>NC_079167.1:36214258-36583491 GCF_947568905.1 Ostrea edulis
AGGGAGATACAGTATTCGCAATTCTTTGTTATGTAAACAAGGCTCATGATATCTAGTGAACATTAAGTAGAGTCATGCTCCCCAGTGAGGTGCAGTGTGTTCTGACAACTCTTGTTCCAAGTGATGTTTCTTAAATTTCAGTGCTGAGCTGGAGCAAGAGTCGTATGATCCATTTCAAGATGTGGTAGATTCTACTCAGCCTCAACTGACAGATGAGCTAAAGGTAGCCAGCCAGTTTACCGATTCTACTCAGCCTCAACTGACAGATGAGCTAAAGGTAGCCAGCCAGTTTACTGATGGCACTTCTGAGGAGGAAGAAGTCCCGTTGAGCAACACACAAGAGCAGTTACAGAGAGGTAGTGGCCCTGCCTCACACAGCAATGTTGTTAGTCAGGAGTCCTTCGAGGCTCAAAGTGTTGCTCAGAAATTTCAGGAACAGTTGCAGGTTGATGCAGTTCAGGCATGCAGTGGCGGAGAAGACTTATCTCCCTTACTACAGAATCCGAGTTGTATGGATTTTAATGCTCAGAATCTCAGCAGCAATGGATTGGGTGACGTGATCAGTCAGTCTGTAAAACATGATTCTATTGGTTGTCCGAAACAAGAAGACAGTGCACTAATGAGTGACTCTGTTGGATTGACTGTGGAAGAGGCAGGAGAAATGACAGCTAGGCTAGAACAAAATGCTAAGACCCTTGCCTATGACATTCCAAATTCCCTTGGAAATAGTGCTATGTCATTACCCAGCCCCAAATCAGAAAATGGTATTGCTGACGAAGATATAAAAGAAGCCCCAGTTCATATTTCAGGCACTTCATCTCCAGCTGAAGGCATGATGACCCGAGAAAAATTGCCCACAAATGTAGACAGTAAGTTTTTGTTTTGTTATAATACAAAATGTTTAATTTCTCTGGTAGATCTGAATTGTAACTTGTATGATATAGTTTTAGGTCACCCCGGGTTTGATGCTAAGGCATGTCCAACTGCCCGAGTCTACTAAATGATAGGTCCAGTCGGATAAAATGTTAACTTGCTAGTCCGGTTGGTCATGTTGAAAATTAAACAAGAAACTTTATTTTAAACCATAGAATATTTTATTCTTGATTAAAAAATAACTAAGAACTTTGCATACAATTGTAAACTGTGTGATGACATAATTTCTATTTTTAGTTGTAATAAATAAGTCGCAGTCAGAAGTGATTTTTACAAATGTGTGTAAAGTTTTGTTTCAGATAAACAGATTTGAATTCATTTTAATTTTAAAAAACAGTTTATTTGAATTGAATATAAGAAACTGTTTCAAATTAATGAATTATTGTAAACAACAATTTATGAGCAGGGGTGTCTCTATTCAAATACTACTTGTCCTCAAAGAAAGAAAGAAAAAAAAGGTAGGGAAGAAACAAAGCAGGCTTATGAAATAAAAATAAAGAAATCAGTGGAGATCGTTTTGTTTTAAAGGGACTGTTTCATGTTTTTCGAAGGAAATATTTTTCATTTGTGATGTTAATTAAAAATATAGCTCATGTAATGTTGACAACCAAAATTTGGACTGTCTGAATGAAAGGATAAGAGCAATATTTTAGCTTTGATTCTGTGTTATGTAAACAAAGACTCGAGTCTTTTTATGTAAACAAACAAACCAGTGAAACGTTAATTTTGTAATTCAAAGCATCTTCATTTTGTACAATTACAAATTTTAGCTTTTAAATGACACATTTTACCTAAAGCATCCATTTATTTTGAAAACTCGTAAACAATAACACACCTCAATCTTTGTTTTCAAAACAAACGATAAACTCTATATAATGAGCTACCATCATGATGAATAACCTTAATTTTTTGGGAAACCTTCTACATGTAAAACAGATCAGACTGTAGATTTTGATCATTTAAAGTGAAAAACAAAATTTGGAGGAAAATCGTGAATCAATCCCTTTAAATGGAGTAAGGAATTCCGTGCTGGGGAGAATTTAAAGAAATTGTGATATAAATAAATGCATCAATGATGAGACTAGATTTTTAGGTCACCTGAGTAAACTCAGGTGACCTATTGCAATTGGTTGTCGTCCGTCGTCGTGCGTTAACAACTAAACATTTTTAACTTCTTCTTAATAACTACCAGTCCAATTCTTTTCAAATTTGGTATGAAGCATCATTGGGACAAGGGGGACATAAATTGTAAATTTCAGGACTCCAGCATCCCTAGGGGCAGGGCAAAAATTGACAAATTTTCAAAAATCTTCTCAAGAACCACACACATGTATAATAAAAAAAAACAAAAAAAAAAAACAAAAACTAAATACATGGTGATGGAGAGCAGGAAGGCCTCTACCGAAATTGTAAATTTCATGATCCCCGGGGTAGAGGTTTTGACCCCAGGGCGGGGCAAATCTTGTTATATAGTGTTTATGTGTAAAACACTTAAAGAACATCTTCTTTAGTGCTGTTGATACTAAATTGACACTAGATAGATATTTAGAAAGAGCAGGTATTTCTTTACCCAAATTGTAAATTTGATGATCCCAGGGATAAGGATTTTGGTATCAGGGTGGGGCCAAAATGGTCAGTTATTAAATGTATGAACAATAGACATTTTAGCTTCTTCTTGATAACTATCATTCCAATTCTTTTCATATTTGGTATGAAGCATATTTGGAACAAGGGGGACATAGATAGTAAATTTCATGATCCCCGGGGTAGGGGCTCTAACCCCAGGGCGGGGCCAAACTTGGTATATAGTGTCAAATGGATAGAGCAGGTAGTCTTCTACCAAAATTGTAAACTTTATTTTCTCCAGAGTAAGGGTTCTGACCCTAGGGTGGGTCCAAATTTAGTATATAGTATATATATGTAAGTTTGCTGATACTGTATAAAATCTAAATGCATACTTAGAGATAGCAGAAAAGGATGTACAAAAAATGGTGAATTTCATAACCCAGGGTTATGACTTTAGGATGAGTCCAAATTAGTCGTATCTTTTGATATTTGTGTCGCCTGCGTTACACGCAGTGGCGACATACAGGGATCACTATCCGTCGTCCTGCGTCGTCGTCACAAAAAATTTCTGTCACAGTTTTCTCAAGAACCACATGGGGCAACTCCCTGATATTTGGCACAGAGCATCAGTGTGGCCAACTGTATTGTGTAAGACATTTTCGAATCTGTCGCTTATCAACTTCCTGTTTGCCGGGACTTAGAATTTTTTACAGCAAAAAAAATAATTTACTTTTTCAACATTATACGTGATATATTACATATAGAATGAACTAGCAGGCGACACATGTCTTCCGGGGAAGACTTAATACTGCGTTTAATGTTAATATACCTATTATTTAAAGCCTTTTTTCATCAGTGTATGCACTTGTGAGGGCAGTGAAGTTTTAAGAACACATGTTGTTTATACTGTTGCTGAACATTAGAATTTAGGAATTTTTTCTAGATTTCATTGCCCATGGAAGTAGTGATACTTTTTTACTAGTATTCAGGTGACCGATAAAGCCTGTGGGCCTCTTGTTTTGTGAGACAATTAAATATGTTTTAGGTGAAACAACATTTGTCATTTGAGGGGAAAATTGGATCAGTTTTATTTCTTCAGAAAAGTTGGTCAGGGCAAGTGGATGTAAAGTCAGGTCTAGTAAAAATCATTTGAAGTATCCCGACTGGTCTAGTGCCCAAAAAATTTACGGTCTATGGGGGGGGGGGGGGTCTTATCTTTCGTGGTAAAGCTTGCGTTACATCACTCAACCGGAGCCTAGCAGGGCTTGTGTGGCACAGTGGTTCAAAATTTAACATCCTTAACTTCCTATTTCACAACACTGAGTTATCACCCTTGAATCATCAACTTTTGATTGCTCAACTCTTATCACTCCCCACTGCCTACAACCAATACCTCCTATTATTTACCCGCGCTCTCTAAAAGTTACACTAAATTTATTAATACACGAAATCTCTTAAATTCTCTTCTCTATTTGTCAAACTTATTAACACCTAGATTGGAAGGAAGTCACAAAATTCCCTAAACACTCAGTATCTTCTGATTTGATTCTTACTCTTTACTATCCCGTATTTCCAACTTGGTTGGAAAACCCTCGATTCTAGAAAACCTTGTAAATCTCTGTGTTTGAAATGAGACAAAACACAATTTTACAATTTATTAAAGTGGTTATCTCTCAAATAAACAATCAACAAATTCTAAACTCTGTCTCAAGTCACCCAAATCTGTCTATAACCAACTTTTCCCACCACTCTAATGTTGGAAAATCAATCAACACTCAAAATTTTAAATTATTCCTGACTCCCAATCTTTCTCCCAGATCTCCTGGATGAAAGTAAAAACCAATAACTAAAACTTCAACTTAGTTTCTTATTGAATTTCCAACACTATTGAAATTCCTGAATAATTTCTAAATCTGAATTCCAGTTATAAAACAACAGCAAAATTTAGCTTCCTCAGCTTAATGTATAAATTACACAAATGTAATAATAAATGAATTTCAATAAATTCTCTAACTATAATCTGAAACCAATTTACTAAATATTCAACAAATAACAAATTTCAGCAAAGTCTAATTCCTCACTAAAAGTCACTTAACTCAAACTCACTTAACTTAAGACTATTAACCAAAACTTTTTATGAAATTCCACAAATAATTCCGTAAAAAAAACAACCAAAATTGTGCTGGAAATATACCTGGCTCTTCTTAAAATAAATTCTCAAGTCTAAATACAAAATGCCCAACCCATGCTAACTTCTAACTCCTTACCCTTAAAATGCTGCTTCCCTAAGCAAACGAACCTTGCAGAAGAACCAAAATTCCTTAAATCTCTCCCTTTTATACAAAAACATGACGTAAAAATTGGTAAATGTCGGAGAATCTCTTGTGACATTTCCCATAAGCGGCAAAACTCGTAGAAAAATCTACTAAGTATATACAAGACAACTATTCTGAATTAAAATCATCACTAAATACATTCCTAAACTGAAATAAGTAAATTATTATTCATTTAATACAACAAATAACATGATTAACTCCAAAAATACCAAAGCTATCATAACTTTTACGATCGGGCTCGACCTCCTATAATTAGGACAACCAAGTCTGTAAACAAATTCTACCAGTTTACAACAGGACAATAAAACATCTTAAATCAACTGAAAACAAGTTAAACTACAGGAAAACGTGTCATCATCCATAAAGCTATGGTTTACTTTCTACAGGATACCCATTCATAAGTCCCTGGTAAATTAAGTAAGCTAAGATTCTACAACTTTGCCACAGCTTATGATCAGCTGATTTCTACAAAAGTCAAAACATGTGCTCAAACTTTTTCATCACATACAAATCACATGTCAATAATCACCTATCAACTACATGAAAAGCATAAATTATACATATTCCTGCAATGTCAAGTCAGTATACACAAATACAAGATCCTCTAAACTTTCCAACAAATGTCATCAATAATCAGGTTCAATAACTCTGTATGAAACTAATCTGTCAAATCACTGGACTGTTACACTATCAAACCCTGGTCTCTTGAATATAATCAGTATTTGATGTATTATATATTTAATATGGCAATATTTACCGAATATTTATCATGTAACATTACTGAAACAAGAATTGTAAATTTTGTGGCGGTTGTGGCTTCTTCACGAAAAAATACGAGAAGCACAGGCCCTTCGGGCTTCCCAGTATAATAATTTTGCAAGCCCGAACAATATTTTACAGGCCCAACATGTTTTTCCTAATTTGACCACTTGTCATTTGCAAGATGCTGATTCTGATACATGTACAGGTCAAGGTGATCATAGTTAGAGAACAACTGACATTAAAAGGATTATCTTATTTTATTTTTCAACATTTTAATTTTGCAGATAATTCATCAACTCATGTTCAACTTCCACTTCAGTCATTTCATCACTTTCATAACCATAATCCTCTTCTTCATCTTCTGTATGTGTATCTGACTCAACAAAATCTTTCCCACCAATCTACAAGAAACAATACATGTGTATATTATAAATAAGTATTAAGAAGCATTCTTTTTATTATTTGATTTCTTTTCATTGATTGCAATGTCAAAATATTATCCAATTTATGACATAATCAGTTTTAAGATAATATTTATGTACCTGCATCTGAAGTTCTGACTGTTCCTGGCATATATTATCTGCACCTTCAACTTTAACAGCAGTTGAGTCTGTCCCAGCAGCCTTTGCTACTTCAACTGTGTCAGTATTTGTGTCTGCTCCAGTGACATCAACTATCTCCACAGAATCCGTTGATGTTGATTCACTTGTCATGCATTGCCCAGTCTTGTCATGTGCTTGAATAGACCAAGTCCTGTGGTACCCCAAACGTCTGTGGCGCCCCGATGCAGTTTTCTAGAAAAATTTAATATAATAAATAAATTTATTTTATTTTTAACAGGAATCAAAAACTCTTTTTGTACAGAAGATAAACTTTATCCAATATTTTTATTAGCTCACCTGAGCTGAGTCAATTTCACGCTTTATTAATAATATATAAAGAACATATAAGAAAACATTTATAGGCCCGCCGGACTCCTGGGTTAAATATTTTTAGAAGCCCGATCCTGATTTTACTGGCCTCGGGCATCGGGCCACCGGTTAACGTCGAAGACTGCTGTGGACTGAGGTTCAATACCAAAAATTTCGGTCAAGTCAGTCAGACCCATTTTCTTAAATTTCTTTTGTTAATTACTTGAAATTTGGATATCTCCCTTAACAAATTTGTTTATTTCTCACATTTTGTGTATGTTAAAATTATATGGCATGGTTAATAAAACTTCAGAATTTCAAACAAATTTGTCCCATGGGGATCCGGGTTAGAGTAGGTCTTAAGTATGCCTTGCTTGTCGTAAGAGCCAACTAAATGGGGTGGTCCTTTGGATGAGACCGTATAAACCGAGGCCCCGTGTCACAGCAGGTGTGGCAAGATGGAAGATCTTTCACTGCTCAAAGGCCGTAAGCACCGAGCATAGGCCTTAATTTTGCAGCCCTCACCGGCAATGGTTACATTTCCTTAGGAGTGAAAAATTCTGGAGAGGGATATTAAACAATATATGGTCAATGAAACAAATTATTAAACATCACAAAGTTGGCAACACATGACAAAATTTATATTGTCGGTTTGCTTTCTTTTATTAGACTTCAATCATTTGTTTGTTTGACATGTACTTTGTTTTTCTTCTGCTATTGTAAATCGGATTTTACATGTAAAGAACAGAACCCGTCCGTCAATATCTTTCTTGTCAGTGCAACTCCTATGAGACCGCTCAACAGAATTTTGTGAGACTTTGTAGTTAATATTCTCAGGAAATTCTGATTCAGTAATTTTTCTGGGAGTTGTGCCCCTTTTAAACTTTGAATTTCAAGCCCATCTATCCTGTCCTTGCAGTAATGTGAGGCAATGTTGGAGCATGGGGCATGTAAGCTTCCTCACTTGTTAGCTCACCTGTGAAGTGAGCTGTTCTGATCAAAATTTGTCCGTTTGTCGGCGGCGGCGTAAATTTTTTCACATTTTCATCTTCTCAAGAACCACTTGGCCAATTATAACCAAAGTTGGCCAAAAGCCTCTTTGGGTAAAGGGCTTTCAAGTTTGTACAAATAAAGGGCCATGCCCCCTTCAAAGGGGAGATAATCACAAAAATAGGGTTGGGTCATTTAAAAATCTTTTCGAGAACCATTGGGCCAGAGGAGCTGAAATTTTCATGAAAGCTTCCTTACATAGCGCAGATTCAAGTTTGTTCAAATCATGGCCCCTGGGAGTAGGTTGGGGCCACAATAGGAGATCAAAGTTTTACATAGAAATATATAGGGAAAATCTTTAAAAATCTTCTTCTCAAGAACCAATTAGCCAGAAGAGCTGAAATTTATATGAAAGCTTCCTGACATAATGCAGATTCAAGTTTGTTCAAATCATGGCCTCCGGGGTAGATTGGGGCCACTATAGGGGATCAAAGTTTTACAGAGAAATATTTTGGGAAAATCTTTAAAAATCTTCTTCTCAAGAGCCAATGAGCCAAAAGAGCCGAGATTTACATGAAAGCTTCCTGGCATAGTACAGATCCAAGTTTGTTCAAATCATGGTCCCCGGGGGGTAGATTGGGGCCACAATAGGGGATCAAAGTTTTTCATGAGAATAGATAGAGAAAATCTTTAAAAATCATCTTCTCAAGAACCAATGAGCCAGAACTGAGATTTACATGAAAGCTTCCTGACATAGTGCAGATTCAAGTTTTTAAAAATCATGGCTTCCAGGGGTAGGTTGGGGCCACAATACGGACTAAAGTTTTACATGCAAATATATATGGAAAGTCTTCAGATATGGGCCAAGGTAACTCGGGTGAGCGATGTGGCCCTTTGGTCTCTTGTTTATGCTCCCGCCGAAGAAGGGGCATATTATGGTATGGCATCCTCTGTCTGGACATTGTTGCCAGGATACAGAACGAACTGTAAGCTCCAGGATTTTACAACTTGTTTCATTTAATGACCATGATGAGAGGAACATGCCTGTTGTTTTTCAAGATCAGATGTCAAGGTCAAGGTCATAGTACCTTGTGAGCAAGATACAAACTCGACTTTAAGCTCCAGGATATTACAACTTGGTACAATTGATAACCATGATGAGAGGAAATGCCTATTGTTTTTCAAGGTTAGAGGTCGAGGTCCTAGTATCACCTAATTAATAGGAAAACATTGTAGGCAAGATACAAACCGAAGCATACACTCCAGGATATTGCAACTTGGTACATTTGATCACCAGGAATGAGGGGAAGCAGACATGATTTTCTCTGCTTTAAAACTGAATTCCGCTTTTTGCATTCTAGTTCAGATGACCAGCCTCGAATCCTGTTGTTGATGATCAAGATAATGAAAGGTCTACCGTGTTTATGATTCAGTTGTAGAACTTTTGCACTTGAAGTTTTTCACCAACAAGTTCAGGATCTTAAAAAAATGCCTCCCTTGTCCATTTTATTGCTAGTAAAAATGAAAAATAAGAAGCCTCTCTCGTCTGTTTTTAAGAAAATTGGCCTGAGAACCAGAGAATTTTTTGTTGTGGCCTAATGTTTCTTTTCTCACTAAAGATGGATAATTGTGTTTTAGCAAAATATCTCGATATAGAGGAAAGTGTTCCCAACCTGATAAAAACCACTATTATCAAAGTGGTTGACCTTTTGTCATGGGAACCATGGTGCATTAGCAACTGATGTGTAGTACTTATGATCTTGTTCATAGTGCCAAATTGTATTATTTTATAAGATTTAAAGAAAATCTGATAATGTGTATCAAAAGTCAGTGGTCACATATATTAGAAGTAAATGTTTTTATGTTTCATTACAGAGCTCGTAAAATCTCTCTCGGCATTGAAGGACAGAGGACAATTAATCAGGAACATACAGGAAAACAATGTCCAGATCTAGTTTTATGCGATCAAAGCTTGAAACGAAGACAGCTTAAAATCATGTTGAGGGAACATCTGGTCTTGAAAGTCAAGAATCTGAAGTTTAATAAGCTCTACTGGGACCAACAACAGTCAGTAGCGTGTTGTGATATTTCTGTAAGAGATTCAGCAGCAGCTATGTTGTACTCTAATAGGTTCTTAACCATTTTTTCCCCCCTAACTTCATCAGTAAATGAAAAAGATTTTTCATGGGTAAATTGTTCAATTTAGTAGTTTTGTTTTATGGGTTTTTTTTAAAAAAAAAAGACCAGAAGCTCTTTTTGTATGTTTATTATACATTTTTCACTGCCTATGTTTTTGTATGTGATTGTTTTTTATATTTGATAAAAGTATTCAGGATAACTTGTGTTATATTTGATATAAGTACAATTGTATTTAGGATTAAAGGATGATTTTTGTGTATTGAGTTGTTTTATTCTGCATGAGGTTTCTAATTTTCTCTCCTTGGCACTTTCAAAATTCAGTGAAAACTGATTTATTTTGTATCTGCAAGAATTTGGAAAAATGCACATTTTTGATATGAAAAGAAGAATGAATTAAGTGTATTCTATGAAGCTAGTAGTATGTGCCAGGTTTTTTTTTAATGATTAAGTCTGTATGACATTTTTGTCTTAAGTGAAGTGCTTGAAAAAAAAGTGCAAGAGAGGAAAAATTTCATTGATGAATGAGTACAATTTACATGAAAGTGAACAACTTGACCCTGTTGCAATAGATTAATCGATAGCCCAATGTGCTGAAGCATTTTAAAGGTTAACACAGACTAGATGTTGGCATGTGTGTAGAAGTTTTAGTGGAACATTAAATCATTCTCGTCTTTAGTAAACATTTTTAACTTCTTCTTAATAACTACCAGTCCGATTCTTTTCAAATTTGGTATGAAGCATCATTGGGACAAGGGGGACCTAAATTGTAAATTTCAGGACTCCATCACCCTAGGGGTGGGGCCAAAATTGACCAATTTCCAAAAATCTTCTTCTCAAGAACCACACACATGTAAGAAAAACTAAATGCATAGTGATGTAGAGCAGGAAGGCCTCTACCAAAGTTGTAAATTTCATGATCCCCCGGGATGGGGTTCTGACCCCAGGGTGGGGCAAATCTTGTTATATAGTGTTTGTGTAAAACACTTAAATTGCATCTTCTTTAATGCTATTGATACTAAATTGAAAGTAAATGGATATTTAGAAAGAACAGACAGTCTTTTACCGAAATTGTAAATTTGATTATTCCAGGGGTAGGAGTTTTGGTATCGGGGTGGGGCCAAAATGGTCAGTTATTAAGTGTGTGAACAATAGACATTTTGAACTTCTTGATAACTATCATTCCAATTCTTTTCAAATTTGGTATGAGTCATCTTTGGAACAAGGGGAACATAAATTGTAAATTTCAGGATTCTTAGGGGAAGGGCAAAAACTGCCCCAAAATAACCAATTTTTAAAAAAATCTCAACTCAAGAACCACACACATGTGCATAGTAATGTAGAGAAGGAAAGCCTCTACCAAATTTGTAAATTTCATGATCCCAGGCTTTCAAGCGGGCCCTTATTTTTCTACAACAGCCCTTATTTGAGCTTTAGAATCCTGAAAAAGTCCTAATTTTTTGTTGAAATTCCTACATTTTGAAAGTTTAAATGAATTTGACATGAAGTAAGTGTTGGAATTTAAAAAATTTAGTCTTGAGGTGGGTCCTTAGTCCTGGATTTTTGGGGTTTAGGTAGCATTTTTAGCTCACCTGAGCTGAAAGCTCAAGTGAGCTTTTCTGATCACCCGTATTCCGGCGTCCGTCCGTCTGTAAACTTTTCACATTTTCAACTTCTTCTCAACAACCACTGGGCCAATTTCAACCAAAGTTGGCACAAAACATCCTTAGGTAAAGGGAATTCTAAATTGTTAAAATAAAGGGCCAGGCTACCTTCCAAGGGGAGATAATCAAGAAAAGGTAAAAATAGGGTAGGGTCATTAAAAAATCTTCTCAAGAACCACTGGGCCAGAAAAGATGAAATTTATATGAAAGCTTCCTTATATAATGCAGATTCTAAATTGTTAAAATCATGGCCCCCGGGGGTCGGATGGGGCCACAATAGGGGGTCAAAGTTTTACATACAAATATATAGGAAAAATCTTCTTCCCAGAACCACTAAGCCAGAAAAGCTGAGATTTATATGAAAGCTTTCTGATATAGTGCAGATTCAAGTTTGTTAAAATCCTGCCCCCCTGGGGTAGGATGGGGCCACAATAGGAAAATCTTCTCAAGAACCATTGGGCCAAAGAAGTTCACATTTACATGAAAGCTTTCTGACATAGTGTAGATTCAAGTTTGCAAAAACCATGGCCTCCAGGGGAAGGTTTGGGGCCATAATAGGGACTATGGTTTTACATGCAAATAGATATGGAAAATCTTCTGATATGGACTCAGGTGAGCGATGTGGCCCATGGGCCTCTTGTTTTGTTTGCAGTCAATAGATTAACATTCAGAGTAATGAGAAAAGGCAAATTAGTTAAGGATTTCCATATTTATTTTCATTACAGACACTACTGAAGTAGTGTACCCCTATGTAGATTTTTATGAAATTTGGAAACAGTTATCTGTTGTTGTTTTTAGAATAAAAACCCCAAAAAATAATTTGAATTGCATTTATTTATCAAGAAACATGTCAATAACTAAAACACATGTTATTTTCAATATGTTCATCAAGTTTTAGTATAATAAGTGCAAAATTATTGAATTAACCTTATTCTCCAAAATGTTAAAAAACAAACAAATATAGACACAATTTCCTTATAGCATGGTTTACATATCATTTTTTCTGTTTATATTTTTAGATGTACATCTGTTATAGTTATTTATGGGGGAAAATCCATACCTTTCCTTAATAATTTCAAATCTATAGCTTCCAGAGTATGTATACCCCCATAAAAACCCTAAGTCTGGCACCATACAACTGAGCTATTCAAAACCACTCATGGATTAAAATTTTATGTAATTTCATGAAAAGACACAGATAATAATTCCTTATCACCTTGGTAAAATGTTTGTGAAAAATATAGGAAATCTATTGCATAATGGACTTGATAAATAATTTAATGAAAACAGAGTTATTGTCCTTGGATTCAATATTTCGAAACACATAATTGACTATTCAAATATAACTAAGACTTTTTAAATATTTTATGGCCAACAATTTTTTTTTTTACAATAACTATTGAAAAAGACTCCAACAAAATTTTTGTTCCAGTCATTAAATTATTGACTTTGCAAAATCTTATGACGTCACAGGAGTGTGGAACTACGTTAATATACTTTCAGAAAATGAATTATGTTAAATGTACATCTCGGACGATATCTTGATGGTTAACAGCTATATTCAGCATCGATTGTGAGTCCACCTGAATTATATCGTGGTTTGTGCTGAATGCCGAATATGGCTGTAAATGACCACTGGTGTGATCTTCTGAGTGGGTAATTGGTTTTTATACGTCCCGTCTTCGACGGGACGTATTATGGTGTGGCGTCGTCCGTCTGTCTGTCCGGACCTTGTGGGCAGGATACAGAGTGAACCATAAGCCCTAGGGCTTTACAACTTGGTACATTTGATCACCATGATGAGAGGAAGATGCCTATTGTTTTTCAAGGTCAAAGGTCAAGGTTGTAGTATCACTTATTAGGAAAATGTTGTGGGCAGGATACAAACCGAACCGTAAGCTCCAGGATATTATAACTTGGTATATTTGATCACCATGATGAGAGGAAGATGCCTATTTTTCAAGGTCAAGGTTGTAGTATCACTTATTAGGAAAACCTTGTGGGCAGGATACAAACCGAACCGTAAGCTCCTGGATATTATAACTTGGTATATTTGATCACCATGATAATGAATAAGCTCACAGAGGACAGTGCTAACTTCACTAAAATATGAATCCCTTGAGCAAAATCTACGGGCGTATTATGCCACATTGGCGTTGCTCTTGTATTATTGCTCTTGCAAATGGTGAGTAAAACATTTTTTCTTTCCTATTGATTTGTAAATTTAACCCTTATTTTTGCCTTAAAAAGGCCCTTATTATTTGATAATTTTACCCTAAAAATGGCCCTTGTTTTTTGCAAAATGTCACTTGAAAGCCTGTGATCCACGGGGTAGGGGTTCTGACCTCGGGGCAAGGCCAAACTTCGTATATATAGTGTTTGTGTAAAAAAAAAAAAAAATTTAAATCAGATTTTCTTTAGTTCTATTGATACTAAATTGAAAGCTAGTAAATAGATATTTAGAAAGAAGAGGTAGCCCTTTACCAAAATTGTAAATTTGATGATCCCAGGGTAGGGGTTTTGGTATGGGGATGGGGCAAAAATGTTCAGTTATTTAGTGTGTAAACAAAAGACATTTTTAAGTTCTTGATAACTAGCAGTCCAATTCTTTTCAAATTTGGTATGAAACATCTTTGGAACAAGGGGAACGTAAATTTCAGGATTCTTGGGGGTAGGGCTAAAATGACCAATTTTCAAAAATCTTCTCAAGAACCGCACATGTGTAAGAAAAACTAAATGCATAGTGATGTAGAGCAGGAAGGTCTCGACCAAACTTGTAAATTTCATGATCCCGGGGGTAGGGATTATGACCCCAGGGCAGGGCCGAACTTGTTATATAGTGTTTGTGTAAAACATTTAAATAACATTCTCTTAAGTGCTTTTGATACTAAGTGGATAGAGCAGGTAGTCTTGTCAAAATTGTAAATTTGATTTTCTCCAGAGTATGGTGGGACCAAACTTAGTATATAGTATTTATGTGTAAGTTTGCTGATACTGTATAAAATTCTAAATGCATACTTGGGAATAGCAGAAAAGGATGTACAAAAAAAAGGTGAATTTCACAACCCACTTTAAGATTAGTCCAAATTGGTCATATCTTTTGATGTTTTAATGTTAATACACCTATTATTTAAAGCCTTTCATCAGTGTATGCACTTTTGAGGGCAGTGAAGTTTTAAGAACATATCTTGTTTTATACTATTGCTGAACATTAAAATTTGGCTTCGATATTGAGAACAGGAAATTTTTTCTAGAATTCTTAGCCCATGGAAGTAGTGATACTTTTTCACTAGTATTCAGGTGACCGATGAGGCCTGTGGGAGCAGTGATACTTTTTCACTAGTACTCAGGTGACCGATAAGGCCTGTGGGAGTAGTGATACTTTTTCACTAGTATTCAGGTGACCGATGAGGCCTGTGGGAGTAGTGATACTTTTTCACTAGTATTCAGGTGACCGATGAGGCCTGTGGGCCTCTTGTTTTATTGGTGACCTATTTTGCCCTCTGTTGCAAGGATGTCATCCATTAGTTTATTAGTGGTATAGTCGGCCACTTCATAGTTTTCAGGAAAGGACACGTGCATTTCACTTATTGGTATATAATCAATCACGATGAGCATACCAAGCTCTTGTGGCAATGTTGCCTGTTCATGGTACTTGTAGAACATTTATCTGTGAGCTTGATCTTCACAAGGCTCTGTGCACAAGATTTTATTGAAGTCAATCGTGTCTTTTGAATAAAGAATTAGTAAGGTATGGAGCGCCAAATTAACATAAACTCAAATAATTGAAGATATCTTCAATTATTTGAAGATATCATCAATTCAATTATTGCTCTCTTTAATTGAATTAATGCGCGCATTAAATCAATTATTGCTCTCATCAAATGAATTAATGCGCGCTTCAATTCAATTATTGCTCTCATCAATTGAATTAATGCGAGCATCAATTGAATTGAAGAGAGCAATAATTGATTTAATGCTCGCATTAATTCAATTATTGCTCTCTTCAATTCAATTGATGAGAACATCAATTGAATTAATGAGAGCAATAATAGATTTGATGCGCACATTAATTCAATTATTGCTCTCTTCAACTCATTTGATGAGAGCATTAATTTCGTAGAAATATTGCTCGCAATAATTGATTTAGAGCTCGGTATAAATAATTTGATGATCTCTTTAATTCAATTGAAGATATCTTTAATTATTTACAATGCTTTTGTATAAGGAATTAATGCGCGCATCAATTCTTTTAAAGAGAGCAACAATTCAATTAAAGAGATCATTAATTCAATTGTGGATATGTTGAATTGAAGATATCTTTAATTATTTAGTTGCTCTCTCTAAAAGAATTATTGCTCTCTTCAAATGAATTAAAGATATCATTAATTCAATTTAAGAGAGCAATAATTGAATTAATGCGCGCATTAAATCCATCATTGCTCTCATCAAATGAATTAATGCGCGCATCAATTCAATTATTGCTCTCATCAATTGATTTAATGCGCGCATTATATCAATTATTGCTCTCTTTAATTGAATTGTAGCGCGCATCAATTCAATTGTTGATATCATTAATTCATTTGAAGAGATCATTAATTCAATTAAAGCGCGCATCAATTCAGCAGAAGAATTAATGCTATCATCAATTCATTTAATGGGCGCAATAATTCAGAATTGAAGATATCATTAATTATTTGAAGAGATCTTTAATTCAATTGTTGCGCGCATCAAATGAATTAATGATATCTTCAAATAATTGAAGATATCTTCAATTATTTGAGTTTATGTTAATTTGGCGCTCCATAGTAAGGAGCATGGTGTATCTTATATAATCAGTTTTTTCCAAAAATTGTCCCTCAACATAAATAACCTTTAGATTTAATCTTCGTATTTTGTGTAATGAAGTTTTAATATGTTGTGTAGATAGGTAAATGCTCTTATCAAGAATAAGATGCATTATACCCCACACAACAAAGTTGAGGACATGTTTTTGACTTGTCCGTCAATCCCTTTCTTATCAGTGCAACTCCTCCGAGAATGCTCAACAGAATTTCGTGAAACTCGGTAGTTAATGAGGACAGTCTGTGTAGATCTGCGTATTCCCAGGAAATTCTGATTTAAGAATTTTTCTGCGAGTTATGCCCCTTTTGAATTTCAAGCTGTCTGGCCTGTTCTTGCAGTAATGCATATAGCATTACCATTCATTATGTGAGGCAATGTTGGAGCGTGGGGTATGTGAGCTTGCTCACTTTAACACGCCCGTCGAGGACGGAACATATTATGGTATGGCATCATCTGTACATTGTGGGCAGGATACAGACCATTATGTGAGGCAATGTTGGAGTGTGGGGCATGCGAGTTTGCTCACTTTTGTTTTCGTTTTGAAACAGCATAGGTCTATTCGTGACAAAACATGTATAAAACATTTAGATAATACCTTTTTAGCTCACCTGAGCCGAAGGATCAAGTGAACTATTCTGATCAAAAGTTGTCTATTTTCGGCATAAACTTTTCACATTTTTGTCTTATCCAGAAATGCTGGGCCAATTTCAACCAAACTTGGCACAAAGCATCCTTTGGTGGAGGAGATTCAAGTTTGTTAAAATGAAGGGCTATGCCTCCTTCAAAGGGGAGATAATCACAACACATTCAAAATTAAAGTAATCACTGGGGCCAGAAAAGCTGAGATTTATATGAAAGCTTCCTGACATAGTGCAGATTCAAGTTTGTTAAAATCATGATCCCTAGGGGTAGGATGTGGCCACAATAGGGGATCAAATATTTTACATGTGTACAGATATAAAGGGACAATCTTTAAATGTTTTCAAGAACCACCAGGCCATATGAGTAGAGATTTAAGTGAAAGTTTCCTAATTTAGAGTAGATTCAAATTTGTATATATTATGGCCTGAGGGTAGGGTGGGGCCACAGTAGGGGGTCAAAGTTTTACATGCAAATGTATAAGTAACCGAACTTGGCACAAAACATCCTTGGATGACATTTGTTAATATGAAAGGTCATGTCCATCTACATGGGCATATGATAATTGATGAATTTGTAATTAAGTTTGATAATTACTAGTAATGAATTTTTGGTCGTTACTTTTGAAAAGTTTTTTCTGAACCAAGCTGCTTGTATAATGATAGTTTTGCTCAAGTTTGTTTATTGCTAGGAACTGCTGCCCAGGTGAGCGATATGACCCATAGGCCTCTTGTTTCTAAATGCTATTGATATTAACGATATTTAAAAGGAGTAGAATTACCAAAATTGTAAATTTCATGGTCTTTGGGGTGTAAGGGTTTGGTTCAAAGGTTTCTCATCCATTTTGTTCTCAATCTATATTTAAATATCTTATAATCATATACACCTGTAGATTGAGAACAAAATGGATAAGAAACCTCTGTGGTTGAGGCAAAATTATTATAGTGATTGTATTTTCTTTATCAATTGAAATACTTCTTGAAGTTTGCTGATTGATACAAGAGGCCCATGGGCCACTTCACCCACCTGAATCACCCTGGCCCATATTTAAAGGTTTTTCCTATATATTCGTATTTAAAACTTTGATCCCCAAGCTATTTCCGGTGGCCATGATGTTTACAAACTAGAATCTGCATTATGTCAGAAGGGTTTCATGTAAATGTGAATTTCTCTGGCCTAATGGTTCTTGAGAAGATTTTCCCTATATGTATGTAAAACTTTGATCCCCTATTGTTGCCCCACCCTTCCCCGAGGGGTATGAATTTAGTAAACTTGAATCTGCACTATGTCAGGAAGCTTTTATGTGAATGGAAACTTTTTTAGGCCCAGTGATTCATGAGAAGATATATTTTAAACAATTTTTAGCTCACCTGAGCTGAAAGCTCAAGTGAGCTTTTCTGATCACCCGTATTCCGGCGTCCGTCTGTAAACTTTTCACATTTTCAACTTCTTCTCAACAACCACTGGGCCAATTTCAACCAAAGTTGGCACAAAATATCCTTAGGTAAAGGGAATTCTAAATTGTTAAAATAAAGGGCCAGGCCACCTTCCAAGGGGAGATAATCAAGAAAAGGTAAAAATAGGGTAGGGTCATTAAAAAATCTTCTGAAGAACCACTGGGCCAGAAAAGATGAAATTTATATAAAAGCTTCCTTATATAATGCAGATTCTAAATTGTTAAAAGCATGGCCCCCGGGGGTCGGGGATCACAATAGGGGATCAAAGTTTTACATACAAATATATAGGAAAAATCTTCTTCTCAAGAACCACTGAGCCAGAAAAGCTGAGATTTATATGAAAGCTTCCTTATATAATGCAGATTCTAAATTGTTAAAATCATGGCCCCCGGGGGTCGGATGGGGCCACAAGAGGGGATCAAAGTTTTACATACAAATATATAGGGAAAATCTTTAAAAATCATCTTCTCAAGAACCACTGAGCCAGAAAAGCTGAGATTTATATGAAAGCTTCCTTATATAATGCAGATTCTAAATTGTTAAAATCATGGCCCCCGGGGGTCGGATGGGGCCACAATAGGAGATCAAAGTTTTACATACAAATATATAGGGAAAATCTTTAAAAATCTTCTCAAGAACCACTGAGCCAGAAAAGCTGAGATTTATATGAAAGCTTCCTTATATAATGCAGATTCTAAATTGTTAAAATCATGGCCCCCGGGGGTCGGATGGGGCCACAATAGGGGATCAAAGTTTTATATACAAATATATAGGGAAAATCTTTAAAAATCTTCTTCTCAAGAACCACTGAGCCAGAAAAGCTGAAATTTATATGAAAGCTTCCTTATATAATGCAGATTCTAAATTGTTAAAATCATGGCCCCCGGGGGTCGGATGGGGCCACAATAGGGGATCAAAGTTTAACATACAAATATATAGGGAAAATCTTTAAAAATCTTCTTTTCAAGAACCACTGAGCCAGAAAAGCTGAGATTTATATGAAAGCTTCCTGATATAATGCAGATTCTAACTGTTAAAATCACGGCCCCCGGGGGTCGGATGGGGCCACAATAGGGGATCAAAGTTTAACATTCAAATATATAGGGAAAATCTTCTTTTCAAGAACCACTGAGCCAGAAAAGCTGAGATTTATATGAAAGCTTCCTGATATAATGCAGATTCTAACTGTTAAAATCACGGCCCCCGGGGGTCGGATGGGGCCACAATAGGGGGTCAAAGTTTTACATACAAATGTATAGGAAAAATCTTTAAAAATCTTCTTCCCAAGAAAAGCTGAGATTTATATGAAAGCTTCCTTATATAATGCAGATTCTAAATTGTTAAAATCATGGCCCCCGGGGATCGGATGGGGCCACAATAGGGGATCAAAGTTTTACATACAAATATATAGGGAAAATCTTCTTCTCAAGAACCACTGAGCCAGAAAAGCTGAGATTTATATGAAAGCTTCCTGATATAATTCAGATTCTAAATTGTTAAAATAATGGCCCCCGGGGGTCGGATGGGGCCACAATAGGGGATCAAAGTTTTACATACAAATATATAGGAAAAATCTTTAAAAATCTTCTTCCCAAGAACCACTAAGCCAGAAAAGTTGAGATTTATATGAAAGCTTCCTGATATAGTACAGATTCTACATTGTTAAAATCATGGCCCCCGGGGGTCGGATGGGGCCACAATAGGGGGTCAAAGTTTTACATACAAATATATAGGAAAAATCTTCTTCCCAGAACCACTAAGCCAGAAAAGCTGAAATTTATATGAAAGCTTTCTGACATAGTGTAGATTCAAGTTTGCAAAAACCATGGCCTCCAGGGGGAGGTTTGGGCCATAATAGGGACTACGGTTTTACATGCAAATAGATATGGAAAATCTTCTGATATGGACCAAGGTGACTCAGGTGAGCGATGTGGCCCATGGGCCTCTTGTTCCAATAGTATGTAAAACTTTGATCCTCTATTGTGGCCCCATCCTACCCCTGGAGGTCATGATTTTAAATAACTTCCCTGACCCAGTGATTGTTGAGAAGATTTTTAAATGACCCCACCCTATTTTTGTGATTATCTCTCCTTTAAAGGGGGCATGACCGGTAATGGTGATGTCTCCATATGAGTGAAAAAAATTTCGAGCGCGACATTGATATACAACCAACCAACACATGCAGTTGTAGAGCAAAGTTTTGAAAATTGGTCAATTTTTAGCAGTTCTTGGTTAAGCTAGGCTCAAGAGTGCAGGGGTCCTGAAATTTGCAATTTATGTCCCCTTTGTCCCAGTGATGCTTCATACCAAATTTGAAAGAACTGGAATGGTAGTTATCAATAAGAACTTTAAAATGTTCTACATTTAATTACTGCCGACATAAAATGGCTGAAATATAGCCAAAAGGGCATAAAACCACAATCAATCAATAACTGACCATTTTTGCCCCCACCCCGATACCAAAATGTCTTCCACTGGGATCATCGAATTTACAATTTTGGTAAAGGACTGCCTGTTCTTTCTAAATATCCATTTGGTTTTAATTTAATATCAATAGCACAAAAGACGTTATGTACCAAGTTTGGCCCCGCGCTGGGGCCAGAATCTCTATTCTGGGGATCATATATAAAGTTATTTGGTAGAGGCTTCCTGCTCTACAACACTATGCATTTAGTTATACCCCCACCCCCCCCCCCAAACGGAATTCTGGGGGGTATATAGGAATCACTGTCCGTCCGTCCATCTGTCTGTGCAGATTCGTGTCCGGGTCATAACTTCTTTGTTCTTTGACTTAGGCATACCATATTTGGGACATAGGTGGATCGCCATGAGACGATGTGTCACGTACCTTCATGACCTTGACCCTAAGGTCAAAATTAAAGTTTTTTTTTTACAATGGATTCATGTCCGGGCCATAACTTCTTTGTTCTTTGACATAGGCATACCATATTTGACACACGAGTGTATCACCATGAGACGATGTGTCATGTATGTTCATGACCTTGACCTCAAGGTCAAAATTAAAGGTTTTTACAATGGATTCGTGTCAGGGCCATTTTCTTCGACAAAAGCATACCATATTTTTGCACTCAGGAAAGAGGTAATTTATACTTATTAACAACACTCTTTGGGAGATTGGGGTAAGCGGGGGGTATTCTTAGTGAGCATTGCTCACAGTACCTCGTTTCTAGGTCAAGTGACCTATTGCTATTGGTCTTCGTCCATTAACAATTTTATATTTTTAACTTCTTGAAAAGTACAAGGCCAATTTTTACCATTTTTTGGCGTGAAGCATCTTTATACAAGAGGAATATAAGGTGTGAAATTTATTCTTTACCACCCCTGGAGCCTCATGGGCTGGGCCAAATACACTTTAAAAATCTTTACTTTTACATGCATGGTTATGGTTTTCATGAAGCACTATCAAAATTGTTAAATTCATGGCCCCTGCATCAGGGGTTGAGGCCCTAGGGCATGGCCAATATGACCATATAGTGAACATGTATAAAATCTTCTCTACTCCCATATATTTTGAGAAAAATTAAATGCATGATTATGATTTTCTCAACTTTAACTGAAATTCTTGGGTCCGAGGTCGAGGCCCTGAGGCAGGGCTAATATGGCCATACAGTGAACACGCATGTATTATATCTTTGAAAATTTTCTCTACTCCCATATATATTTGAAACAAGATGCATTTGTGAAACACAAATGCCCCCAATAATGGCCATTTCCCAAGATGGCCAAACCAAGGTCACAAGGACAAATATCTTGGTATCAGTAGAAAGATCTTGTCACAAGAAATGCTCATGTGCAACATGAAAGCTATAATATTTAGAAGTCAACTTATTTTTAGGGTAGGTCAAAAGGTACTCGCGGAAAGGTCTTGTCACATGGAATACTCGTGTGTTATCAAAGCTCTAGCACTTGCTGTTCAAAAGTTATTACAAGATTTAATGTTATCAAAAAGTAGGTCAAACTCAAAGGTCACAGGGTCAAAAATTTTGGTACCCACAGAAAGGTCTTGTCACAAGAAATGTGAAATGATAGTTTCACAGGCAGAATGAGAGACAGGACAAAAACCAAAAGATTTGGGGGCATATAGATTACGGTCTTGTCAAACTGATTCATTGACGGTGCTTATGGTCACAAATATATCGCCATGTTTGTTATCTCACTTTAATGAGTTGCAAAGTGATCACCACAGACATCAGAAAAATGAGTCTATAAAAGGATTATATAGTCATGCACACTACCAAAAATAAAGTGTATAAAATTATGGCAAATTTTTATTCAGCAAGTTTCAATTGCACCTGGGTGACCATTTCATCAAATAAAAGACCTTTTGGAATCGGAGTCTCTCCCCAATGTCAGAATGATATAAAGATTAAAACTACACATATATACTCAATGTTACAATTTACTACTGGACTGGGTCTGACAATGAACATAAAATGGCAACTGAATATATTGACTACCACAAATTTACTATGGTGAAACGTCCCAGGGCCAGCAAAAATAGAGTTAAATTTAGCCAAACTTTTATATTCAATAAAATTTTCATAATTCTGATTCCTTTTGCAATAAGTGAATTTTTGTAAGCATATTCACTTGCACAGCAGACACTTCTCCAACACACAAGCTATAGGTACTGAATCCACTGGTACAGACTGAGCGGTGTACTAGCAACACCACAAACACACAAGCTATAGGTACTGAATCCACTGGTACAGACTGAGCGGTGTACTAGCAACACCACAAACACACAAGCTATAGGTACTGAATTCACTGGTACAGACTGAGCGGTGTACTAGCAACACCACAAACACACAAGCTATAGGTACTGAATCCACTGGTACAGACTGGGCGGTGTACTAGCAACACCACAAACACACAAGCTATAGGTACTGAATTCACTGGTACAGACTGGGCGGTGTACTAGCAACACCACAAACACACAAGCTATAGGTACTGAATCCACTGGTACAGACTGAGCGGTGTACTAGCAACACCACAAACAAAACAATAGCTTCGTTATTCTGTATGGTTTTATTACAAAAGTACAAAACTTTGTTTAGTGGTAAATATAGAAAAAATTTGATAATATTGTAAAATCTAGTTAAAAAGAGTCTTTTGATTGGTTAACAATGTATAGTTGGTTATAGATTGGTTCTGGTGTCTTGTAAACTGGTGACAAGTCTAATTCTGAAAATAAAAATAAGACACCAGTTAGTGGTCAACAATATAAAAATTTAATTAAAAAAAGAACCAAAACATTTCACTGAATTCAAAATTGTTCTACATGCATTACATGATTAAAAAAAAATATATGAAGCAAGACAATACACTATCCCTACTACTCGCTACGACTGCAAAGTTTGCAGGTCAATAGTCCATAAATGTCATAGTTATTGATAAAACAGTTTTTTTTTAAAAAAGCACCATGATGTTATTTAGTTACATCATGAAAAACAAGAGGCCCATTAGCCACATCACTCACCCGAGCAGTTGCATTTTCCTTTGTAAAATATTGGATTGCAGTGCATGGTGTTAACAAATTTGAATCTAGGTACATTACATAAGCACTCCTGCATATTAATTAGGTATATTGTACCTTTGTGGTTCTTGAAAAGATTTTCAGAGTGTATTCCCATGTATTTAATACATAAAAACATCTCTACTGTGGCCCCACCCTACACCCAGGGAATGCTTGAATATTTGGCTCTGCCAAGACTCCAGGGGTCATGTTATGACCTTGAATTTACACTTCATGAAAATGCATGTCATATTGACAAACTAACCTTGTGGTTTTTGAGAAGATTTCTAATTTTCTTAGATATTCTATGTAAATCTTTGAAACCCTACTATCGCCTGACCCTGGGGGCCACTACTAGGGCCTGACTCTGGGGGCCACAATGTGAACAAACTTGAATCTACAGGAGAGGAAGATTAGTTGTTAAATAAAAAAGCTTCTAGGCAAGTTATGGCGTTTTTGGTCCAGTGGTTATTAAAATACCTCGCCCTGTTTTTTTTTTTTACTATTTCCTAATTATCTCCCTTGTAAGGTGGCAAACTTGAGTCACCTTCACCAAAGGATGCTTTTTGCCAGGTTTAGTTGATATTGGTCCTGTGGTACTTGAATCTACAGAGTTCACAGATGACAAAGTTTGATCAGAAAAGCTCATGGAGCTTTCAAGCTCAGGTGAGCTATAAATATTACTTAATATTACTTAAAAATAATTTGAATGGTTAGATACAGACAATATGACTACAGAAAGTCTATAAAAAGAACAGTTAAGTTTCGAGAGATTATTACTTATTGCAAGCTAAGGTTTCTTTAATTCCATTTAAAAATGAGAAAAGACTTGCATTGCAGAATCAACAGAAACAGATGGCAAAAAGAGAAAATATTGAAAAGCACTAAAAGCATTGAAAAGGCATCAGAATGGGAACCTAAGAAAAGTTCAAACTATATCTACATTTTAATAAAGCTATACTTTTGGAATTTAAAGCAAATTTTAAAAAATTTAAATTATGCTCACCAAGACATCGACTTCGTATCTACTACAATATGTAGAATTTCTTTTTTAGTTTGAATTGCAACCTTGTGTAATTATATTTTGAATAAAAAAAATTCAAAGACTCTAACATGGAATACATGTATATGAAATCCACTGTATTGAAAAATAGTATTACAATATAAATGACACTAAAGGGAGCAAACGCAGGTAGAAATCAAGGTAAGAATTTCTTTTGTGTGCTTGTTTCATCATGTGCTATACAAACACCAAGTACTAGTATATATGCACTTGAGATAAAAAAAAAACAACAACAAAAACAACCAACATTCCCAGAACAAAGACTACATACACAAACTGTAACAGTTTATATGTACTTTGATGCATCATAAGAAAATTACTACTTGTGCAAATGGAGTTGGGACAAAAATTTGATTTCTACCTGATTTTGCGTAGAGGAACTAATAATGAACGTACTGCTCGCGGTTGTCGTACACAGGATTTTTGCGAGCTACCACCCTGACCCCAGCTTGGCTGCGACTGGACGCTTCACGGTCAAAACTCATGTTAATTTCCCCTAAGTCTTGGACAGTCTCATCAGGGGGAACATACATGTTTAAACTCTGTTAGGAAAGAGATGAAATTGCTATACATATACAATGGAAACTAAAGGTTAAAAATAGAATTTGGAGTTAAATTTTGACTGGTATGTATAAGTGTTGACCTGTAGGTTAAATGGATTTACTGGTATGTACAAGTGTTGACCTACCTGTGTTTCGTATTCTTTCAGGAAGCTGGGAGGATTGGTAAAGTCAGGTTGGTGTTCGTAATTTCTCCTGTAAACTCTGTAGCTTGCCAAGTAGTTGTTGTATCTGAAAATATCACGTCACAATGCAAGCCACAGTTGTTGCGTTATGTTGTTCAATACAAATGCATAAAAAACGGGGTTGTCTCCACAGACAAAAAGTTACAAGCTAAAACCATCACGAATATTCCTTGTAATTCTCCTAGCCTGAAAATTTCTTGCACAATAAAAAGCATGTACCTTGACCAGGAGTAGAAGAGAATGATGAGTCCAACCAATGCCAATAGTATGACTATGGCAGATAGAGCGACGAATGCGACCCAGGGATCGTCCTGCCACCAGGTGTAGGACTTGGTCATCACACGTACGATATTGCCGCGGTCCTGGAGACCAGAGGCAACACTCTGGATACTACTGATGCTGAATGGAGCTCGGACAAGTTCTACATTGCGACTGAGGGCATTGTTAATCTGCCCCAGTGTTCCACTGGATGTTGATGCTCCGACCCTGTAAACATGGTGTAAATTTGTTTTATCTATGGTGTATAAATGATTCTTCTTCTACATTCCATCTATTTTGTAATTATTTAAAACAATGTATTATAACCACAATGTCAAACAAAAACTTTCAAAGCACTATAATTGTTTCAAATACATTTTATAAACTAGTAGAGACTTGCAAATGTAACAACTGATTTGAGTTGTTGTATATCTACATATACTTACAGATTCAACTGAGTATTTTCCACTAGATTATATCCAAGATTTGGATCAGCTACCACAAAAGTGACATCAGAGTATCTCTCATCATAGCTAAGCTGTCCATTCTGTAATATACGTCTGGCCTGAATAGACTCAATGATGACAATTTTCTGTGTGGCATTCTGGATTTCTCGTCTAGTGGTTTCAATGGTTCTGACTACTTCACGTGGCAAAAGATTCAATTCCAAGACGAATCTGTTCTTGTCCTCAATCAGATCAATCTAAAAATTATATTCAATTAAACCATGCTCATAAAACTCCCAGGACTTATGTGTTCAACTTTCAGTATAGAAAGTGAGCTTCTCATAAATAGAAAATACATGTTTAATGCAATTTACAGATAAATGTCTGTCGTTCAACCACCATCTTAGTATTCAATAAACACTGTACATGTGTATATACATACGTAGACTGTGGTTTCTGTGGCCTGTTTCTCTAGAGCACTTGCCCTGTCCGACGCTCGCACTTGGAAGGTGTAAGGATTGAGGTCAGCATTTGAAGTACGGAAAAATTCAAGGAATGTAAAGATGCCTCCAGTGGATGAATTCAAGCCAAATGGAACAGAAGTATCCAAAATTTCATAGGTAACTTGGCCGTTAAGACTGGCATCTGGATCCGAGGCCTGTAAATTTCAAATAAGCCCATCAATATTACCATATACTGTCAACTATGACAAATCATATTTTGTCGTTGGTGCCGTCTAGAATTAGAAATCTGAATGATAAGGACTTGCCTGTACAGATAGCACACTGCTTCCGGCTGGGGCATTGATTGAGATTGCTCCAACATAGAAATTCCTATTGAGCAGCTGCGGAGGATAACTTGGGTAGGAGAACTGCGGGGCGTTATCATTCCTATCCAACACTGTTAAGATCACTGTAGCATTCTGGAAGGTGTTGAATACTAACAAACAGAAACAAAAGTTAATTTACAAGTAATCCACACAAGTTCTGATACATGTACATTGTAAATTTGTATATATACATTTTCCAAACTACTTGAGCTGATTACATTTTCCAAACTACATGTACTTGCACAGATATTAGGTATATCATGTTCAAATTGAACTACAGCCAGTGTCTAGTACCGTATGGTGCCTGTTGATTTGTGGCCTGACGTTTTGTCCTTCTGGCCTCCTCTCTCACTCCAATGACTATAATGTATTGTCCACTGGTTTCTCTGTCGATGGTCCCACTCACCCGTAACTGACAAGCATTATTAACCACCGATATGCTAATCAAACCTTAAATAAAATACAAAAAATCTATTAGCTGCTGCTAGTTTTTCCTGGCCGAGTTCTTTTAACCTACAACACCTTGTTTACTATAGACAAAAAAAAAGAAAGACAATTTTTCTTAATGTTAAATATTGAAAGTGATACACACACAAAAACCAAGACCTTTGAAGGGAAGTAACTTACTTAATGTCGTTGACGGAGAAACGGAAATGATGTAGCACACAAGGTTGGTATCTGGGTCATGGTTCTCCACTTGTGCGGTGAGAAGGTTGGTCTGCAGAGGACTATTCTCAAAAACAGTGGTATTGTACAGTCCTAGAGTAAAGCCTACTCCTCTCTGTCCGGTGTTGGAGTAAATCACAGTTACGTAACAATCAGCTTTTCCGACCAGTGCTTGCCAACTGCGGTCATAGGCTACCACGCGGAAGTGGAAGACGGTTCGGCCATCAGCATTGAGTAGAGATTTTCTCACATAAACTTTTCCATCTTTTGTGACGTCAAAGAACTGGTTCACATCAGCAAAGTCTTTATCCATTGTGTAGTCAAATTCAGCATTATCTGTCTGTAAAACCAGAATAAATATTTAAGTATACTATACATAACAAAACAGTTGGATAACAAGTACTGTAAAATATACTTATAAAGAACATTCTTATAACAAATTCATAATCATGCGTAGTGATATATATTCCCCTACATGAGAGGAAAAAAACATTTTCTTATTCAGAAAGTTTGGTTACAATGAACTGTTTTTCGCTGGCCCTGGAGTTTTACTTTATTGCTGGTACACAGTCAATTACTGTATACAGATTTAACTTGGCTCCTGGTTATTTTCTAGTTTCTGTTCTCATTACAACACCATTTTGAAAACAAATTTGATCTTTTTAAAAAATATTTTGGCTAGATGAAATTCACTGCAGTTTTAATTATGCATAACACACCAGAGAAAACTGTTATGGATGGAGGGATGTGGTGGATATATACAATAATATTTTGGAAATTGAAAACTTTAAATATTTTTATTTAGTGAAAACAATGCAGCTTTAGTAAAACCAATCAGTGGAAATAAAATCCCAGCAAGATTTGAACTATAACTATCTAAAGATGGATGGTCACACTTAAATCCACTGTGCTAACTGGTTAAGCAATTTAAAAGGATAGGAAGTACGTCACTGACATATTGTGTAGCTCACACTTATCCTATACATTATATCATGTATACAATGATTTCAGTGCACTGTATGTATTCAGTTTTATACAATTGAGATCTAATTTCAGCAGTCTGTCTGCTAGCTGTGTAAACAGGAGGAGGAGAGCACCACATCTACTGATTGCATATAAACTATACTATAGACTAAGGATGTATGAAATGCACGTGTATATCATATGATTAACAGGTCAAACAATGATATTTCTAGAAATTTGCAGGAGGTTAAAGATATGGTTGTAAACAGCACTATGGAAACATTAATCACTTTCTTTGATCTGGAACTTACATCTCTGTTGAAAGGAACCGTCCTATCAGCATCGGTAGCAGTCACTGTAAACAACGAGGTACCAATGGCTGAAGCATCATAGATCTGAGCAGTGTAGTTGTTGGGGCTAAATATTGGTCTGTGGATGTTTCTGACCACGAAAATCGACACAGTGGCAGTGGCAGACTTAGGATTAGCTGCCGAGTCTCTGGCCTGGACAATCAGCTGGAAGGAGTTTGGTACACCGTCTCTGGTCAGGGGCTGACTTAGATAGATTCCGCCAGATGACTCGCTGACCACAAACTGAGCAAACTGATTGGGTGGAGTGTAGCTAGACTGGATGATTCTGTACCGCAGTCTTCCACTGTCGCTGAGGACCGAGTCGGCATCTGTTGCAGAGACGGTGACAATCAGGTCCTGAACATTGACATACTCTGAGATAGTAAGGTTGTACAGACTCTGTAGGAAAACTGGAGCATTGGGGTTACGACGGACATTGATTGTTACTTGGATTGTTGCAAATCTGGAGGATGCTATCTGGCTTGGCACATCTCTGGCTTGTACCGTCATCTGCACAAAAATATAAATAGATTTAACACGAAATCTTCCAAAGGCTATTATTCTATGACTTTTTTGCAATTCAAACCATATGGCTAGTGATAAAAGTATGCACCACAAACTGTTCCTGCCCGGTTTGAGTTAAGGCTGAGGACACTGAAATGACACCAGAGACTTCATCTATCCTGTAGTACAGAGATCCTGGAATTCCACTGATGATGCTGTAGCGTACCTGGTCCTGTAAACAGAATGTGTACGGTTTAATGAAATCCTTCTAATACATACACTGTATAGCTGATATAATAACATTCCATTAGCTAAAATGATTGAAAACATTAATGGAATAACATTTCTCAGGTGGATATGTACAACTCATTGAAAATGGAATTTTATCTTGTACATGCACATCTATTGAAAAAAAAACTCAAATTGTGTTGGAGCAACACATGTCCCTGCCCAAGAGCCATAAATATGTCAATAGTTATCCGACCGGACCCAAATAAATACTTGACCTGCATATTCTTATGATATATCTACAATGTATATCCCAAATTTCAAATCAAAGTGTCCATGTATGACTGAGGTAATGAACAGAAACTAAATTGTTTAAGTTTTCAGAAGTCAAATTGGTCAAAAACTTACAAACATTATTCAACCAGAACCAAATACAAAGTTGACCTGCATATTTTCAGGACATATTTATTCATCCCAAATTTCAATTCAAAAGGTCCATGCATGACTGAACTAAATTGTTTAAAATTTTCTAAGTCCAAGGGGCATAACTCTGCCAAAACTTATCTGACCAGAACCACATAGTTGATCTGCATATTCATGATATATCTATATCCCAAATTTCTACAAAATGTCCAGGAGTGATATATAATGAGAGGAAACTGAATTGTTTGAAATTTTTCAAAGTCCAATGGACACAACTCTGCCAAAAATTATTCAACCTGAATGAAAGAAGTATTCCCATGATGTACCTGTCTACCAAATTTCTGTTGAATATTTGCATCTGTAGCTGAGATAATGAAAGGAAATTGAATAACAATGAAAGAACAAAATTTGGGGGGGGGGGGGGGGGGCTAAAAAAGTGCTAATATTTTACATTTAACTCATGCATGTCATCTATGATGCTGTACAGAAGTGATGGAACAAAAAAGTATTAAAAAGGTTAATCAAAAATGGCTTTTGAAAATTAAAGATTGTTTTCAAAACTTACTCCATCACCATCTGTGGCTTGGACTTGAATAATACTGGAGCCAACTGATGTTGATTCATCAATAGTGGTTTCATATACGCTGCCGGAGAAAACTGGTCCATTGCGATTACGAATAACATTAACAGTGACAGTGACCAGTCCAGTAAGTTGGGGAACGCCATTGTCATAGGCTGTGATGGAAAGAACATATCTGGCGGGACGCTGTGTATCTTCCGAGAGCCGCTTGGTGACGTACAACACCCCACTGATTGGATTGACGTAGAAATAGACATCCGAGTATGAGGGCACTGAATCAGCTCCTCGTAATACATAGGTGATGCGACCATTTTCTCCCTGATTAAACAACAAAAAATGATTACATAACCTACAAATTCTGGACTCGGTTGATATGAATAAGGAATACATAAAAAAAAACTTACAGTATCTGGATCTGTTGCATTGACATCAGAAATTCCCACAGCCAGAGCTTGGTCCTCCAGAATAGTGACTTCCAGGTTTCCGTGGATGAAGGCAGGTGCCCCTGTATTCCTAGTAACAAACACCCTCACTTTGGTCGATGCTCTCTTTGTGGGGTCGTTTGTTCTAAAAGCTTCAACACGAATCAAGAAAGAGCTGGCTGGGTCTGATCGGAAAGACTGTGCCAGGGTGATCTGTCCTGTTGCTGAGTTGATCCTGAACATAATCAGCGAGTTTGTTTCACCAGTGATGTCATATTGCAGCCGTGTGTTAAGGGGATCAGTAGCCTGGAGCTGTACGATGTTGTTGCCAACAGCATAGTCCTCATTGAAGGTCACAGTGTACTCATCCTGGTCAAATGAAGGCAGACCCAGGCGTTGGATTCGGATGGTGACAGAAATCTGACTGGACAATGCTGGAATACCCATGTCTGTGGCCTGCACTGTGAACTGTTCAATTTCAACGGAAAAGAAAAATTCTAACTAGTACATCCCATTATTGAATGGTCTTTCATACCAAAAAAAATATATGGTATTTTTCATTAGGAATTCATTGATTTTTAACTAAAAATCATCAACTTACATGTAATATTCAATTACGTATTGTGTTTTGAATGTGTTTGGTATTTGTTATAATTAGGAGAGATAGGCATTAAATCTTCATGTTATATGCATTTGATTACTTTGAACAATTAGCAAGTCTATCTAAAAACGACAAGTACTCTAGCCAAATGCCTGAACAAATTGTTTGTAAATCATGGACACCATATCCTCCTCCAGAGTTGGAAATATTGTACACAGTAAGAAGTGAATGTCGGTGGATACTTTCAGATTAACAAATGGTACAATTTTCAATGCAAAATTAGCTCTAGTTACATTTGTGCATGTACAATTATTTATGCTTTTTTCATATGAAGACATCAGTAGAGTTATTTGCTTTTGACAAGACTTTAATACCTTCACTAAAGACAAATGAAAAACATTGCGTTGATTTTATAATGTTTGCATATGTATAACTTACAGTGTAAATATCCTCAGGCACACTGACAAGAGACAACCTGGATGTAATGTTACCAGAGACAGGTTCGATAGTGAAGTAAGACAAAGCATTGGCTGGTCCCACGATGCTGTAGCGGATCTGTCCATTGGGTGTGCTGGCATCATCACTGTCCACAGCTCTCACTTGTAACAGGGTGGCAAGTACAGAAGTACTCTCTGTGACCGTGACGTCATAGTTAATGGAGGTAACAAAAGTCGGCTGTCCAGTGTTACGGATTACATTGACAGTGACTGTGGCAGTTCCAATTCGGCTGGGGCTTCCTTGGTCGGATGCTGTAGCACCAAACTGTAAAAGATGACAATTTTATTAATTTCCTTTACATCAATTCAAATTATATAATGGGTCATTTCTGTAGTGGTCTGATTTTTGAGAATTTTATAAAATTGCAAAAATTAAAATTGCGAAATCATTCTTAAATAGATAGTTAATGGAAAATTAAATAAAACTCAAGTTTCAGGGCAGAACAAGTTCAGAACTGCATACATACATAATTTCACCTGTAATTTTATTAGTTTGCTCAGATAACAATGACTGTATTTGCAGGTAAAAATTTCTAAACAACAGTTTTTCACATGTCAGTTAATAAACAAATTCCTAAACTATATGTATATATGTACATGAAAGTGATTCTGGTTTTTCACATACTACATAGACTGTCCTCCTCGAGGTGTCTTCTGTAAGTCTCCTGTCGATGGTGATCATCCCATTGAATGGATGAATGGTGAAGAATCCAGAGTTATCCTGTAGGTCATAGATGACGGAATTCTCGGGACTTGTCACATCAGCATCAGTAGCCGTGATCTGTAAGACATTGCTTCCCACTCCAGTGTAGTCGTAGACGGTGTCTTCGTATCGACGGGCTGAGAAAACTGGAGCATTCAGGTTACGCGTGATAGTGATGGTCACTATGGCTGATGTGGTGATTTCAGGAACACCGGTATCGTAGGCAGTTACCAAAAGCTGAAAATCGAGATATTGACAGTAAATTACACATGAATGTTTGCCGCAATATAATGTAAAGGAACATTATCAATAGCTGGCTTCACAAAATATTTCCCTAAAACTTTCAAAAGATTCAAAGGCACATATATACATGTACAAAATACTACATAATATACATGCATAAATCAATGCCTGTCAAAATCCTCAATTTCTTGGTTAGGAAATGTGTTCACAATGTGTAGTGGTGTACTAGTACAATGATTTATGTACACAAAAATAAACTAGATGGGACCGTAATACCCACATACAAGTGTTTGCCTTTAAATATACTCTCCATCGTACTGGTGTTATTAAGCATGCCTGTGCTCTAAAGCGAAACATGGATTATATTTTAAACCATTGACTATTTTAGGGAAATTGGAGAAAATTACTCATTTTATGACATCATGGATTCAGAAATTGCATGTATAGACAAAATGTGCAATATCATTTCTATTTTGAATTGTTTCAAGCATAAAATTGCATAATTTTCATGTCATTATTTACAACTATCAATAATATCATAAGGCATCATAAATACCAGAAATTACATCATTTTACTGTGCCAAAATATACATGTATATTCCTGTTTTGATTAGCATTGGAAATATACATTTCTATCTCAAAATCTGATTTTAAAAATAGTCATCATCACACAGGGGTTTTTCATTTGTTATTTTGTTAAAAACTGATGAAAAAAAGGTCCATCCGTGCACATATACATTTTTAGGTTCTTGATCTGCATTTAAACATCCCTCTCTTTGTTCATCACTCCAATATTTTGGTGTAAACGATCATTTAAAGCACAGTACATATGAACTTATAAATTGTTTCACTTTACAAAATGACTTGGAATTACTCACGGTGAATGTGGTGAAAATGTTTAGTCCTGAGATTTGTGTCAGAGGTTGTCTGACATAAATAGCACCAGTAGCTTGGTCCAGGAAGAAATATTGTGTGCCTGGGCTGTAACCATCCAGCCTGTACCGAATCGCTCCCTACAAAAGCACAGGTTAAGCTATTCAATAAGATGGAATATGAAATAAAAGTATTTTCCTCTTTCAAATATGGTAGCACAACTCTTATTTAAATTACAGAATCAGCACCCTTAATTCCCCACCCATTCCATAAACAAAACGCCCTGTCTGGGTCAGCTAGAAAACGGAACCTACTCTAAGATCATTGTCGATGGCCTGAACATTGAAGAAGGAGGTATTGACTGCCTGGTTGATGGGTACTGAGGAGATGTAGGGGGTGCTGATGAACTGTGGAGGTCCCGAGTCTCTAATGATGCTGATTACGACGGTAGCTTCAGTTGTACGTGCGACGGAGGCCGGGCGGTTGTCTGTTGCTCTCACTCCGAACTTTTAAAACAAAAAACATCCCTTAGTTACCTGATAAAGATTATGTAAGAATATTTTGACTATTCATAAACTTGCATGCTACAAGAAATAATGCTTCTATTTTCATTTTTGTAAAGGATGAAATAGTATAATCTATGCACAGTGTTACACATTTAGCATTCATATCATTTCCATATCAAACCAGTCTCTTACTGTGAACTGGTTTTGTGCAATTCCACTTAACAACTGTCTTAAAGTAATTCTTCCTGTCTCTGGATTGAGGTAGAAGTAGGCCTGGTCATTGGCAGATCCAAGATGTGAGAAAATGACTTGATCCTAGATTTCAAAAACAAAGTGAAATTAAAATAAAGATTCTTTGCTTAAAATGCATGTATACAAACTTTACAACTTTGTCATTGTAAATGAGAAGTGTTTCTAAATACCCCATCTGAATCTGTAGCAGTGACAACAAGCACTTCATTGCCCAGAGGGAAAGTTTCCGAGATGGAAATTTCATATCTGCCTGGATTGAAGACAGGTCCAAACTGGTTCCTGGTCACTGTAATTGTCAGGTCAGCCTGGGCTCTGTTGCTGGGATAAACTGAATCATAAGCTTGCAGTCGGACCTGGAGAAAAAAAAGGTTGAGCTTTCAATTACATCAGATAAGAAATCTAAGGACCTAAGATATCAAACATCAAAAAGCTAAAATGGAAATACAGTTCTGAAATAATGATTTGTAGTTCATGACTGACCACATATGATGAGGTCTGCAGACTATCGGACAAGAGTCCATTCCTGAGGAACACTCGTCCTGAGCTGGGATTGACATCAAAGAAACTCTGTGCTGGGAACATTCCAATCATTTGATATACAATGGCTCCCTTCAGGTCTTGATCTGTGGCTGTGGCAGTGAATACGGAGGCGTTGATGCCGACAGATTCCTGGACTGAAATCACGGTGGGAAGGTTGGAGAATTGAGGAGAGAAGCGGTCTCTGAGGACATTGACAAAGACAGTGGCTGTGGCAAACTGAGGGTTGGGGTTCACGTTGTCAGTGGCTGTCACCGTCACCTATCAACAACACAAAACTGTCTTATAATATCTTTATTCATAAATAATGCTCACCAAACAAACAGCACAACAGTAAAGCATTGTCATTATTTTATTTCTTTATCTGAAAATTAGCAGTAAACAATTGAAGCTTACAGTGTATCTGATGTCCCTGGTTGTGTCTGAGGTCAGAAGTCTGTTCACTCTGACAAAACAGGTTTGGGAATCTACACTGAAGTAACCCAGAGCTTTCTGGTCTCCAGTCATGGAGCAGGTGACTTTGTTCTAAAATAGAAAATATCACATTCATTTTACACTGTCTGTTTAAACAGTCCAAAGTACTGTAAATTGTTGTTCTTCAATGAAGAAATCCTTACTCCATCTGAATCCGAAACATTCAGCTTCTGGATGTAGGTGTTGACGGCCAGATCCTCTTGGATTGTCACCTCGTAAGTTGCGGGGTTAAAGATAGGGCTATTGAGATTTCTTCGAACAGTAATGAAACATTCAGCTGTAGCCCTCAAACGAGATACACCAGTGTCATATGCGACTACTCGCAACTGAAAAACAAAAATAACCATGGATTACAAATACCTGTTAACACTTGGTTGTTATGCTTTACACTGTTGTGGTACAGTGGATTGTAAGTAACCCATACCAAGTAAGAATTGAGACGTAGGTTGTCTTGACGTAGATCTTGAATCACGTTAATGGCACCACTCGTGTTCTGTACTCGGAAGAAACTTTGGGCAGGATAGTCTCCCACTGATTCATAGTAAATACGGCCCTGTAACAGGTTAAAAGTTTGCATAGTAAATGCTATACACCACAATTTATTTTCAAAACTTGCATTGAGAATTTACAATTTTAAAGAGGAGATTCCTTTCACTATTGAGTCACAATATATACCACTAGATTTAATCTGGTAGCCTGCACATTAAGAATGGAAGCAGCAATGTTGGTAGTCTCATCAATAGTCACGGCATACCGCGCGTTGCTGGTAAACACCGGGACGTTCAGATCACGGTTAATGGTAATGATAACTGTAGATGTGTCCCCTTGTGGGTTGGGATAGCCATTGTCTGTCACTTGTACAGTACACTACAAAGGTTTTGTTTGGGTTTTATTTTAAATTGTTCAGAAAACAGTAAATGTCAAATTACACGTACATTCAAAATATACATATGTATATGGGTGGATTACTCACGGTGAATGTAACATCAGAAATGTCTAGGAAGGACCTCTTGAGGAAAATATCACCATTGGCCGTGTCGATGAAGAACATGTCGATGCATCTTTGTTCCGTGTTTGTCAAGGAGTAAGTCAAGCGGTCCTTTAAAAATAATAAACGGAAATCTGTCATAGTGGGAAAAACTGCACGATTAAGTTGGACATCTTTTTCTGACATAAATTTGGAATTAAGAACTAAAACTCTAAAACCAAACTCTGATTCATTACGTTATCCAAGTCAGTAGCCGTGGTATCAATTAATCTGGAACCAATGCTTGTGGCCTCATTGACACGAGCTGTATAAGTGTCTTGAGAGAAGACTGGTGGGTTGATGTTTCTGAGTACATTGATTGTGAGATCGGCAGTGGTTGTCTGAGATGGTACAGCACTGTCATAAGCCAAAACTCGGAGCTGTGAAATAAAATATACAATCTGATATTTGTTTTAATGCCATGAATCAAAACGAAAGTAGCTTACACTAAAGCACACTTTTTATGCCACATGCACAGTGCTTGCAATGTCAAAATCGAGAGTGGAGAAAGTCCTAAACTTAAAAATGTTTCATAGTTTACCACATAGGTGAGCGACACATCGGTCCTCAGATTTCCATTGGTGTAAACTCGTCCATTCTGGTCCAGCCTGAAGAAGCTGGGAGCGGAGAGCGTCCCGGTAACTTGGTAGACAATCCTGCCTTGCAAATCTTGATCTACAGCTGTCACAGTGTAAATCAAAGAGCCATTGTTAGTATTTTCCTGTACACTGGTGACATAGGGAGTTTGGATAAAGGTTGGCCTAAACTGATTCCTAGTCACAAATACAATCACTTGTGCAGTGGTGGAACGGCTAGGTCGTCCATTGTCTGTCGCTTGCACAGTGAACTGTAAAACATGGAAATACATGGAGATTATATCATTTCTTTATAGTAATGTTTACATAAATTCAAATGTTTCATTTAACTGATGACTCACAGTGAACTGGTTGATATTTGTATTCTCCAGCGATTGTCGTAGGTAAATTGTTCCATTTGTTGGCTCAATAAAGTAGTAAGACAAGGAGACACCATTTTGATTATCTCCAATGATGGAGTAGGTGATAGCATCCTGTAAAGGAATTCAATCCAGGTGAATGCAAAATGTGGATCAATGCAATATAACTGATTCTTGATAGTTTTAAATTACTCACTACTACTTTTACTCACAAATCACTTAAGGGCTATTCCAGAAATAAATACATGGGGGGGGGGGGGGGGTCGGGAGGCACCTTTTGTATATACCAAGCACCCATAAAAAAAAATAAAAAATTACCCCATGACCCATCAAATTAATAAACTCATTTTACAATGACCCATCTAATAAAAAAAAAAAAAACTAACCAGACCCACCACAAAAATATTTTTAAAAATGAAAACGGTACAAATCTCGCGAGGTTTTCGGGACAAACATTCTAGTCAATGACGCGGTAATGCCTGTGCGACATTGTATCACAGTAGTTCTGAAGAAACGATGTCACATCAACAATCAAAGGCATCTATGGCGGGAATGTTGGAAAGATTGGGAGTCCAAACGATGCTATTATCATGAAATGGGTATGGATATGTTTTTCCACGAATCGTTCGTCTTCTAATGGAGCCCGTGCCCGGAGGCCTCTATATCACCATCACACCGACTGATAAATATAACGCATCGGTACCCTCGTATAAATCAACTAAGGTTTGCCTATTTTTATTAGAAAACGGAATACCTATTGGTTTCAAAATATTCCCAAAATCGATGCACTGTAAACTGTAATAATCTACAGAACAGAGTTCGCCGCCATCACGTCCAAAGGGACCCTATTAAACGCGCCTCTAATTTGAAGAGTGCCGTAATGGAAAGTTATGCACTGCAAAGAGCGACAACTCGAATAGTTCTATGTTACTTTCGATTTCGAAAGCAGCATTTCGAAAGCACGTTTTCAATTTTCCCTCCGACGTTTTGTAACCAACACGACAAGAGCGACAATAAAAATATTCTGAAAACTCAACACCCACGTAGCACAAAATAAAACAATAGAAACTACCCACTACCCATAATAAATATTTTATCAACAATCCCACCACGGACCAATTAAAATATGAAAAAATACGACCACCCACACAAAAAAATATCATTTGCCGCCCGACACCCCCATTTGATCATTTCTGGAACAGCCCTAATTAAATAGAACATGTTTGAGACAAGTAATATTTGTCAATTCTCCAACTACTCTTTATGCAAAAACAAAATGTCTGGTTTGTGACAAAAGATTCATGAGAAAGTGGAGCTCCGGAATCTTGTGCGTATTTTTAGTGTATGAATAAAACAGTAACAATAAGCATACATTGTCTCTGTCTGTAGCTCGGACATTAAGCACTCCTCTGCCAAAGGCAAATGTCTCTGGTATGGTTTGCTGGTACTGTTGCTGATCAAAGAGGGGTGGATTGACATTTCTGGCAACGGTGATCAAAACATCAGCTGTGGCTCGGAGGACAGGAGATAGGGTGTCGTATGCAATTACTCTCAGCTGTAAGTAAGGAATGACCATCTGGTTAATGTGAATACTTGGGTATGACAGTGTGGATTGTAATGAAAGCTGAACCATCACACTTACAGTGTATGATGACCTGTAGAATCCGTCATTCATCAGGTTATCAATCACGGTCACACGCCCATCTACATTACCAACAGCAAAGAACGTCTGCGCAGGGTATACACCAACAGTCTCGTATGCTATTCTTCCCTGTAATAAACCAGTTTCACTTCAGCATTTTGGATACAGTAAACTCTATCACATTAGTTCAAGCTATTAAAATCTTTTCTTTTATCGATTTCATTTATTACATGATTTATCAGAGACATTACCACACCAGTTAATGGCAAATCTATGTAGAGAGTTTTAGCAGTCTTTTTGAAAAGTACTAGAAAAATCCTGAAGGCAAATTAAGGCCAATTCAACTTAATTAGTAGATTATCATCCAGGGTCACAAAAAAGTATGGGGCGGGTGGGAGGATTTTATTTTTTTATTTTTATTCCCCGAGAAAAAAAATCAATGACAAAAGGCATCACAAAAAAATGTTAATCAAGTTAACGTTCAAAGAATCCTCGGTAAAAGATATAAAACCAACATTCTGTGACTTTAATCATTCACTTGTGTCACTGGGAAGCAAGTTTGTTTGAAATCATAATTTTTGCAAAAATAAACAAAATCGGGGTGGGCCCTTTTTTTTGAGGGGCGGGCGGGGATGATAATCTATCAATTAATTTTAATTGGCCTAAGTCCTAGCCAGAGACATACCCTGAGATCAGCATCTACTGCAGATACTGTGTAAATGGTGGAGTTAATGGCCTGACCATCACCAATGGAGGTACCGTAGGGTGTGTTCTGGAAGACGGGGGGGAACTGATCTCTCTGGATATTGACCACCACAGTGGACGTATCGATCCTCTCCTGGGTCACTCGCTGATCCGTGACGCGCACCGTTATCTGTCAATTACAACACAAAATTTTCTTACTCTTTGAGATAAGATTTAGTAAAAATCTTTCTTAAAAAAAAGATGCTGTATTCAACAAAATGAAACCAATAAAACAGCAAGTTAAGTGTAAAAGTTATCCAGTACATTTACTGCTGGGGTGTAACAGCAACCCATCTGATATATAAATATGGTACCTGTATCTGATTCAGATTGGAGAATCCCAGGTTAGTGAATGACTTGGTGAGGAAGATAATTCCGGAGTCTGGGTTGATGTAGAAGTAGTCAAGTAGGGTGTTGTTGAAGATTTGTTGGTTCGCAAATGTCACTCCCACTATGCTGTATCTCAGAACATCCTAAACACAAATTCACATATCTCAGAACATCCTAAACTCAACTTCACATATCTCAGAACATCCTAAACTCAAATTCACATATCTCAGAACATCCTAAACTCAAATTCACATATCTTACCAACCCCCAATATTTTTATTTAAGGAAGTAACAAAATACATGTATCTAAAGCAATTACTTATTGTGCAAAATCTTTTTCTATGATGGCTATAGGCCTTTATAACTCAGAAGAGAATTCATCACTTACATTATCCGCATCAGTTGCTGATATTTTGTACACACTGGATCCCAGCCCAAGACTCTCTGGTACAGTGGTTGTGTATGGCTCATTGACAAAGATGGGTGGATTCTCGTTCCTGATCATATTAATACTGACCAGTGCCTCAGCGACTTGTGACTGGACAGCCGTGTCAAATGCTGTCACTCTCAACTGTGTAAAATAAGATTTTCATAAAATGTCAGATACAAAAAATTCTAGTTTGTAGCTCAATATGAAATCTAATACCTCAGAAAATAAATTCCCATCAACTTGAACCATTTAACTTCCAAATCACTGTACTGGAAACATAAATCTTTCAAAACTATTGAGAACATCCGATAAAACGCGACAAACCTGGTAAAATTGTGTACTGTCCTGGCGGAGATTGACGGCAACATTCACTATTCCTGTAGAAGCATTCACACGGAAATAGCTGGAGCCAGGGATATCTCCAATCAGGTTATACTGTATACTTCCCTATAAATGAAATGAAAGTAGCATGTAGGACCTTTATCTGATAGCCTTGGCTTCACAATTCAATTTCAATCCCTGACACAATTTGATATCTTACAATAAGATCACTGTCCTGTGCTGTGACTCTGTACACTGAAGTTCCGATAGCCACCCGTTCATTAACAGAGGTCGAGTATGGTGTATTGAAGAAGAATGGTGGTTGGCCCCTCACAACATTGATAATAACTGTGGCATTGGTCAGTCTGGGCTGTAGGCGGTTGTCTGAAGCTTGAACTGTCATCTATTGGGAAACAAATCATAATAAAACCCTTAAATCCAGTTTTCAAAAACTTCAAAATCTTATGTGGTACGTTTGAGATGCATGCGTGTAAACAAACTATTGATTCCAACATGGATATAAAATTTTGCTGGATTCCTACCACGTATCTGTTGTTGATGGTGTTGGACAACACAATACTCTTGCGGAGATAGATTCCTCCGGACTCGGGAGCAATGTAGAAGTAGTTATTGGCGTCCTGTGCCACAATTCTATAGGTCACAGTGTCCTGTCAACAGAGAACAAAGTTTCAAACTAATACCAGTCGCAGCCGGATATCATTTATTATACTCAATTTCATTATCTTTATTGTAGTTACAGAAACTACAGAATCTAGAGAGTCCTAAGTCTAGTGTTTGTTAGGATTTAAAAAAAAAATCCATGATATACAAAGAGATTGGATATTAAATTGTCAAGTGAGGCTGCTGGTTGAACTTACCAGATCAGCATCTCTGGCTGTTACAGTCAGAATGACATCTCCAAGAGGATAATTCTCATTGATGGTGGTTTCATAGTTTCCAATGAATATAGGCGAGCTCGGATTACGGATAACGTTGATGGTGACTCTACACACTGTGGGATTGCTTGGATAGGCAGAGTCATAAGCCTCAACACGAAGAGAGTATTGAGTAAGACTGTCCAATTTCAGGTTTCTGGTTACATACAATCCACCATTTGTGTCAATGTATCCAAAATATGCCAATGCTGCACCATCTCCAACGACTCGGTAAACCATACTTCCCTATAAATTCATTTCAATTTCTTTTTATATACCTGAGCATCAATAACATTAATCCTATCCGAATGTGATCTCAAATCAAAAGTTGTTTAACAAGATGTGGCATATAAATTCATGAGAGGTACATGTGCCATAACTGCATTGCTCATCAAACTTTAAATTCTAATACCAAGTTCATACAGGAAAGTACCCCACAGCAAAATGGTTAAAAGTACTGTAGATTATACCTTAAGATCTCCGTCACTCACGCCCACCGTGTAGAATGGGAAGGTCTCGTTGACACCTCTTGTTTCTGTTATAGTGGTTACTGCATTAGCGTTCTGACATTGTGGTGTGAACTGATCTCTCACAATGGAGATGGTGACGGAAGCAGTTCCAAATCTCTCTGGATATTTACGATCTCTTGCTCTGGCGGTGAAAGTGAACTGACTTGTTCCGATTCCGACAAAAGATTTTTTTACGATTATGTCACCAGAGAATGAGGTCAGGAAGATGTAATCCTGAGCATAATTAAAGCCTGCTGTATTCTGGTTAAGTACTTCATAAGAAACAGTGTCTCCATCAGCATCAGTGGCAGTGATTGTCCGAATGTTGGTTCCCAGGCTTACCGATTCTTGGACGGTTATGAAGTACGATTGCTCACGGAAGATTGGAGCACTTGGATTACGGATTATGTTGATGAGAACATTAGCCTCAGTTCTACGAGTTGGATCTAAGGTGTCATAGGCAGCAATTCGCATCTACAATGTTATAAAAAGAAGATAACATCAAGGTAGTGCAATCAAGGACTAAAAAGCTCCAGATTTTTAAAGTTATATATAACTTAGGATGGGATGGCGGTATAGGATCATCTCTACTAAACTTAATCAAGGGAAGTTAAATTGGCGATATTATTTCACATACGTGATTGGAATGGCATACATGTACATGAACAGTTTGTATATTTCAGACTTTTGGCAATAATGATGTGCATGTATACTTAAAATAATGATACTTTTATCCTACTGAGCAATAAAGTGTCACTTACTGTACACATTTCCAAACTTTATTGTTTAAGTCTTACCACATAGAGTAGAGAGGTGTACTGGTCATTAGCCACAGATCTGATCAGAGTGATGCGTCCGTTAAACACATTCAAAGTGAAGTACTCCGTGGCTGGGAAGTAACCAATCACTTCGTATCGAATTGAACCCTTGAAAGAAAAAAAATTTCATTTTCAAAAATTCAACATTTCAGAGAAAAGACTAATATCATAAACTACAAAGTATTTCGTGTCATTTCAACGAAGCCATATCGTCTATATTGTAAATTACTTCTTATCATATCTAAGATCATAAAAGTCTAAATAAAAGCCGAAGAAGAAGAAAAAACCCGCACCTGTAAATCAGAATCAACTGCTGTCACGGTGTAGACCGTGGAGTTGATCTGACGGTTGTACTCCATGGAAGTTTCATATGGTGTATTGACAAAGACTGGTGGCTGGTTGATTTGTCTTGTAATAAAGACACGAACAGTTGCGAAAGCAGAACGAATTCTGTTGTCTGCAGCACGGACCGTCAACTACAATGATTGAATTTCATCAGTAAAATGTCTGCTCATAAATTCAAATGATGGTGAATAAACATCTTCAATTGATTAAGAAATAGTGACAGAAAAACAAGAACAGAAGTTGAATATTTAGAGTGTTCGAGATTCTGAGTTCTGTACTGTCAAATTCAGAAAGATTCTCACTGTGTAGACATTGATTATGGTTCCCACTAGACTTCTCCTCAGTGTAATGACACCAGTGTCCCTATCCAGATAGAAGTACTCCGTTCCATTAGAGGTCGAGTTGATCAGCTGATACGTAATTATGTCGTTAGCATCCTGGTCCACGGCAAGCACGGTGATCACCTGACTACCGATACTGGTGGTCTCGGGAATAGTAATTTCGTATGTTGCTGAGGGCGTGAAGACGGGACCAAATTCATCCCTTGTAACACTGATGATTACGTCCGATGTGGCACGATTGGTTGGGTACGCCGTGTCGTAGGCAATCACCCGCAGCTGAAGACGGAACACAATTGTTTATAAAACATCTCTCTAATTTGATTATATAACCATCCCTGTTTCTTCCAATAGAGAGAAATTTTTTCAGTAAAATCTGCTCATTAAGTGAAAATAACGATGTACAACATAGTTGAACAAAATTTAAATGGACAATTCTTTACAAAAATTGATGAAATGTCTCAAAAGATAAGTTACAATACACATGTACAGATATACAGGAAATCTGTTAAACTTCCACTCACAGTGTACGAAGATCTCAGAATGACATCATCTCTCACAGAACGAATAATATTGACTGTTCCTGAAACGCTGTTCACCTCAAAGAAGGACTGGGCCGGGAAGATGCCAATGGACTCGTACCTGATGGAACCCTGTGTAAAAGAAATCCTCGACTGTAAATAATTGCCACTGTAAATCTGGTTTTATTCTCCCAAAGTCATTTTTACCAGTTTAGCAAGATGACTAACAGTCAAAAATTAAACTCTTGAGATATATCTACATCAACTGCTTGCAAACAGTTTTTTTCAACTCATTATCAAAATAGCAAATCTTACAAAAACCAAGTCGATTTATATGTACAATATATCAGTAGCAGTTACAGAAATCTTCCAATGCTACCGATTCTAAATCTCCAGTATATATATCTGTCTACTAACCACCAAGTCGGAGTCTCTGGCAGTGACCGTCAGAATGGTGGCGTTGGTGACCTGATTCTCACGGATTGCTCTACCATAGGGAGAGTTAATAAAGAAGGGTGGCTGGTTGTCTCGACGAATGTTCACAAAGGCTTGAATGGTAGCCACTCCCTCGGGTACACGCTGATCTGAGGCTTGGAGGGTCATCTGAAACAGATATCCTTGTTATGCATATCTACCGACCTCAATTTTTCTAGAAGATAATAGGACTTTAAGTTAGAAAGAAGCAGTTGGTTGGTTGGTTGGTTGGTTGGGGGGGGGGGTGTTAGTATATTGATTTCACAATAAGGGAGTCTCATGATAAATTTAATGCATTTATTTTTAAATAGAAAAACTGTAAATTACATAAACTCATTTGTTAATTTATCATTGATGGTAAAAGTGTACGAGTGAATAAAAATGCAGACATACTGCTGACTGACAATTAAACATTATATCCTGTCTATTAAAGTCTCTGAACTGGATGTACATACTGTGAATCTGCCTATGTTGCTGTCTGTCAGTACTCTTCTGAGAGATATAACTCCGGTATCGGGATTGATGTAGAAGTATTGTTTGGAAATATCATCCGTTAGAATGGTGTACCTCAGGCGATCCTGAAAGGAAAATTGTTCAAATGAATGAACTCTATCCAAAAGAAAATTCCTTCATAATTGATAATCAAAGGTGCATTTACCACATGATAATCATTTATAAAAGTAAAGGATGATCAATGCCCCATAACAATACAAAATATACTTGTACATGTCATTTCCCAATAACCATAATTCACTGTATTTCTGTATAAAACACAAGTTCCTGTCTTCCTCAAAAATTCAAGTTATACATACCCCATCTTGATCCACAGCTGTGGCGTTGATGACACCCTCTCCCAGTGGGTAGGTTTCTGCAATAGTCGTTTCATACTGGGCACTGAGGAAGTTTGGTCTGCTGGGATTCCTAGTGACTTCCACTGTCACTTGACTGGTGGTTCTACGGGTGGGGTCTTGGCTGTCGTAGGCTGCTACTTGGAACTGAAGAGCAAAATAGAAAATCTTATTACAGGAATTTATTTTTTTACACTGATGACAAATATATTCTATATCGTCTGACAACACGTGTAGTTATTTTACAGATCCCAATTACCGTGTATTGTATTGTGGTGTCCAATTTCACTGATGATTCCAATGACACCACACCAGAAGCTGGATCCACGATGAAATAGGGAGATCCTGGCAGCACCACCTTATACACAATGGTTCCGATCAAGTCCTGGTCAGTGGCAGTAACGGAGAGGACACTGCTGCCCACAGTTCTGTCCTCTTCGATTCTCTGGTAGTATGGGGTATTAATGAAGACTGGTGGGAACTGGTTTCTGTTAACGGTGATAAATGCTGTGCTGTTGGCACATCTCTGAGGAAAGCCATCATCACAAGCTCGCAGTTGCAGCTGTAGACAAAAAACTTAACTGGTCATTCATGTAAAATGTACCTACCTATTAACACAAAACATTAGAAAGAATCATCCATTCATGTCCTTTCATAACATAATTTGTGTCCCGTGGGGATCCGGGTTAGAATAGGTCCTCAGTACCCCTTGCTTGTTGTAAGAGGCGACTATATGGGGTGGTCCTTCGGATGAGACCGCAAAAACCGAGGTCCCGTGTCACAGCAGGTGGTGTGGCACGATAAAGATCCCTCCCTGCTAAAAGGCCATAAGCGCCGAGCATAGGCCTAAATTATTCAGCCCTTCACCGGCAGTGGTGACATCTCCATTTAAGTGGAAGATCCTCGAGAGGGATGTTAAACAGTATACAATCAATCAATCAATCAATATCATAATTTGTAAAGATTTTTGTAATCTACATTGTACCTCCACATGTTCTCTGAAAAACTGCTGCAAAAGTTGCATGCGCAGTGAACCAAACGATATTCCACACTTCTAGGTGCATTTACACAATATTCATTTAACAAAAGGCCCATAACCCTGATCCTGATGAACAAGAGGCCCACAGGCCTTATCGCTCACCTGAGAACTAGTGAAAAAGTATCACTACTTCCATGGGCTATGAAATCTAAAAATTTCCTATTCTGAATATCTAAGCTAAATTCTAATGTTCAGCAACAGTATAAAACAAGATGTGTTCTTTAAACTTCACTGCCCTCAAAAGTGCATACACTGATGAAAGGCTTTAAATAATAGGTGTATTAAATTAAAATATCAAAATAAATGACTAATTTGGACTCATCCTAAAGTCATAGTCCTGGGTTGTGAAATTCACCATTTTTTGTAAATACTTTTCTGCTATTCCTAAGTATGCAATACATTTAGATTTTATACAGTACCAGCAAACTTACACATAAATACTATATACTAAGTTTGGCCCCACCCTGGGGTCAAAACCCTTACTCTGGGGAAAATCAAATTTACAATTTTGGTAAAAGACTACCTGCTCTATCCATTTAGTTTCAATTTAGTATCAAAAACACTAAAGAAAATGTTATTTAAGTGTTTTACACATAAACACTATATAACAAGTTTGGCCCCGCCCTGGGGTCAGAACCCCTACCCCAGGGATCATGAAATTTACAATTTTGGTAGAAGCCTTCCTGTTCTACATCACTATGCATTTAGTTTTTCTTACATATGTGTGGTTCTTGAGAAGAAGATTTTTGAAAATTGGTCATTTTTGGGCAGTTTTTTGCCCTGCCCCTAAGGCCTCATGGGTGCAGGAATCCTGAAATTTAAAATTTATTTTCCCCTTGTCCCAATGATGCTTCATACCAAATTTCAAAAGAATTGGACTGGTAGTTATTAAGAAGAAGTTAAAAATGTTCAATTGTTAACGCATGACGGACGACGACGGATGAAAACCAATTGCAATAGGTCACCCGAGTTTACTCAGGTGACCTAAAAATGCATAAAACTTGTACAAAACATGATTTATCAAAATTTCAGAATATGTAATAAACATTCTTTACAATGTGGAACCATCTTGGAGGACTTACCACAAACTGACTGAAGGAAGTCGAGAGCAATGACTCTCTCAGCCAGATATTTCCACTGAGCTGATCAATGTAGAAGTAAAGTTTATTTGTGCTGAAGGGAGAAGACTGCTGGCTGATGATAGAATAGGAAATGGTGTCCTGTAAAACACCCAATATTCAATAAAAACATTAAATTATACAGTCCCCGCCCCCTCTCCGACATTGAAATCTCAAAAAAATATGCATAAACACACAGAGATCCCTTAAAAATGTTGCGGTGTTTTACAGCAAGTAAGAAATTTCTTACACAAATTGGTTGGAATATCTCTAGTTTAACATTAAAACTAACCTGGACATCCGCATCAACGGCTGTAACATTCAGGATAAACTGTCCAATGGCCTGATTCTCATTTATTGTAGTGGAGTAAGATGGCAGCTGGAACTGGGGTGAGTTCGGGTTACGGATAACAAAGATATTGACAGTAGCCACTGCACTAGCGGTAGGTCTGGCAGTATCGTAAGCTTTTATTCGGGCCTGCAAACAACTTGGTGAAATTACTGCTAGTTTCTTTGTGCAAAAAAAAATGCTTTTGACCACAACTAGAAGCAATTTTGCAAAGAAAGATCTAAAAAAAATTCCTTGAACATATTTCTTAACTAGGATCATGGATATTAAATGAACTTACAATATATTGTTGGGATCTTAAGTTGTCACTCTTCAGACTGACTATATTGGTAATATTTCCCGTGAATGGATCAACCCTGAAGAAGCTCTGTGTGGGATAATCTCCGACCATCTCGTATCTGATAGATCCCTAAAAAAAAAATTAAAAAATACTAGGATGTGTAAATGCTGCATTTTCATTACTAGAATGTATAAATGATGCATTTTCACTACTAGAATGTGTAAATGATGCGTTTTCACTACTAGAATGTGTAAATGATGTGTTTTCTCTCTGACAGATACTAAAACTCACAATCAAATCCTCATCTCTGACAGTTACTAGAACTCACAATCAAATCATCATCTCCCACACAATGAAATCATCTCTGACAGATACTAAAACTCACAATCAAATCATCATCTCTGACAGTTACTAAAACTCACAATCAAATCATCATCTCTGACAGATACTAAAACTCACAATCAAATCATCATCTCTGACAGTTACTAAAACTCACAATCAAATCATCATCTCTGACAGTTACTAAAACTCACAATCAAATCCTCATCTCTGACAGATACTAAAACTCACAATCAAATCCTCATCTCTGACAGTTACTAAAACTCACAATCAAATCCTCATCTCTGACAGTTACTAAAACTCACAATCAAATCCTCATCTCTGACAGATACTAAAACTTACAATTAAATCCTCATCTCTGACAGATACTAAAACTTACAATTAAATCATTATCCCTTGCTGTTACAACAAATGTTTGACGACCCACAGCATCCAGTTCATTAATGGTAGTCTGATATGGCTGGTTAATGAAGAAGGGCGGTCCTTGGTCCCTGATGACGGTGATGAAAGCATCAGCAGCACCGAACCTCTCCGGGGTGGACTGGTCACTGGCAATCATTCTTAACTGTAAAAAAAAAAAAAAAAGGCTTCTCTAAGGTCCATGGCAAAACCTCTGGGGGAAAAATCTACATACACAATATTATCTCAATGTAGACCAATCATAAATACACAAAATGTATCAATTCCATGAAAATAAACACAAAAGTTTTTGAGGATTTCAATACAATCATAATACAGCATTAAGTTTTGGAACAAATGTGAGGATCCAGCTTTTAAAATGCAGGAAATGGTGTCAATACAAAGGAAAAATCTTGTCACAGATATACAGGTGTACATGTCAGCAATGATGAAGGCATTAGGAACAATTTCACAAAAATTAATCACCAAAACACAACTCTAATTTTAAGTATCCCCTGTTTTGAAAGTTGCTTCATTTAAATTATTGCGAACTTGCTCCGTTTTGTCTAAAAAAAAAAAATTGTTCCTTGCCCCTCTAACTGGCCTGAAATTCTCAAAGTCCAATAACAGAAGATCGAAGTGCGAATTTCAAATCTATATTTCAAAAACAACAAAGGTGCTATGCATTGCAAATGTCAGTGGTTTGGTGATAACATTTCGGGACTAATTTCTGTAAGTCCCTGGTTGCACTGTAGGTGTACCTACCCTGTACTCGACAGAGATGTATCTACCTTGTACTCTGTCTGAGATGTACCTACCCTGTACTCGGTCCGAAATGTACCTACCCTATACTCAGTCTGAGATGTACCTACCCTGTACTCTATCTGAGATGTACCTACCCTGTACTCGGCCCGAGATGTACCTACCCTGTACTCTGTCTGAGATGTACCTACCCTATACTCGACCGAGATGTACCTACCCTGTACTCTGTCTGAGATGTACCTACCCTGTACTCCGTCTGAGATGTACCTACCCTGTACTCCGTCTGAGATGGTCCAAACAGAGGCTGACGTACACAGATGAGACCCGTGTCGACTGAGATGTAGAAGTAAAACAGTGTTGTATTGTCTCCATTAGAGCTGTATACCACACGGTCCTGTCCAAAACAAGTATCATCAATCAGCATCATAAAATACTTCTCGAAGATGTAAGTGTTTAGTACTGACAAGACAAATAATCATTCTAATCAGTAATAACTTCAACATTGTTCCATCTTATCTTTCAGCAGAAACATTTAAACTTTCAAAGTAAAACCTGACATTCTCTACATGAACTCGGGTCTGTATCAGTCTACATAATTCTGTATCAGTCTATATTAACTCGGGTCTGTATCAGTCTACATAATTCTGTATCAGTCTGTATTAACTCGGGTCTGTATCAGTCTACATAATTCTGTATCAGTCTGTATAAACTCGGGTCTGTATCAGTCTACATAATTCTGTATCAGTCTATATCAGTCTGTATTAACTCGGGTCTGTATCAGTCTACATAATTCTGTATCAGTCTATATCAGTCTGTATTAACTCGGGTCTGTATCAGTCTACATAATTCTGTATCAGTCTATATCAGTCTGTATTAACTCGAGTCTGTATCAGTCTACATAATTCTGTATCAGTCTATATAAGTCTGTATTAACTCGGGTCTGTATCAGTCTACATAATTCTGTATCAGTCTATATCAGTCTGTATTAACTCGGGTCTGTATCAGTCTACATAATTCTGTATCAGTCTATATCAGTCTGTATTAACTCGGGTCTGTATCAGTCTACATAATTCTGTATCAGTCTATATCAGTCTGTATTAACTCGAGTCTGTATCAGTCTACATAATTCTGTATCAGTCTATATAAGTCTGTATTAACTCGGGTCTGTATCAGTCTACATAATTCTGTATCAGTCTATATCAGTCTGTATTAACTCGGGTCTGTATCAGTCTACATAATTCTGTATCAGTCTATATCAGTCTGTATTAACTCGGGTCTGTATCAGTCTACATAATTCTGTATCAGTCTGTATTATTAGTTATCCAGGTCCAATCAAGCGTGTCCGGGGATTTACCCCGGGTTGTAATCTATACACCTTCAGGTCGCATGGAATCCCCCCCCCCCCCTTTACACCCTTGAGTGGACATGAATAATGAATTTATTTCCGATGTAACTAAATGATATTGCATGTAATTACCTAGTGATTAAAAGTAGGAATTAATATTAATGTCGAATATTTTATGTGTATGACAAGCTGGTTGTAAATAAATGACTTCATAATACACTGCATTGTTTAAGGTAAAAACATTTTTTTTTCTTTACCTGCAAAGATACAATGTATTGTGACATCTCGTTATTTACCCTTAACCTCAGCAGGCTGTACAAACTACTTTAACTCAAATTTGAAGTCACATCTGCTTTACAATATTTTAATAATGGTCACAAACACTTTATTGGCTACCAAAAATATGCTTTCTAAAAGAGCAAGAGCAAAGAAAAAATTCAATAAAAAAGTAAAGTCCATTTTACCACACAGCAACCTTGGGTGGAAATATTTCCCAATAATCAGTCAATAACATAAGTATTGGTCGATATCAATTTAATAAGTCTGTATCCTTCTATATATAAAGTCAATTGAACACTATCTGGGGCGTGTTTTACAAAAGAACTTACAACCAACTTTACATACTGGAAATTTCCAGTTTATTGTAAGATCATTCACTCCAAATGCAAAACTTTTTTAAATGTTGAAAATGAAGCCTCAGAAAAGTTTTCGTTCATTTATTTCAAGTAAAAACTGTGTAATACAATTTAAGACTTGCAACTTTGTCGTAAGTTGTTTTATAAAACGGGCCCCTGGAACAGAAATAATGCTTTATATCTGTGGAACAAAAACAACACTTGCCCCGTCAGCATCTACAGCATCCACATCCAAGATACAGGTGCCCACTCCAACCGTTTCATTAATGGTAATTCGGTAAGGATTCCGGCTGAAGACTGGGGCGTTTTCATTCCTTGACACTACAATATTGACTGTGGCTGTGGCCGTCTCGGAGAGGTAAGCTGTGTCATAGGCTCGCACTCTCAGCTGAAACAAAATGTCGTGTGTACTACCTATACAGTATTATGGACTATACTTATAGGTGAACTGCAAATTTCTTAAATGAAAATTGCATGTAAATCTAAATTTTTAAACATCAGCTGGAATCAAGAAACATGCACAACACATATACTGTAAACCAAGTTTTATATGTGTGCGAGAAAATTTTGTGAGATTCATGAGAACCTCAGAGTCGCGAATATTTGTCGTCACGAACCAGTCCTTGAATGTCTGTTTTAGGATCGAAAAAGGCTCAATTGTGAAAATTAATCGCTGCAAACCAGTTTAATAAAAGACAGGTGAATCGCGAAATAAAGTAGCTGTGAATAAAAGTTGGTTTACAATATAGACAAATGGTGAATACATCATGCATTTCACAAATCATGTTATCATACCTCAGTATTGGAATTCTATGCAACATGTAAAATTTATGGAAAATGCATAAAGTTGCCAAAGGAGTGAAATATGATGGGGAGATATGAAGTGAGGAGATATCAAGTTTTATCATCCCTGGCACATTACTGTCTAAACCAATTCTGTGTAGTCAACATCAACATAATATTTGGTGTTGTTAATATCTACACGATTCTCACAATGTAGTTAACATTGAAATGATACTCACAACGTAGTTAACATTGAGTCTATCCGTGGTTAGCGCATTTCTGATGGTGATTTCTCCAGTCTGGGAATTCACGGAGTAGTAATACGGTGCGATTCCATCTCCAATAACATCGTAATTGATTCTGCCCACCAAGTCACTGTCTACGGCAGACACGCGGTACTGACTACTGCCCACAGCGTTGTTCTCCGAGTGACTGAATGCATACGGTGCATTGACGAAGACGGGTCTGAAGCGATTCCTCAACACATTCACCGTTACTCTAGCAGAAGCAGTCCTAGGATTGGTCCTCTGGTCAGTGGCAAAAGCAGTCATCTGGAAATAGAAATGAAAAATGATGAGAGGAGAAATGCAAAATGATTCTGAGAGGTTATTAGCATCCAGGAATCAGAACGCCTGTTAGAACCTTTATTTCCACAAAACTCCTCTCTGATGGTCATTATGCACTAAATGGTGACATTTATTCCCCAGAAAACCTGGTCTTACCTGATACCTGTCGATTTGATTCAGATTGTTTGTCAATGGCTGAGACAGGTAGATTAACCCAGTGTCAGAGATGATGAAGAAGTATGCTAGTGGATTGTTTCCATTCAAATTATCCAACAAGGAATATCTCACATTGTCCTAAAAGAAACCATTGATACTGTAAGTGTCACTCTGTAAAATGTAAATCACGACTAAACATTGTACTTAAACTCATTGGTTCCCCTCCCCAGAAATAAAATAAAAACTATTCAAATATTTGAATTTGTCACATTTACCCCATCAGCATCAATGGCGGTGACGTTGACGACAGTCGAACCCAGGGACTGGGTTTCTGGGATGGTGACTTCATAAGATGGCAGAGTGAAGACGGGACCGCTGGGGTTCTTGATGACATTGATCGACACTGTTGAAGTGGCCACTCTAGATGTAGACAGACTGTCGTAGGCTGTAACCCTCAACTGTAAACACAATTTGTAATTCAGGTCCATGATAGAGTAGTTTAGTTTATCCGTTGCCTACATTTACTTTTACATATGACAACTACTGCATGTTCCGTGTAATAAATTCATTCTCATACTCTTATTCTATTTCACAGATATACATATGCACATACAATGTAGGTCTGAGCGTTATCCTGGACCAAGCTGTTCTTGATGGTAACAATTCCAGTTCTGGAGTTGACATCAAAATAGAAGGGGGTCTGAAGGTCTCCGATGACACCATACACAATCTCTCCCTGTCACAAAACACAGCTATCAACTACATTACACATTTCAGAACTTTAAGTCCTTTACATTTGCTAAAAAATTCCAGTTTATCAACATCAATGAAATTCTTTGTATTTGATACCTTTAGGACCATGCAGGCCAGGTTTGGTTTAAACAGACTTTGTTGTTTCATTTCTGAGAAGGTTTTCAAAAACGTTTATAGGAATAAAATACTACTTTTGACCATTCATGTCTGAAATTGGCTTCAACTAACTGCTATGTCTTGGAGAAGATTACAACTGCCTCACCTTTTGAGATGTGTTGTAATCAGTCGTGAAAACCACAAAACACCACCACCAACACCCTAACAATCATTCTGGCCAAATATGCTTTATGCAACCAAGAAATGTTCCAATTTTTATGAATTTTCTAGTTTTTGACAAGGACAGGGGTCTTAATTTCTTTTATCACAATTCTTGCATACAATCATGTCTGGATCATTTGACCCAAGTTTGAAAGCAATTGAACCATAAAATGAGTTACTACTATTTTTTCTGAATTATTTGTGGGTATATATATTTAGATAACTGACCTTCAGATCACTGTCTTGAGCAGTGACGGTGTAAATATTAGTTCCTACAGCCCTCGTCTCGGGTAAATTTCTCACAATATATGGCTCTTGGATAAAAACAGGTGGAGATGAGTCTCGCAAAATGTCAATGACAACATATGCAGTGGCAGTTCTTTCGGGATTACTCTGATCTCGAGCGATGGTATTGAACTGCAAGTAATCAAATCAAAGTATTTGTAATCCAATTGTGGCATGTAATCATATTGTAACAAAAATTAAGTATCTGGGTTGAAAAATATTTAAAAGTGCATTATTGTCATTTAAAAGAATATAAACTATCCAAATACAGACAGCAAACAAGAGTTATGGAAATTATTTACATCAAATTGGTTTCCAACTGCCTCTGTAAGTGTGCGCTTCAAAGAAATCAGCCCAGACTCGGGATTGATGTAGAAATAACTGAAATCATTAGCATCTCCAATGATGGAATAGGATAGGACATCCTGAAACATTACCCAGATATCATATTAAAGGACAGAATCACTCAATGCCAACAAAAAAAACTCATCTATTTCATCTATATTCATTGCTTGTAGTTACAATCATAATGTATTGGATTTGAAGATTATATTAAACACAAATGAGCTTCAAAAAGTGAAACCAAGTTTGCCTATCATACAACTTCACAAAAACTAGGAAATCTACACACCAGATCAGCATCAGTTGCATTGACATCCACAACAGCACTACCTAACGCGTGGTTCTCCGTTATGGTCACTCTGTAAGTGCTGGGATTGAAGATGGGTGGATTTGGATTCCTATTGACGTTGATGGTGGCTGTTGCCGTGGCTTGGATATTAGGATACACCGTGTCATAGGCAATGAGCCTAACAAAGTAGGTGTTGGTCAGAAGACCATCCAGCGCTACGGATCTCGTCAGGGAAATCATACCGGTCACAGGATTGACATCAAAGAAAGTGGGAGCTGGATAATTGCCAGTTATTTGGTATCTAATATCTCCCTGATTGAAAGAAACAGTTGCACTATTATTGACAATGCAATAGTTTAACAATAAGAGCACATTAGGTTGGGGATAAAGGAATCCCTTCCAACTACAGAATGTTCAATTTGTCTTTACCCCACCTATGAAATCTAGTATAGTGTAAGTCGAAATTTTTTCGAGGATTTAATTTTGGCATTATTAGAGAGTGTTGAGGTTGCTAAAATTGAATATCACTAATATTTATTCCATATCGGAGGTAATGGCTATCTTTCTTGGAATTACAAAGTCCCTAATTACACACATAGACAAATCGCTAAATTTGTGTCTCGCTAAAAATACCACTTATACAGTATGCCAAAATGTCCATCCCGAAAACAAAATTAAAGTCTCACCTCCTTCTGATAAGCAGTAACAACCCTTATATACACAAAATACATACTGTGATAAAAGTGAAAATGCTACACAAGCACATTGTTGTACCTATTATAACAATTTTTCAAAAGATGCTTACTCTCAAGTCACTGTCCGTTGCAGTGGTCTGCAGAACTGATGCATTCACAGCAGTGTTTCTCTGCACGGAGGTTAGGTAAGGCTGGTTTAAGAAAACTGGTGCAAATTGATTTCTCAGAATGCTTATAACAGCAATGGCGTTTCCAAATCTCTCAGGATTCCTCTGATCTCTTGCCCTCAGGTTAAGCTGAAAAACCAGTCAACATCAAGCATTCAAAATAAAATATAATGCTGAATATCTACTGCTCATGTATGCCCTTATTGACCTGACCTTGTTTCAAGACTATATGTTTGACAAGGGGCAACATCATTCTGATGTTCTCTGTAATTCATTTCATGAATGGACAGGGAAGAAAATAAAAAATTACTACAACACTTTTCCCAGTGATTGTCACTTTGGTGATGTGACCTTGATTCAATACCATGAAAGACCCTAAAGTCTTGTACAAAGATATACTGAACTTGGAAGTCACTCTGCGAATGAAGCAGTTAAGTTATAATTATTTTAGCAGCTAACCAGAATTGAATACTAGTACAACATTCAATTGCCTCAAGACCTCAACTTTGTTGACTAGACCTTAATTCAAAATCGAAAGGCAATTCTGGCCATGACCTACATCTCGGCTGAAGACCAGACATACTTCAACATTCCATTGCCCTGTGACCTTGAGTTTGGTGAGATGACCTTCAGCTCCGTGTAATATACTGTATATCTCTGGGTCATAGGCAACAACATCCATGTTTTTAACTTAGAAGTCATGCAAAACAATGACACCAAAAAAAGAGTCCAAAGACATATAACCAACAGATCAACAGATGGAAAACTGCCAAAGCCTGGACGTATATAACCGACAGATGGGGATACATACAATCTGAGAAAACTTACCGAGTCCTGGCTCTGGGTTCCTTCTGTAAGTGGCTTTTTCAGAGAAATGGCTCCAGTATCAGGGTTGATGTAATAGAATTCCAGGGCTCTTGAACCACCAGTTATTTCATATTTGACAATATCGTTATCAGCATCTGTAGCGGTGACCTGTAAGATCATCTGACCCAGGGAGAAGGTATCAGCAATGGTCTGGGTATAGGATGGCAAGGAGAAGATTGGTCCTCTCTCATTCCTTGTCACGCTGATAGTGACATCGGCAGTGTCACGGTTTGATGGGTAGACAGAGTCATAGGCAATTACTCGCAGCTGAAAATTACGGTTGTAATTTTGTTTTTTTAAATCTGGGACTGAGTGAAATAAATTGATATATCTTGCTTGAAAAATACACCAGTGTTAACAAATAGTGCCAAATACTAATACTCACAGTGTATTGAAGCCCAGGGTCCACCTTCAAGCTTGCAGCATCAAAGACAGTGACAATACCGTTCAATCGATTAACCACAAAGAATGCAGGAGCCACACTGTTGCCAATCACTTCATAATTTATCTGTCCCTGTAATGTCAAAAAACAAGTTCACCGAGTTGTCAGGGATTTTCCACCCTGTTGTAGGGGGCCGAAATTCAGCCCCATTCCCAATGCAAAATAGTAGTATTTTTTCCCAATTTGTCTACAAAATTATCGAATTCAAGTTAAATAAAAAATTGTCTTGTTTTGCAATATAAATGTCATGGGGAAAGTGGATTGATTCAAAGAAAGAGTTATCAAATGAAAAAAATATAGTTATTGGTTTGACACAAATTGTGGACCAGAGGCCCGAGACCACCAAAAGATCAGAAGGTCTACCTGAAATGTTCGTCCGTTGGTACACTTGTTCAAAGTGCAGTCATCAACTAGATTGTTCATTTTCTTTGAAAAATACTTGTTACATGATTCTATTGTTATCAAATTTCCTCCATAAAAATAATTCAGCAGCACTACCATCATAGTTCACTTTATAAAACACTCTAGAAATATCGGCAACTGTTCGATAAATCCGAATTACCTCCATTTTTTTTCTCTTTGATTAATATGTGCTATATTGTTGCTTCACTTATTGTACCCACTTCCTTAACCTATCTGAGAGTTAATAGATAAATATCATATATATCTAGAATGTATCTTCAGTGTACTTTGTATAAAAATAAATCTTTGAAGCTGCACACTTCATTTGGAGAGTCTAACCACCATAAATGGTGATATTGTATAAAGCAGAATTAGTTCAAATTTAGCTTACTTCTATCATTGATATTAACATATGTACATTTAGAGATATATTTACTTTACAAAATGATTTTATTGGATATGAAAATATAACTTCCCAAGCCTGGTGCTTTTCCTACTGATTGAACAAGTATATTGGCATAGATAGTATTACAAAGAGTTTCATGATGAACTAGATCATGATTTAAAAAATAATTCATCTATGGTTGGACTGTTTATGTAAATTAAATTTCAGAGCAATACAATATGTATTGAAACTCCATGATTAAATCTAAATTTAATTCAACTTTTATCTAATCTCCTTACTCTAGACTAACATTTCCATCGATTTTTTCTGTTGAAAAAAAATTTCATCTAGTATTCAAAAGTATAAATACACAATATTATTAGCCATGATGCAAGTAAAATGGGGAAGATGCTGTCTATTTTCTCTTCCTGACATTTTTGAAGAACCATCTGAGAACTAGAAGCTAGGGTCACTTGGAAATTTGAAAGCTGGTGATCTGTCAGTCCATGCACTATTGAAAAATAGTTTTAAGTGTCATTTAACCCTGATTGCATTGAAAAACAGAATATTAAGATAAGAAAATTTCCATGAATGAAGAGGAAATGTTCATCTCTATATTGAAAAAAGTGTATTTTAAGAAATATGTTGTAAAACTGTATTTCTAAAATTCCCAATTTGGACAAAATGCCGTTAAAATTCCCAATTCTAAAGGCCCAGGCCCCATTCCCAAAATGGTATGGAAAATCCCTGATTGTGGTTGAAAAAAAAACCCACTTCAACAAATGTCTAAATTAATGTACATAGATTTTTTAATCCGGGGTAAATAAATAGCACTTAAATCATCATGCAATACTGACCCTGAGATCTTGATCTGTGGCTGTTACTCTGTAGACAGATGTACCATTCACCGTGTTCTCAGACACTGATGTTCCATACGGCTCATTCAAAAAGGTGGGTGGGAATCGATCTCTTATAATGTTAATTCTGACCTCTGCTGTGGTAGTTCGTTCGGGAATGCGTTGATCTGTGGCCAGCACCGAAAACTACGGAAAGATAAATCAACATAACAATAATACAGTAAAATATACAGTGGGAGAAATATCTTGATGGAGAGACATTATGATAAAAAAAATTTGGGTTGGAATTCAGTGAATCTTATTATACAAGTTTAGGACCAGACAGGTTTAACTTTTATAGAAGGTAGATACAAAATGTATGTAGAAAACAGGAAGATTCATTTAGCATTCTCTGTTTTATAGAAAATAAATGCTGCAGAATTTCTATGTTACATACTGTGTACTGATTCTGAAGTGTGGACAACAGGTATGTTTTAAGGGAAACAACTCCAGTCCTTGGATTTAAATAGAAGAAGTCTGTGACATTGGACACAGTGGTAATTCTGTATTCTAGAATATCCTGTCATTGGAGAAACAAAAATATCTTGAAATTAAAAATTTCAATTCAAAATTCAGTGTCATCCACTTTCTCTGAAACTCCAATAAATGAGCATTAAATGTTAAGAAACATTGATTCATAACTTAAAAGATATTAAGGACTAACAACCTGATCCAGATCAGTGGCTGTCACTTGTAGCACTGAGTTTCCAATGGGGGTGGTATCCACAATAGTCTGTTGATAAATACTGGATGAAAAGAACGGGCCATTCTCATTACGAGTGACAGTGATGTTGACAGTAGCATCGGCAGTAGACAGCTGGTCAGCTGACACGGCTCGGACAGCAAGCTGAAATAAAGTCGGGCCAAAGATTTATCACAATGAAGAATTGCATTATTGATCAGAATTTCAGTATCTTGTATAAAATTTTCTTCATGTAAAAACCTGAAACCAAGATACACCATTGTGCTAAACCTCAGAATATTGACTATATAATGACAACTACTTTTATTCACAAATCTCCGATTGGAAACTTTCCCAATATGCAATATTTGTTTGTGAGCCAAATCCTACACCAAATGTATAGATTGGTAAAAAGGGGGTTCTCATTAATATATTTCACATATATAAAAATGATTTACAGTTTAAAACTTTCAGCTTCATATTTTTTCATCAATTTCAAATACAGGTGACTCACGAGGAATCAAAGTTCAAGGGAACTTGATAAAAATTTCAGAGATAAAATGTTGAATAAAATCTGGAAATTAAAGGTCGACCATTATGGTTCAGATTTTATAGCAATTAAAAGGGTATATTTACAACATCCCAGGATGAAAATATTTATTTGCATGTCTCTAAATTATTTTCTCAAAATTACCGTCTCATTTTCAAGTTAAAATTCTTCAAAATTACATGACATCATACAGCTATCCGGTCTTCATTAAAGTTGAATACTTAAAACAAGTAATGTTCTATATACCCCCAAAACAAAGCACAGGTGTTGTGTCCCCTATGCTATCCCTAGAAATTCACCATGATGTCCAAGCAGAAAAAATTATACACCTGATTGATAATCTACCAACACTTCTAAATATCAAGAGTGAAAAACAACGAAAGACTTTTCATGGGACCCAAATTTCACTTCAAGAGACTGAGAACTTTGAGAAATTGGAAGATCAAGAGTAAATTTACTTTGGCCAAAAACAATTACGTAATCAATTTTATCAAAAATAGATGCAAGGGGATGGTGGTTTTTTCCCCTCCCTTTTCATCCAAGGAAAAACAGACAAGGGATTTTAAAAGAATTTTATTCAAATCTCAGCATCTTTAATAGAATTAAACAGTTCCAGCAAGCATCGTAAAATCTTCCCAAGAAGTGCCATGGCAGAATAATTGTTTTGTAAATTTGTTAAGCAAACATTGGGGTGACCCAGACTTAGGTCAAACATTTTACTGACGGGAGTATCTAAAATGCGGTAGGGGATTTCAGATTATTTTTTGCATTGGAAGAGCACATGCAAGAAATTTTATTTATTAAAGGAAAAGAAGAGTTAATTTGCATTTTTTAAAACAGATATGGGCTGAATCAAGACTCAAATAATAAATTTTCTTAGGCCTTAGTTATACATGTGTAGCAAAAAAAAAATTGGGACTGTGATTTCACTTTGAGAGTTCAAGAACTTTGAGAGATCAAAGTTCGAGCCATTGAGAGTCCCCTGTAACATCATGATGTCAGTGAGTAAAGATAAGAGTCTAGCCTTGTTCTACCTGATAGAACTGTAGTCTGGCTGGGTCTGTCTTGAGATCTCGAATGACAGTTATGGCACCTGAATTCTGATTAATTGTGAAGTAGGTTGGGGCTGGATTCACTCCTCGGACACTGTATCTTGGTGTCTGTAATCAATACAAGGAAACTTACCAATAAGAGCACCATTCTCATATAATGCAATATTCTGTTCTCTGTAACATTCTCATATAATGCAATATTCTGTTCTCTGTAACATTCTCTGTAACATTCTCATATAATGCAATATTCTGTTCTCTGTAACATTCTCATATAATGTAATATTCTGTTCTCTGTAACATTCTCATATAATGCAATATTCTGTTCTCTGTAACATTCTCATATAATGTAATATTCTGTTCTCTGTAACATTCTCATATAATGTAATATTCTGTTCTCTGTAACATTCTCTGTAACATTCTCTGTAACATTCTCATATAATGCAATATTCTGTTCTCTGTAACACTCTCATATAATGCAATATTCTGTTCTCTGTAACATTCTCTGTAACATTCTCTATAACATTCTCATATAATGCAATATTCTGTTCTCTGTAACATTTTTGGATGTAGATTCAGTGTAGTCTAATTCATCATATTAAATCATTTTTCCTTCAGTTTGTCAACAATGATAACAATGGGGAATGATAATTTAATAATAAACAATCATTACAAGCATGTTCATTGTTTTGCTGTAATCTAAGATGAATAAACTCATTCATTGAGGAAAACCTTTAGACTTTATGGCTAAGTAGGTAATTCTTTAAAATACATGCCCTTTTCAAAGCAAAAATGACTATTCCAGTACATTTTAACCTACAACATTCCACAGGCCTGCAGTGATCTTACCCCTGGTTGTGCGAAGGTGGTGATGACATTTTGGTTGACACCTAGATTTTCGCTGATGACTGTAGCATATGAGGGCAGAGTGAATGCCAGTGTGCCCTGGGATCTAATCACAGTCACCTCGACATATGTAAATGTACTTCTCTGGGGCGTTCCCTGATCATACGCCTCAACACGAATCTAAGGGAAAGAGATGTTTAAGAATATATATTGTACAAAATCCGATTTCTTGCTGATTCATGTAGATATTTTGACACTCTCTCAATGATAGTCAGCGTCTTTAAAGCCAATTAAAACCTTCATTAGAGTCCAGTTGTTTTATGTACAGAATTTTATTGGTTGAAAGTCAGTCTTTTGATTTGCATAATTGAATTCAGAGGATTATTTTTTACCCTGTAGAAATTCACTCCAGTGTTCTGAACAGACGCAGAGAGCGTAATGACACAGGTCTCAAAGTTGATGAAGAAAAGGCTGGGTGCAGTGTTGTCACCAACAATCCTGCAACGTACAACATTCTCAGGACTCTGCAACAAACAATCACACAGAATTAAGAATTTTCATACACTAAGTTGATATATATTCCTTCTGTATTTGTTCAACATGGCACTGTGATATAAAAGCACCGGAAAGTCAATTACAAAATGTTTCTGTTCTTTTATGCAATTGAATTTAGACTGGAATACTTATTACATAACAAGTTTGTAAATAACTTTCAACATCCAAAATTTTAGATTTTCAGTACTACTGCTATGATATTCAAAAAATGTCATACTGATTTGTCTGCATCCGTGGCATTGAGGTCGGTGATGAAGGTACCAACTGGCACAGTCTCCAAAATGGAGACCTGGATGAAGTTGTTATTTGAAAACACTGGAGAGAAGAGGTTTCTCAGGACATTGATAAGGACAGTTGCTGTAGCACTGCGTGATGGAAATCCACCATCGCTGGCCACCACTCTGGCCACATAAGTCGACACTCGGTCAGTGGTCAAGTCCAAATTGGTCTTCAGTCTGATCAAACCAGTATTCGATTCCACAGAGAAAAAGGTGGGGGTGGAGTCATCTCCAATTAGGAAGTATGTAATGGTATTAAATGGTGCCTGGGTAATAAAAAAAAAAGCATGATAAAATTCAGACAAACCTAGTTACCTCAAACTCAATGGGGCAGAGAAAAACCTTTTTGAGATATCCAAGGTTTGAGATATTGAGGTTAAAACACAAAGAATATGTAGTTGGGACTTCCAACTCACTTGACATATCCATGATATCTGAGATATCGATCTTTGAGATACTGATATATATCCCATTGTATCATTTTATAAATTTTGGTGATTTTTCTTGGAATCCATAAAGTTTGGATTCTATTATGGATTATTACTGAAGAAACATAATGCAAATGTATTCACTTTACACAAGAGGAAATTTCTATAAAAGAAAGTCTTTGGATTTATCAATAGAAAACCTTCCATCCAACATAATTAAATCTGATAAAACATTGACTTATATTTCAGCGGAAGTTTTCTTTTTGAGGAAAGCCAAGATTCCTCAAGAAGTTATAAGTCTTGGCATTACATTGCCATAGTTCAAGTTTTGATAATTCCAACAAAGCATTAGTGTGACCTACACTCGTATCCTGGTCGACTGCTGTTGTTTGGAAGATGGAGCTTCCGCCAGCCACAGTTTCAGCAATGTTGACAGAGTACGGAGTGTTGATAAACTGAGGTGGGAAGTTGTTCCTGATGACGTTGATGAAAACATCAGCAGTATTGGAAGAGTTCCTTCTGGGAGTTCCAAGGTCGTTAGCATAAACTTTGAACTGTTAATACAAGATGCTTGAACTAAAATTCTCAATTGGAAAATGAAAACAAACTCCTGTATTTAATTTACAATTTCTCCACCATGCTCCAATAGTTGGTACTTTCTGCATCTTATAGGACAAAGTTTGAAAACTTGTATTTTCATCACAATTTGTGTTTAAAGGTATGCAAGAAAATGTAAAAGTGAAAACTTGTCTGAGATTTACACTGGAGGAGATCATGTTTTGTTTGAGATTTACACTGAAGGAGTTCATGTTTTGTTTGAGACTTACACTGAAGGAGTTAATGTTTTGAGTTCCCAAAGTAATGTTGTACACAGATCGGCGAAGCAAAACATCTCCAGTTATCGAGTCAACCAAAAAGTAGGTCGAGGCAGTGGCATCCGATCCAAGGTAGTATCTCACAACGTTAGGGGGCGACTAAAGAAAAGAAATTCCATTTGATGTCACATAATTCAAGACACAAACCAATTCAGAGGAAAGTCTACAGATAAGTTTCCAAATTATAACAACTTACTGTTGTGTCAGCATCCAGCGCAGTGACCTTGACGATGGGCACGCCCACTGTCTGGGTGTCAAGGATGGTCCGAGAGTATTGAGTGGGGGCAAAAGATGGTGCGAACAAATTACGGTTCACATATACAGTTACTGTTGTCACATCAGAGAGGCGAGGATTACCGCCATCCTGAACCAAGACTCGAATCTACAGTGTCAATAAAATGTAAGGTGTGCTTATTTCTAAATGATTGAAATGAAAAATTTATGATGAATAAAAGCAAAAGTTTAAAAATTCACGAATTGCTCACAGTGTAGATGTCCGTGTTGATTGATGGAATGGACTGCCTCAGGTTGATGACTCCAGCATTGTTAATGGAGAAGTAGGTGGGTGCTGCATCATCACCAATAATACTGTACTCCAGCTGGTTGAATGGATTCTACAAAATAAAAATCCCCGAATCTCAAGTTTCTTCTTAATTTTCTCATCTATGTATAATAATGAATGTTTTCTTGGGGGTAAATAACACAAAAACAGAACAGATTACAAGGTTTGCACATAACATGGATATATACATAGTTAAAACAGCTACGCAGTGGTCTACTTATAAAACAGCTACGCAGTGGTCTAATTATAAAACAGCTACGCAGTGGTCTACTTACAGTCACGTCAGCATCTCTAGCAGTGACCGTGATAATGGACAGGAACGTGCCTTGATTCTGACTGATTGTTGCACTGTAGGGCTCATTAATGAACACTGGTGGGTTCTGGTTACGTAGAATGTTCACAATCAACAGAGCCTGAACACTGACCAAAGATGGGAAACCTTGATCGTAAGCCAGAAGACTCACCTGTCATAGAAAGGTTTTCATTCAAATGTTAATAAAGTAACTCAAATGAAAACGTAGATAAATTTCTAACACCATACATACTGTAGAACATGGTGTAAAATAAACAATTGAAATTCATTTCTTCAATTTTACCAAATTTTTTCTCAAACACTGTAGTTCTTTAGAAATAATTACATACTGCATACAAGTACACATACAAATGCCATCGGATTCCAATTGTAAAAAAGATTTTATTTATAAATCAACTAAGTTAAAAACCACAAAAACTCACATTATACTGATTAACGTTGTTGCCTAGGACATTAGTGCGTAGATACACCTGACCGGTTTGGTCATTGACCGTGAACAAATCGCTGTTAAGGGTCTGAGATACAATCTGGTACCTTACGATGTTGTTAGGAGACTGAAGAACAAAATCATTAATATCAATCACACCTGAAAGGAAGTCTATTTTACAATTATAAATTGATCTAGTCCTACAAACTCAAAAGGAAATCAGAGAAGCTCTTGAAAACTAAAAGTAATTCCTATTACTGTGTTTGAAGTAAGAACTTACCGAGGTGTCCTGATCAACAGCTGAGACTGTGTAGACGGGCTGTAGGATGTTGTGTGTTTCTAGAATGGTGGTAGTGTACACAGCTGACGGAGTCCATCGAGGTGTAAACTCGTTCCTACGGACGGCTACGGTCAGAACGCTATAGGTCTCGCAGGGAGGGGAACCGCCATCACGTGCCCGGACTCGTAACTGCAATAAACATAAAAATAAATGTTTAAAACGAAGTTTCATATTTCCTTTACAAGCCTGTCAGTTTTGGAGATTTTTATCATCCGTTTCCTAGAGGTTTTTTTTTAGATTTTCCTCTGTCAAGGAAAATGCTGGCTTGCATGTGGATTGCAGCAATGTTGAAAATATAGGTGATTAAAATAAATCTGATCAATATAATTATCATAGCACTTAGAGAGGAGGCAAAGAAGTAACAGATAAAAAAGATCTCACCTTATATTGGACACCTGAGTCCGAGAACAAGCCTGTCTGGAGTGTTACAAAGCCCAGACTAGGATCAATTCTAAAGTACACTGGTGCATTATCATCTCCAATAAGGTCATAAGTGATGGCTCTGAATGAGGTCTGTAAAACATATTAAAATGTACTATATGCAGATCAGTTTATAATTGTTTCAGTTGTAAACTTCTAAATGTTAGATCCACAGTATAGGTTGCATACTCCCTTTCTTGAAAAAATTTTTGCCATGAGTGCACCCCCACCCCATTCAGAGAAAAGTTATAGATCCACACAAGTAATCCAGTAATAAACATGGAAATCAAACTGAGAAGGAGCTACACCGGTACACACAGACTGATAACAATATTTGACAAGACTTAAGATGCCCGATGTTTGGAGATAAGACATACATCTGTATCCAGGTCCACAGCCGATACATTGAAGATGCGGGTCCCTATCCCAGTGGACTGGCTGATACTGATGTTCGTGGGCAGGTTACTAAACACTGGACAGTTTAAGTTCCTCAGGATGTTGATGCGGACTGTTGCCTGCTGGGAGCTGACTCGGTTAGGGACTCCTTGATCTGTTGCCAGCACCGTCATCTGTTAAATGACAAAAATTAGGCATCAAAAGCAACATGTACATCAGACTTGGTCATTTCATTGCCGTTCTGACCTAACGTATGGATATGTTGTGCTATAAAACAGGAGAGCCATACAACCAAATATCTTATATCCATGTATTTCGATATTTCAGCATTTTACACACTTCCAACACAACGTCTTGTTACCACGTACCGTGTACTGGTTAATGTTTCTGTTTGAGACTGTAGTGAGCGCCTTTTTAACCGACACTCCTCCATCAATCGTGTTAATCTGGAAAAACTCCAGAGCAGAAGAGCTACCAGTGGCTCCATACCGGATTACATTGTGAGGACTCTGTTGTAAAATAACACATTTATGTACATACAATGTAAATGTATACAATCAAATTACATTAAGCTACTCAAACTGGACCTGTTAGAAGGTTAATTACCCTAATGTCAGCATCGGTGGCATTGACATAGACAAATGGGACACCAAGAGCGGCATTCTCATTTATTGTCACTTCATAATTCAGGGGAGAGAACACAGGAGCGAAAAGGTTTCTCTGGACCAAGACATCAACAGTGGCTGTAGCCGAAAGGGAGGGCAGTCCTCCATCGTATGCTTGGACGCGAATCTAGGAAGGAAAAATTGTATTAATCTAAACATAAAATCAAACAAAGTAATCTAAGATAACTCAACATTAATGGATTCTTCAAATTTAATTTCTGGCACACTTGACAGCTTAATCAAAATGAATAATCGGCAATCTTAAATCCTTGGTTAGGCAAACCTTTCAAATCTTTATTACATTTAATACCTTGTAATTAGATGTTGTGTCAAAGTTCACACTGGATTTCAGGGTTACATTTCCAAAGTTCTGATCAATATTAAAGAAGGTGGTAGCCGAGTCATCTCCAATAATGCGATACTTCACAACATTAAATGGAGTCTGAAAATTTATAATTTGCATACATTAAAATACATGTAGTTTATGCCATAAAAAACAATGGATATAGCAAATCGGGATTTAGTAGTTCTATATAAAGTTCTTTCTCGCATCATAAAAATATTTCCAGAAAAAAATCAGTTGCAACACAGCTGCAGTGACCAATCATATTTGTTTGTAATTCTGAGGGAAGATGGTGAACATAATCCAAATTAATTGATACATACTGGAAAAATGACAGGTCAGAAAGGGCACCAAAATGAATATTTTGATATAAAAGTCCCATAAGGACAAAACTGAATAATCTGCAATCAAAAGGGGTCTTCCTCTTCTTCATCCAAACATTTTCTTATGAGATCTTAAGTTATGCATTCCTCTGCCTAGTCCCAAGTATCATGAATTAAGGAAACTTAAGTTATCAAGTGTCATAGAAAGTACTGACGTACAAACAGACGGACGGACAGGACATATAATTTATCATCTACAACCAAACTTCTGATATCCAACTGTCATTCAGCAAAACTAGCCTACTTAACTTTGTAGGAACATGGCTAAAACCCACCTGAACATCAGCATCAGTTGTGGTAACTCTGTACACAAATCTGCCAATGTTTGACGTTTCTTCTATCTGTGTAGTGTAGGGCAGATTCAAAAATACGGGTGGGTTGTTATTCCTCACCACAAAAATGGACACCTCAATAGGGACACTGGACAGTTGAGGAGTGCCCAAATCTCTTGCAGTCACTCTCATCTGCAGGGGGAAATTACGCATGAGAAAAATTTACATTTCTGAATAAATCAGGCACACACTTGTTCCACAGAATCTCAGTGGTTTAAATCTACAAATTTTCTCTTTATCAGATCAAGAATTTCATTAATTTTTAAAAAGAAACAATGGTCACAACCACAAGAGAGAGAATGATTTAGAGAGAGAATGATTTAGAGAGAGAGTGGTTTAGAGAGAGAGTGATTTAGAGAGAGAATGATTTAGAGAGAGTGATTTAGAGAGAGAGACTGATTTAGAGAGAGAGACTGATTTAGAGAGACTGATTTAGAGAGAGAGAGAGATTTAGAGAATGATTTAGAGAGAGATTTAGAGAGAATGATTGAGAGAGAGAGAATGATTTAGAGAGAGAGAGAATGATTTAGTGAGAGAGAGAATGATTTAGTGATTTAGAGAGCAAACGATTTAGAGAGAGAATGATTCAGGGGAATGAAACTTACATTGAAGACCTGTGCCCTGCACGGATCGTATAGAAGTGAGCGTCGGAGAGCCAAATCTCCGGTGACTTCATTTACTAAGAAACACTCCAGATCTTCAGCATCAGCCGTGATGTAGTACCGGACTGTATTGTGTGGGGGCTGAAATAGATTCAAAGATCTTCTGTAAAACACAACATAAATGCACTGTAAATCAAATATAAACAGGATATAAGGAATTTCTCCAGTCAAAAAAGCAATCCCAAGGCACATTTTCTATCTTTTTTTCTTTTATTGACAGCTTGCTTGTTTAAATCAAAGGCAGAAGTATAACCAATACCTGTAATATACAGGTAACTTTTCTTTATGAAAAGGGAACCAAGAACAGACAATTTTTTTCTTGCTTTGAAACAATGTTAGGGTCTCTAACATGTCTATATTTTTCTCACTTTAGGTACATGTTTATTACTTACCAGTGGGTCAGCATCACTGGCATTGACAGTCAGAATGACTGTCCCCAGGCCCAGACTCTCTACAACAGTCTTGCTGTAGCTGGGTACCTGCCAGGTGGGAGTCTGGAAGTTTCTCTGCATAGTAACAATCACCACTGACGTATTGAATCGGAATGGTACACCACCATCTCTGGCACGGACACGAATCTGAAACACAGGGAAAAGTCCATACATTTTGAAGCAACATAATGTAGGAAAAAAGAAGACCAATTTACACAAAGTCAAAAATATACAATTAAAAATCAAAAGTCATGTTTGACAACAGCTCCTTAAACTATTTACCCTATACTCTTCAATGCTTTGCTCGGTAAGAGATCGTGAAATGCTTATTCTTCCTGATGCTGAGTTTATGGCAAAGTAGCTTGGTGCAGAATCATCTCCAATAATGTCATAGGTGATTTGTCCAAATGGTGTGGCCTGAAGACAAACCATGTAATCAATAGAGATAAAATGAACATTATGTCTGCAAGATACTTTAACACTTTACTTTCAATATTAATTTTTTAATGTTACTCCTTCAAAATGTCCTAAACTTCTCTATATGTCATACAAACAAAAATAACCAGTTTGACTTTGTCCTTTTAAGACTGGATACATGTAAATCTGTATATGAACAAGCAGCAGACTTTAGAAGTCCGATACTCACTGGGCCGTCATTATCTCTGGCCGTAACGTCAATGATGCTGGTAGCAATACCAATATTGTTACCCAGATCCACCCTGTACGGCTCATTGATGAAGAAGGGAGTAAACTGGTTCCGCTGAATGTTTATTGTCACATACGAAAAGGTAGCAGCAGACCTCTGGGGCGTTCCATTGTCATTCACTGCTACAACAGCCTGTATAAAACAGTATACATGTACTCATTCCAAGAAAATATTACCTATAACAGCCTGTATAAAACAGCATACATGTACTCATTCCAAGAAAATATTTCCTACAACAGCCTGTATAAAACAGTATCATGTACTCATTCCAAGAAAATATTTCCTCCATTTTTATACAATTTTGTGAGATTTGGAAACTTTATCAAGATTTTTATTAAGATTTAGTGCTTGCAATAATTTTTTATCACATATATTTATCAAGATAACAAAAATTTATTTCTATGATTCAATTATATTAGTGTCATGAAAATGAAATGTCCACAAAAAAAAAAGATTTACTATAAAAATCAGATTTACAGTACATTTAAACATGTTCAAGATAAAAGGCTATAGTTTTTGTTAATGTAGTTACCACAAAGTTGTTTGTTGGTGTCAGAGTTAGAGATTTCTTGACATAAATCCAGCCAGCACTAGGATTAATATCAAAGTACTCTTTGGTGAGTATGGATCCAGTGTTCAGAGAATCTATCAAAGTATACGTCAGGGTGTTGTAAGGAGCCTGGAAAAAAATAAGGAACATTTTTCATGTGATCTACATGGATATTTGGAAAAAAACACACATGGACTGGTACGTACTGGACCTGTACTACAAAAACAGTCAAACTTGTCTAATACGGTTATGCTTGCTATTAAAACTAACCTTTAGATTAGCTAATACTACATAAACTAAACAGTCAAATATCTAATACAGTCATAATTGCTATTAAAAATAACCTTTAGATTAGCTAATACCCAGAATACAATGTATTGAACATGGGATAGCAAAGTCCAGATGAACAACAAAACCTTGAAGACTTACACTTATATCCTGGTCTCTGGCTTGAATCTGCACAATAGACTCTCCCAGGTTCTGAGTCTCAAAGATACTGATAGTGTAGTTCTGCTGGAGGAGTTGGGGAGCGTTCAGGTTCCTGGTTACAGCTATGAGCACAGTAGAGGTGGCACTTTTCTGTGGTGTGCCCCCATCTTGTGCCAGCACTCGAACCTATTGTCGTTTTCAAATCGTAGTTATAGATTACACACAATTTCTATGGACAACAAATGACAAGTTCAGCAAAGGAACTTTAACCACAAATCGATTCACTTGACTGGTAAATACTTGTTTTGACCTACAGTGTAAAGGGTGTTGGGATCTGAGAACAGGCTTTGGGATGAAGTGGAAATAATACCAGATGATGGATTGATGCTGAACAAATTCGGAGCTCTGTCATCACCAATGATGGAGTATGTGATGATATTGAATGGGCTCTGCAGAATTAAGAGAAAATCCATTGCAGCTACTTAGAAAATAAACAGTTTGAGATTCAATGTCTTCATACATATAATACCCCTGCTACATCCTATCAAAACTACATTGTACTTTTACTTTCAAATTTCGCACCCAATTTTGCAAAATACTAGTACTGTACATATACTTGCCCTTGTGTCTGCATCTGTGGCATTAACATCATACACTCTGGAGCCAGCAGCTACAGTGAAAGGCAGACTGGTAGCATATGGAGTGTTAATAAAGACTGGTGGGAATTGATTACGGATCACATTGACTGTCACTGTGGCAGGTAATGAGGCCGATCTGGGTGAGCTCCCTTGATCTGTAGCTTGTACATTGAACTGAAACAATAAAGGTCATCAAAACTAGACATTGTGCATGTACATGGAAGGATTTGGCACATCTCTGACTGTTCGCTTCAAGTACAACTATACAGTACATACAGATGAAAATGTATATCTTCAGACCAGAGGTCACTCTCGGTTCATTCTTATGAATGGTAATATTCTTACTGTATATCGATTGTTGTTTGAGGCGGCATCCAGCGTCAGTGGTACTCGGACAGTGATCCAGCCAGTGACACTGTCCACAGTGAAGTACGTGGAGGCAACAGAGTTTATATTGGACATTGTGTATCGGACAACATTGTATGGTGACTGAAAAAGAAGGAAAAATGCATCTATTCTGTCCATTAAACTAGAATTGCAATGTATAATTTCTTTTTAATCACACTTCACCACTTACACTCCTGTCAGAATCTGAGGCAGTGACACGCAGAATGCTGGTTCCAGCTTGTAATGTCTCCAAAATTGTTTCTTCATAACTAGAGGGGTTAAAGATGGGAGAGTTCAGGTTTCTCTGAATATTGATTGTGGCGATTGCTGTAGCACTACGAGGTGGTGAGCCGCCATCAAATGCTACGATTCTTCCCTGATAGCTGTCGCGGATTTCAGCTGTAAGTGATGCCCTGACACTAATTTGACCCGAGATGGAATTCAAAGTGAAATACGATGGCATAGTATCATCTCCGATCAGTGCATATGTAATGTTGGAGAATACAGTGTTCTGAAATGTTAAAAAAAAATTATATGATAGTTTAACTTGTACAATTGAAAAAAAAAAAACATGGGGAGGTGGGGTGCTGAAGATTAATTCCTACACTCAGCCCTCCCAACTAGTTTAGGCCAGCGTTGGCTGCTATAGTACACTATCAGGGTACAGGAAATGATACATAATATGAATTCTAATTCTTATTCATGAAACTTATCATTGATTATGTTCAAAATAGAGTACCTGGTCTTGATCAGAAGCAGTGACTCGGAGCACGCTGGTGGCAATAGGAGTGGTCTCCTGGATAGTTGTAATGTACGGTGTATTGATAAAGAATGGATCAAACTGGTTCCTCAATATCTGGATGCTCACAATGGCTGGAGCGTTACTGGAGCGAGCTGGAATTCCATTGTCTGTCACGGTGAAAGTCATCTGAATGGAGTTTACCTGAGTCTGGGTCAGCATTCTAGCTACTGTGATCAAACCAGTATCAAAATTCACATAGAAGAAATCTTCTAATCCAGTAGGTGTAATAGAGAGTCTGGAGTATCGCAAGTTGTGCTGTCAAAAAGAGTTAATATCTTATCATAACATGTAATAGGGTCAATTCTAATATACTTTTAAAAATATGTACATATTAATTATTTGGTACTGAAGTTTGATAACTTAATCTAGAAATAAAACTTGATGAAATCTCTACATACTTTATGATAGTACAAGTGCTTTATAAAGACTTCAGCCTAAATCGACCTCCACCATACTTACCCCATCTGCATCTGTGGCTGATAGTTGCACCAAACTGCTGCCAGGAGCCAAAGTTTCTTCAATGGTTCTGCTGTAGCTGGCAGGATTGAAAAATGGAGGACTTGGATTTCTGTTTACAGTGATGGTCACATTCTCACGTGCAATTTGTGTGGGGGCACCTGTATCATAGGCTCTGACTCCCAGCTAAAACAAAAAGTGTTTTCTTTAAACATCTCAGAACAAGGTCTACAGTACCATAGAAGGGTAACTACATGGAAAAGTTTTTGGTCAGTTAGATCTTTCTATTTTCATTGCTATGTTGTAAAACAGTGACTACAAATCTTAATTGTTTTTGTAGTACAAACAAAAATTTCAAATCCTCCATCATCTTAATGAGAAACTGAACAACATGTACAGTAAAGAATAAATTGGGAATAACAATTAACTCTCTGAACATGAAATCAAGTTCCAACAAGTTTCTCAAAACATGAGATAATCTCAAACCCCAAAAATAGAGGACTTTAAAGCTAGTAATCTATAAGATTAACAACCTATCATTTTTGGAAGCATGCAGTTACTTACAACATATGTGGTGGTGACATCCAAACTGAAATCATTACGGATTACAACTCTTCCAGTTGCTCTCTCAACATCAAAATAGGCAGGAGCAGATAAGTATCCGTCCACTTCATATACAATAGAGCCCTGACAAAGAAAAGGCATGATTTACAAAAGTTGGACAAAAATCTGACCAGATATCAAAATAGAAGAAAGATGATTAGCTCTTCAAAAAAAAAGGGGGGGGGGGGGGGGGGGGGACTCACAAGGAGATCTCCATCGGTGGCAGTGACAGTGTATACAGTGGATCCCAGGGCGGATCCAACATTGACACCAGTAAAGTATGGAGTGCTCGTGAAAACAGGAGGGAAGTTGCTTCGTCGAATGTTTACTATAACTGTAGCTGTGGCAGTCCTTTCAGGGCTAGATTGATCCCGAGCTAGCACATTGAACTAAAACACAAAAACACAATACGTTGTAATGCAAGATAAAAGAAATCGAACTCAAAAACCTCAATAATAGCAGGAGTTAAAAATCCTGTTGAAGAGGCACTTGGCTAACAATATTTTCCCTGAATGTTAAATTTCAAAGTTATTCACAATTTGAGAAGCATATGAAATGATAAGATTTTGATGATTTCCGAGACTGACCTGATATCTGTTATTGGCATCATTAGTTAACACAGCTCTGAGGGTGATCAAGCCTGTAAATGGACCTAGGTAGAACTTCTCCGTCTGTCCTACAGCAGCCACCATGTCATAACGAATCGTATCCTGGGAATCATATCAACATCTTATAATTACACTGTGTATTTGATTACTCATTAAGGACAATTAACATCTTTATTCCATCTATGTACAAAGAATGCATGGTATTGTTATTTTAAAAAAAATCACTCCACCATGGGTCAGTTTTGAACTATACTTGTACTTTGGAAAAAGGTCTAGGCCAAATGTTGTGGACCATGTACTAGCATCTCTTCCAGTGCTAAGACACTTACTAGGTTCCGAATGTTTTAGATAACGTGTGTATTTTAAGAAATACGTACTGTCAAACCCACTGAACATAAGTACATGTAGATATGGTATTGAGAACTATATCTTGTGTATGTACTACCGAGGCAATTCTGATATCCAAAACGCTCAATGCATGGCTGATCTCAGTAGATATACCAACAATACAGGGGACACTTAAGTTTCCATAATCATAATGAATTAAAAAAAAACCACTGGCATGTGGAGTCATTGAAAGATTGATATATTTCAGATAACAGCAAAGAAAGAAAAAAAGATTTACCAAAGTATCTTGATCTGAAGCAGTGAGCTGGACAACATTGGAGCCCAGGACTGATGTTTCTGCAATGGTGACTTCATAGATGTTCTGTGTGAATACTGGAGCATTCTCATTACGTGTCACTGTGATATTAACAGTAGCGAAAGCGGTTTGCATCTGCCCTGATATTACCTTAGTGGCTCTCACTTGCAGCTGAAATTACAATCAATGGGTGTGCTACCAATTAAATTTATGGAACGAAAATGACCATAATATGTCAAATTTATTTCAAAGCTATGAATAGTTGTATCTTGTACAATGACAACTCACATAATACAGGTTTTTCTTGTTCAGATCAAATCTTAGATCCTTTCTGACAAAAATTCCTCCAAAAGCTGAACTGATGTTGAAATAATCTGGGCCATCACTAAATCCTGTTAGCTCATAAACAACATCAGGCTGGAAAAAAAATCAAATTTATGATACATGTATATATCATTTCAAAGAAAAATAATTCTGGCTAGAAAATGGTATTTATGCATGGATGTGTAATATTTTTTCTACAATGCAGGTCAAATAGTGCAAATGATCCCAATTCAACATTGAAAAATTACAACAATCAATAAATCATGTGTACAATTCCTACCCCGGGTTGTGCCGATACTTGAGTGACTTGTGTGAGAGCCACGGCTGTATTTTCTGAAATAACGCGTGTGTAAGATGGAAGAATGAAACTCAAAACTTCCGTTACACGTGTGATGAGCACCTCCACCGTAGCAAGGGATGACAACTGTGGGAATCCTTGGTCTATGGCTCGAATTCTTAGCTGTAAAAGCATAATACAAGTACATATGCAAGTATTGAGCACTCAGAAAATTGGAAAGCAGAAACTATAAACAGAATGTCTGATATAATATTCAAAATTAATAAATGTGAGCTTGAATTTAATGTGCACGTTGATTTTTACCCTAAGCTGACATAATAATGTCAAAAACCTTTTTCTATTTCAAGATTTTAGAAGTTTTCTAAAGAGGATCATGATGAATCATCGAGAATGATTCTGGTACTAAAATGTAAGTACATGTAGTTATTGAAGAAACAGAATATACATCAAAACGATCTTACCAAAGTATCCTCAACCACCCACCTCTAAAAGGACCTCAGAAAGTTCCATCAACCACCCACCTCTCAAAGGACCTTACCAAAGTATCCTCAACCACCCACCTCTAAAAGGACCTCAGCAAAGTTCCATCAACCACCCACCTCTCAAAGGACCTTACCAAAGTATTCTCAACCACCCACCTCTAAAAGGACCTCAGAAAGTTCCATCAACCACCCACCTCTCAAAGGACCTTACCAAAGTATTCTCAACCACCCACCTCTAAAAGGACCTCAGCAAAGTTCCATCAACCACCCACCTCTCAAAGGATCTTACCAAAGTACCCTCAACCACCCACCTCTCAAATGACCTTACCAAAGTACCCTCAACCACCCACCTCTCAAAGGACCTTACCAAAGTACCCTCAACCACCCATCTCTCAGAGGATCTTTTCAAGGTACCCTCAACCACCCACCTCTCAAACAAGCTACAAACATGTATGGCTGCAAATATGTTTTCTTCTCCTGAAATTAATTTCTTACATTGTATCCACTAGCTCCTGTATTTAGAACACTCCGGATTAGGGTTACTGTGCCATCATTCTGATTGACAAAGAAATATGTAGGACCATCTCCATCTCCAATCAGCTCATAGCGGAACACATTATTTGGGGACTGTAAGCAAAATTGAGGATGATAAACTTTGATAAAAAAAGGATTTAAAGTGTACTTGTGTTACAATGTATTAGAGATACTCTTTCCTCCCATTATCACCAGTGTGAGATCGACCTTACCCATATGTGAGACAGCCAAGCAAGAATTTTCGGTCTCGCACTACTGCAACATCATTTGATTGTGCTGTCATATATTTTCTATGATTTATGTTACTCCGGGAAGTAAAATATTTTGTACTGTTTTCTTTAAATTTCAATTTGATATAGCTTTCTGGTGGACAACCTTTGGTTTTTTAGTTAACACTATAGTGTAAACCATTTTCAGGTATACTCTTTCAGGGTATATCATTAGTTTTCGCTTTGAAGTGCAAATGAAGGATTTTGATCATTTTGAATTTTTTCTAAGCTCTTGAATTGATGCACTAAACTGTGGCTAAAATATGAGAAAAATAATCCCTCATTATTTAATCATGGGATAGGAAAATTCCACCTCTGGAACAAGATAAGATTCGTTGTCTAGGACTTGGCAAAGCCTTGTCCTCGACTGCAAATCTTGTTCCCTTTGTGGGATTTCCCTTTCCCCCACTCGTACCAAGGAAGGATTCTATTAAACTTTAACCCAATCTAGATGCTGAGCATCAACATAGAACAAGATGTCTATACTAAGATACTGTATCTAATAAGACAGGAAAATCAATTATCTTGCCAAATGTACAGCTTTCATTCATATTAATACACTGATTTATAAAGCATCATCATTCTTATCCTTCTGTACATACATCCACGTCCTGATCTGTGGCTCTCACTGAGGTGATGTTGCTGCCGACGACCAGGTTTTCACTAATGGTCACTCTGATAAAGGAATTTTGGAACTGGGGGGCAAACAAATTCCTTCGGACGGTGATGTCTACAGTTGCTGTGGCAGTCAAGGGTGGGGAGCCACCATCAACAACAAGGACCCTCAACTGAAAAAATAAATTCGGAGTCCACAAAAAAGACAATGATATACATTGAAATTCCGGTATATGTATACTGTGTATATACTAGAGTTCAATAACTTTATAAATTCCGGTATATGTATACTGTGTATATACTAGAGTTCAATAACTTTGTAAATTCCGGTATATGTATACTGTGTATATACTAGAGTTCAATAACTTTGTAAATTCCGGTATACTAGAGTTCAATAACTTTATGAATTACAGTAAAAATTGTCAATGGTCTACATCAAAATTTTTATATTCAGTAGTAAAGCAAAAATTTATCACATGATAAAAATCTTGAGACAAGCAGTTAATATTTATTTCTCAAACAACACTGCACCTTGTAAGAATTGGCAGTATCTGAGGCAAGGTTTTGACTGGATACTACTCGAATGACACCATTGTTTCCACTCTGTGTCAAAGAGAACAGAGATGGGGCGTTGTCATCCCCAATGACGGACAAAGTCAAAGTATTGTATGGGGCCTGAAAAATTCACAAAACATGCACAATAAAGTAAGAATATGGCCACACAGGAGATTGACACAGAACATACAAGTCAACAAAATGGAAACAAGTTAACAGAATATTCTACTGGTAGCGTGACTCACCCGATTATCAGCGTCAACAGCACTGACAGTAAAGATGTTACTATTGTCTACAGTGTTTTTGTTCACAGTTGTGGCGTAGGGGGTCTGGATGAAGGTGGGAGCATTATTGTTCCTGAATACAGAGACCACTACAGTGGCAGTGTTTTGTGCTGCTCGGGAGGGAAGGCCAAGATCACGCCCAGTAACAATCAACTGAAACATTTTAATTCATACATGTATATATGCACATGCAATTATTGTATGATTAAAGAATTCTCAAAAATCTTAACTTTGCTGAGAATGCATGCCAAGTAAAAGTTGAACTACTTAAAGCATAGAAAAGTTTTTGAAAATCATAGAAGTCATTGTTTAAAAGATGTATGTATCCAATATGAAAACAATTTAATTTTGGTATTTTTTTAATAAAATGAATTCTTCATATGCTTCAGATTAGCAAAGTTGTGTCAAATACAAAATATACTACTGTGCCTTACAGTGTAACTAGAGGGGTTGCTGGTGTCAGCTGACACAGGACGAATCAATGATATCTGGCCTGATCGGGAGTCCACACGGAAGTAATTGAGAGCGTTCATATTTCCAGACAATGCATATTCTACCACATTATTTGGGGACTGCAAAAAAAATTACACATACAGATATTGCCAATCTTAAAGAGAACCAAGAAATAATTCAATGCACCCTTTTCACAACATGGTTATCATCAATCTTTACAATATAAATGCTGAAGGTTCTAAATATCATTTGTATTCCTGACAATGTATTCTACAGATAAGAAGAGGGGGGAAAAAAGAACCCTCTACAATGAAATCTTTCTGAATGTACACATTCTTAATTTCTTACCAACAAATTCCAAGAAAACTTACTGTGGCATCGCTGTCTGTGGCGATGACTGTAGTGATTGTCTCGCCCAGTGGCTCAGACTCGGGGATAGCAATGTTGTATGTTGTAGGTTGGAAGAGTGGTGAAAACAAGTTTCTGGTAACATTTACATATACAACTGTAGTATCTGTCAATGGAGGATTACCTCCATCTGATGCCAGCACTCGGATCTAAAGAAATCAAAGCAATTACAATAATTGTTAAAATATAAAGAAAATGTACTGCTCAGTAGTCAAAACTTACCCATTTTCATTTTTTTCGCCTAAAAACTTATAACACTATACATGTACATTGTAATGTAGTGACTCAATATCAACTGATCTCTAAATCTTGGATTTAAAAACAAAATTATTATGCATACCTGGTAGAAACTTGTGCCATCATTATTTATACCGCTGCTCATTGAAATAAAACCAGTGGATGGGTTGATGTTAAACAATGTGGGTGCCTGGTCATCACCAATTATAGAGTATGTGACAACATTGAATGGGGACTGCAAGGAAACAATACATTTTAATTTCTTGACCATCATCATTCTCAAATGAAGTCGCGGTTTTATTACGAATAAAGGTTTAACACTTCATAAGTCAACAGTTTGCCTAGAAGTAAAAAGCCAACTGTCAGACCAATGAATCTTATTAAACAGACAAAAGACATCATTATTCTATGAACTCACAAAGTTATCGGCATCTGTAGCAGTGACAGTTATCACCGAGGTACCAATTCCAACCGAGGAAGTGACGGCACGAGAATACGGCTCATTCTGGAATATTGGCGGGAACTGATTCCGTCGTACATTGATTGTCACTGGAATGGTGGTGCTGGTCAGTTGGGGCACACCATTGTCTCTGGCGAATGCATTATACTGTTCAAAAGAAAACGGCGCTAGTTACTAATCTTTCCCATATACAGATAGCGCATACAATTCTCAAGAACATTTCTATAAATATCAATATTGTTTTCAAAAATTCTATTCACCGTGAATGTATTCTGAGTTTCTCCTGAAAGGATTCTTCTGACGTAGATCTGTCCAGTACTGGAGTCCAGTGAGAACCTGTCTGACTGGGTATTCACTCCAGAGAAGAAGTAGTTAAATGTGTTGTGTGGAGCCTGCAAATTAAAGACAAATTGTAACAACACTAGGATTTTAATCAATGCAGGAATGTCCGACACGTTTTTCAGAAAATTCACAATTTTTAGAATTGTCCATAATTGTCTGTATTCTATTTTTGCTCTTATATCTTGTAAAACTCTTTAGCTGTGGGATCTTTTACTTACATTGATATCACTGTCATCGGCTTGAATTGTCAGAATGAGAGAGCCAGGAGACTGGGTTTCTGGAATTGTAATTTCATAACTGCTCTGTCTGAACACAGGTGCTGCCAGATTTCTCCGTACCGTGACAACCACTACAGCTGATGAAGACAAGCGGGGATTTCCTCCATCCATAGCCCTTACTCGAACCTGAAAACAGCAATCATGATGTTCATACTATCCAATTCAGATATATGTACTACATAATTCAAATATACATGGGCATATCCTTAATGCAAAATCTGAAGCTGGATCAAATCTATCAAGGAGATGCAGTGATCTAACTGCAAACATGAAATGGCTTTAGTGTTTTGGGTAATGCATGCAAATGTACATATGTAAATGGACCGGTAAATAGTCGACTCCACATTATGTTGATATTTCTGTTTTCAAAATTCATGCATTGAACCACATGTAAATCCCTATGAATTTATCTTACAAGCTGTGATCATGTGGGGTAAGCAATTTAAATCAACTTACATTATACGAGGTCTGTGATTCACTGAAAAGTGTCTGTGACAGTCGTATCAATCCTGTGTTTCTGTCAATGTTGAAAAACACCACACTGTTGTCATCTCCAATGATGTCATACTCCACAGTATTGAAGGGCGCCTAAAACAAGCAGAAAATGTTCTCATATCACTGGTACCTTTGCCACAAGATGGCCTCATGTCCTCAATAGAAGAAAATAATTATGCAGTGGATTATTGCTCCACTCGGTTTCTATTTCATCCCATACCTGGGTGTCTTGGTCCACTGCAGATACAGTAAATATATTTGTGCCCTGGAGAACGGTTCGATTGATGGTTGTGGCATAGGGTGTGCTTATAAAGTTTGGTGGGAACTGATTACGGATCACATTAATGATAACTGATGCCCTCTGTGAACTTGTGAGAGATGGCACCCCAGTGTCGGACACCACAACACTAAGCTGTAAGGTGAGGAAAGGTTTAATAATCTTGTCTCGATTTAACAAATTGTGAGTAACATAATTACTATATCAAGTACGTAATGTTAATTTCTCGAGTACTAGCCAGATACAGGTCCTCACTGTATTTACTGCGACATAAGTTAATGTAGCACAGTCATTTGACAATTTCAATCATACAAAGAAATCATTTACATGTACAGTATACAACAAATTTCAGAAGTTCAATACTCACTGTGAAGCGGTTTGTGTTGGTATTGTCATTCTGTAAGGACTGTCGGAGATAGACAAATCCAGTGTTAAAATCAATATCAAAGTACTGCCTGGCAAACTGGTTCGTGAAATCTGTGGACAGTGTGAACACCGTCACATTGTGTGGTGTTCTGACATCCTGATCGGTGGCTCGCACTTGAACGATAGAATTACCAACACCTGTTGTCTCTGGAATCGTTACTTCGTAGCTCAGATTTAAAAATGCTGGAGCAAACAAGTTTCTCCTGACGTTAATGTCTGCAAGTACTGTTGCACTCAGGGCTGGAAGGCCTCCATCTCTGGCTTCAATTCTCAACTGGAAAAAACAAACCAAACAATGTCTATTCTGACTGACAAAGAACAGAAACGCCACATCTTATGAATTCAAAGCCTGTTGAGGTGAGCATTAAAACAAAACTAAAACTAGGTCTAGGTTTACAATGCTGTAACATGGACCTAATCTTCATGGCCACTCAAATTTCTGGGAAACAGCTACATGTAGTTTGCACAAATTTCAATATTTGTGAAATTGAGAAACATTTTGAAAAATCATCCTCTCATTGTTTTTTGATTGATGAGAATAAATGGCTCAAAGATCTATAATCCTTGTTGTGGGCCACACAAGTTAAATGATTAACATTAGCTGTAATGCACTACTCCCTGCACGGTGATACCACTACCACCATTTCAATCCAGACCAGGCTACATGGTATTCTTTTAAACAGATCATTAATAATTAATAAGTGTGGCACTAACGGTACGAGAAGGGACAGTAATTGACATACTCTGTACAGGGTTGCTGTGTCCAGCCTCAGGTCCTGGCGGATAGAGATCTGACCAGTGTTTGTGTCAAAGCTGAAGTAGGTAGGTCCACTATCATCTCCAATAGCACGCAAGGTCACCACGTTGAAAGGTGACTGAAATAAATATAGATTACACTGTATTTTATGATATATCCTCAATACATATACATGTAACATTAATATGGCTTCATTTAACAAAAGTATAAAGTACATGTATTTATAGCACAAAATTAATGGTAATACAAGCAAAACTAGGTATCATTGTAATGGCAAGCTTCACAAAAGGGTCAGACTTCAGGGCCCTAATTAAACATATCTTCATCAGAATATATATTGATAGAAATTATTAACAGTGCTCATGAGATCAATTCAAAATCATGTGTTGAATTCAAACCACTGCATTCAGACTCACAGTTGTGTCATCATCCCGAGCAGAAACCTGCAGAATGGAGGTGCCAACCCCCCGATTCTCATTAATGGTTGTCACATAGTTTGACTGCACGAAGTATGGAGTCTGCAAGTTCCTAACAACAGTAACGGTAACTGTAGCATCAATGTTGGCACTGAGACTGGGAGTTCCTAAATCAAAGGCTCCAATTGTCAACTGCAAAAGAGCACTTAGTCATTACTGACAAATTCAATAACACTGCAAAATTTTAATTTCTTTTTAGTGAAATTGAACCAATGATAATGAAAACATCAATGAACAGACATCAGACCTGGTAGAACTGGTTTTGTTGTGTGTCAGAGGATAAAGCCTTCCTCAGGGACACTGCACCCGATACAGAGTCCACATAGAAAAATTCTTGGGCAACTGCATTTCCTTTAAGTGTATAGCGTACATCATTATATGGAGACTGAAAGGAAATAGTCATATTTATTACTACATCAATTTCTTTTAATCTTATAACATTCCTTCAAAATTTATTTGAGGAAAGTCATTTTTTTCTTTAAAAAAAAAAGATTGAAAAAGTTGTCATTCATATAAAGATAAGAACTATCAATTCATCAATTGTATATTTATACTGTGGTACTGATCCCATAAAAGAAACTGTTAACACATGTGATTATAATATTACAAAATGTTTGTGTAACTATTTAGATAGATGCTTTATGCAGAGAAAACAAATTCATGGACTTTAAAGAACCGTATGAATATGTCTTATATGCTATAGTCATTGAGTCATAATTGTTTTTCTCTTCTTTTCTTTTTGTTATCTGTCAATTGTTTAGTTATTTTGACTGTATGCCAACATGGTGATGTCAATACATAAATTGAAATTGTATATGCAAGATTTTCTTAAATGAAAAAAAAAACCCAGAAATTTTTAATGTGGCTGTAAATTTCTTTCAAACAAAATAAAACCTGTAATAATATTCATGTACATACTGCAGTATCCGCATCATTGGCTGTGACTGTAATCAGAGTCTGTCCAAGAGCATTGCTGTCTGGCAGATTGGCGGAGAGAGTGGTCTGTACAAACACTGGCGCGTTCAGGTTACGATTAATCGTAATAACCACTAAACTGGTGTTGCTCCTGCTTGGAATTCCATTGTCATAAGCACGAATGCGCAGCTGAAATGCAAATATGCAGATTGTTTTTCGATGAAATTACATACTAAGCCTTGTAATCTAAATACAGTATAAGAAATATCTAATGTGTGTGTGAGTGTGTGTTTCCATAAAATTTGATGCTTACATAATAGATAGCAGCTGACTGGCTGGACAATGATTGCTTTGTGATAATTGCTCCAGTGACCTGATTCACGTCAAAGTACACAGGTGCAGAGCCATCTCCGATGACTTCATATTGTACGCGTTCAAAGGTGTTCTGAAAAAGAAAGGATTGGCTTGTACTCATCTAAAACAATAACAAAGTAACAATTTTTAATCCAGTTTTTATCCATTCCTGTGTTTGCAGCTATTTTCCTAGATATAACATGATGTGGAGATATTCTTTTTTAAAAAATAAAACCATTTTTAATCAAATCTGCAATATCTAATCTACATGTAAAAACAGACTCACAGTTGCGTCTGCATCACGAGCTGTCACTTGATATATGGATGTCCCAGTTGGCAAGTTCTCCTGAATGAGGCGCGAGTAAGGCTCATTGACAAAAAATGGAGTATTTTGATTTCGAACGACGTTGATAGTGACTGTGGCGCTCTGTGCAGCCACCCGTCCAGCACCATCACTCAGTCTGACAATCAGCTGCACACAAAAAATTCTTTTGCATGAGTTTTCTTCCTATACACTCATTAAAATTAAATAGATAAGTTCTACAAATACTATGCAACTGTGAATTGTGCACAGTGATTAATTTCCATGATTAAACAGCTCTTTATATACATATAATTCATTCATTTGGTACAGGTACAATGGACATCTATTTACAAGTGCTTATTTTTGAAAAGTGATGACACAGTGTACCTAAAAAATTCTTTTCCCACAGTTCCCTGATGTACAGACCTTGTACTGGTTGTTGACAGTATCCTGATAAAGTGATGACCTCAGGGTAATTCTGCCATCATTCACACCCACTTGGAAGTAGAGTGGTCCTGGATTCTCTCCAACAAGCGTGTAGACAAGAGTATTATAAGGAGCCTGTAAAACATCCAGTTTTAAATATATCTAGTCAGCAAAATATGGAATGTACATGGACACACTGATTGTGCAAGAGCACGTACATGTATATAGAAAGGTTTTATTTGATATTAATCCTTTTTCATTCTAAACTCCATGTACAGTAGTTGAAATACAAAATATATCTTTCCTTGTCAGAATACGTAGTCTATACATGTACAATATATATATATATATATATATATATATATATATATATATAGCATGTAAAAATTTTGTGAGAAAAATAATCAACAAAATGGTTTTTGTTTGTGGAGTTATAACATAAGTTTGATGCTGATTCAAGACATATACATGTTACATGCCAAATATGAAGTTAAACATGTACATTGTACATGCATAGTCAGGGTCCAAGTTAAAGACTGCTTAGTGGGATGCAATAAAACATACCATGCAAAATAAGACACTTACAGCAAAGTCCTGGTCAGAGGCCGAGAGTTGGAAGATAGTTGTCCCAAAGCCCTGAGTCTCCAACACCTGAGCTGTTGTCTGATAGTTGACACCAGCACCAGGATTGATCCAGAATGGTGTATTCAGGTTCCTGTCGACTGTCAGCACCACAGATGCATAGGCAATACGACTGGGAGAGCCTCCATCTGCTGCCATCACCAGTATCTGGGGAACACAGATTCGTTGTTTACTTTATTCACATGTTGATTTATTCATTGATTCCAAGATAACATCAAAGTATTTCAAAGTTATATATGATACATAGAACTTCAAATCTTTCCCTAACTACAAAATCAATTTATTTTTCCCCACTATATAACAATTCAATAATAGATAAACAGTTGTTTATACGTACTGTGTACTGGGCATCAGAACTGGATGTCACTGTGTTGGAGATCCTAATGACACCATCCTGTTGTATGCTGAACAAGTTCACGTTGTTACTCTGGGACACAATGCTGTATGTCACCTGGTTGTATGGGGTCTAAAAACAGAAATTTGGTACATTGGTTTATTATACTTGTAAATTAGTACTGTGATTAAATACCAGTGATAACTGCGCACCACACAGATCAATACTGGTCATTTCATGTCATAGTTACACTGTACTAGTCTGCAAAACCACTAACAGTGCTATACTGAAAATGCTAAGCATTTTTTCTTTATAACTGAACTCTGTTTTTGTTTAAATGAAAAGACAGGCCTACCCTGGTATCGGCATCAGTGGCTGTGACCTGGAACACACTCGTTCCCGCAGACACCGTCTGCTGCATATTCCTGGCATAAGGCAGACTCTGAAAGACTGGACTAAACTGGTTTCTGATCACAAAGATGGTCACAGTGATCGGATTAGTTGTCTGTAGCCTTGGAGTACCAAAGTCTCGGGCAGTAATCGTCATCTAAAAAGTGACGTAATCTTTGGTTTTACTAGTCAAACAAGGTAATATTGCATTTCATATGCAACAAGGAGATTAATGTGAAAGACCTACAGCTTGAAGCATTGTTGACAAAATCTGAATTCCGATCTATGTGATGTGATGTTAAAATAATACTATACACTTTAGAGAACACAAGTTAAATATCTTAAAACCTGGTACTGGTTGTTGGTGAAAGTGTTGGTGTCTTCAGTGAGTGGTCGCTTCACTGATATTTGTCCTGTAGTGGGGTTCAGGTTGAAATAATTCAAAGCCTGTGTTGTTCCCGACGCTATGTATTCCACATTGTTGCTACCAGTCTGAAAAGAGAAAAAAAGAGAAAACATGATGTTTGTGAAACACCGATTCCCCTGTATGACAGCAAAGTAATTCTGGTACCCAACAAAAGGTATTGTCGAAGCCCTAAAACTAATCATTCAAAAGTTAAGGCCAAGGTTAAAGTTTTTGAAAAGAAGGACAAACTCCAAGGCAATGGTGACATCTCCATAAGAGTGAAAAATTCTCAAGAGGGACGTTAAACAGTATACAATTAACCAAGGTCATGAGGTAAAAAAAATTTGCAAACTAAAACAAGGTTTTGTCAAATGGAATACAAATGTGAAATATTATGAAAGCTCTATCACCATCCTTACAAAATTTAGGCCCAGGTTTTTGCCGTCAGACAGACAAACGAATAGAACAAGAGCTCAGTAAAGCAAAGCATCCTCTCTCAATTTGTCACATAAACACATTGAACCCAATTTAATTTACATACAAATATACACGCGTATCAGCGTTATGCACTTGTACACCTGCACTACTACATGTAAAGGTATACCCCCTCTAATGCCATTTCAAGTAGATAGTAAATAAAATTACCAGTACTTTGTCCAAGGTACTTTAGAGCTATTTATAAAATTTCTCATTACTCACTTTATAAACTCTGCAACAGATAACATGAATTGCTGTCAGATACAATCTGTGATGAACCACCCCCATTTCTTACCAGAGAGTCTGGATCCGTGGCGACCACCGAAACAATCGTATCCCCAAGGGTTTGCGATTCCAAGATGGTAACATTATAATTTGGTTGATTGAAGGTAGGAGCCAGGAGATTTCTGTTGACATTAACTGTTAAAACTGTAGTATCATACAGGGCAGGGTATCCATTGTCATATGCCTGCACCAAAAGCTGTAATACAACAAATACAATATTTATAGAATCAGAACTACATGTAAATCCAATGTCTGTTAGAAAATGCATTTCATAAAAGCTCGAGAGAAAAAAGATGAGACTATATGTTACCCTGTAGACAGTGTTGAAATCATTGGATATGGTTGAAGTCAATCTCACTTGTCCGGAGGACTGATCAATAGTGAAGAAATTACTTCCTGAATCGGCCCCAACCAAGGCATAAGAAACAGTTCCAAATTGCTGAAAACACAATTACATGAATTACATTTTTATGTTTATTATTATTATCCAAGACAAAAGCTGTAAATCAAGCTTATAGCGAAGTACTGGGGATGAATAATTTTGATTTGATGATAAACATAATTTGTTATTTCCAATAAGTTAAAGACTACAAGGAATAAAATCCACTTTCCTGTAAGTGCGAATTCATTATTAGTGTTTTGGCCTTAACTATGTTATACTGTACTGCCAAATTAAATATTTCAAATATTATTGAATTAATAATTTCCATGGGGTAAAATTTTCTGGTTAGAGAAAAATAAATGTTTGTGAGGACTTGATTTAGTAGTTTAAGAACATTCATAGTAATTCTATTCACAGCACAAAAACAAAAAACGACTCCTACAAAAGTTTATGATTAACAGTATGAGAAATCCTACATACAGTAATATAAATCTCTGAATTACGTTATTGTCGTTGTCCACGGCTGACACTTGGTAGATATTGTTGTTTACTGTTGTGTCCCGGGAAATCGTGGTTGTATAAGGCGCATTGACAAATCTGGGTGGATTGTTGTTACGGAAAACATTTATAAACACTTGCACCAAAGAATTTGCAGTCAGGGATGGTATTCCCCTGTCAGAGGCCTTCACAAACAACTGGAAAAAAAATATACAGAATGAATTTAGATCCTGGTTTTCTCATATACACTACATCATTTACAGATCCACGTCACAGATTATGTTATAATCACAAGAAGTAATGTACACAAAAACAAACTGTGCAAATTTAAGTTTACTCAATACTCTAAAGTTGCTGTAAAAACAGTTTGTAATTAGGTGTGAATCTAGACCTGGATAAAATCATTTGCCAATGCATGCAAGCAAAAATGTTGTGGTATACAGTAATTATTCAGGCCTGATGAACGTACAGTGTATTGAGATGGGTCGGTGTTGTCCGTATATAAGGGAACTTTGACAGATATGGATCCAGTGTTGGAGTCGATTTGGAAGTAGGTGTTTGTGGCATTCAGTGCATATACAACTTGGTTGTTTGGAGGCTGGAAAAAAATTGATAAAGATCAATACATCATACAACCTTCACACAAATTCTTAAAGTATTTTAAATTAACACTTTATTTCAAAATCATTGAACTTAAAGACAAGGACTGTGTATGTCAACAGCCCTTCCTGGACTTCTGAAGATATGAACAGTGATCAATCTCATATCTCCTATAAAGGTGAATATAACGAACAGTGATCAATCTCATAACTCCTATAAAGGTGAAGATAACGAACAGTGATCAATCTCATAACTCCTATAAAGGTGAAGATATGAACAGTGATCAATCTCATAACTCCTATAAAGGTGAAGATAACGAACAGTGATCAATCTCATAACTCCTATAAAGGTGACGATAATGAACAGTGATCAATCTCATAACTCCTATAAAGGTGAAGATAACGAACAGTGATCAATCTCATAACTCTCATAAGCAATACAAAATAAAGAGTTGGGCAAACACGGACCTCTGGACATACCAGAGGTGGGATCATGTGCCTAGGAGAAGTAAGCATCCTGTCGACCGGTTGCACACTGTTTGCCCTATATCTTGACCAGGTAAACGAAGTTATTCGTAGTCAAAATTAGTGTGCCTAGAATGGCCTAACAATCGCTATGAAACAAGTCAGCCAGCATTTAACCCAATGATAGAAGGTATTGGCAAACCAGATTACTATAACGACCATGGAATTTGCGAAATGCCGACTTCAATCGAGACTGTTGAAACCTCTGCACCATCAACTTGTTTGTCAGTAGCCTGCTTCGATTTAAAAACTGACCATACACAGAACAAGCTCTTGCGTATCGAATCAGTTGAGAGAAAGAAGCACCATAGTCAGGTGATATACAGGTGATAATGGTCAGGAATATTGCTACATAAATATGGGAAGTTGAAATGAAAACTATGGGTGGAGTGATTTTACAAAACATTACCATTATGTGTTCATAACCAAAAAAAAAAAAAAGGTGAAATTCTTCATAAACGAATCGTGGTGCAGTACATTACATCTTCCCAGAAAATTTTCCAATCAACTTTCCTGCATTTTGTAGATGCTTTTGTCAGAGATCTTTATAAATGAAGCTTTTACAAGTTCCTAGAGGCATAATGTACCTGAGAATCAGCATCCGTGGCTGTGACCTGTAGAATCCCTACACCTAAAGCCTGGGTTTCCAACACACTCCCCTGAAAACTTGGCTGCGTCCAGACTGGAGAAAAGAAGTTCCTGCGAACAGTCACATAAACAATAGCTGTTGCCGATCTTGGAGGGGATCCATTGTCTGCAGCCACCACCCTTATCTGTTCAAAAATTTGATAAGGTTTTAGGTTATTTTATTTTTCCTACACATATTCATGTGCTTGCAAATCATCTCATCCAGCAATTCTACTCCATTAATTATGTCACAATCAAAGGATGTCCTTTGATTGTGACAATATATTTTTATGATTTACATACATGTACATGGTGAAAATATTTTGTATTGGTTTTCTTAAAATTTCAATTTGATATAGCTTTCTGGGGGACAGCCTTGGGTTTTGTAACTTTACACTTGTAGTGTATACCATTTTTGGGTGTGCTCTTTCTGACTTGTCAAATTGGTTTTTGCATAGAAGTTTAAATGAAGATTTTGATTTTCAATTTTCTCAAAGCTCTTGAATTAATGCACTAAACTGTGGATAAAACGTGAGAAAAATAATTCTTCATTATCTGCATGTGTGGGATAGGGAAATTCTACCTCTGGGACAAGATTCGTTTTCTAGGACTAAACAAAGCCCCATCCTTGACAGTGAATCTTGTCCCCTCGGTGGAATTTCCCAATCCCATACTCTTGTACTAATGAAGGATTCCAATAGTCTTGTCCTGTAGATATATTTGTCTCATCCTATAGATAAATTTGTCTCACCCTGTAGAAATCTGTCGGCTCGGACTGTAGACTAGCTCTGACTGTAACTTGAGCTGTAAACCCTGTTCCAGAACTGGTGCTAGAAGTGATTTGGAAGAAGTTGGGAGCTGTGTCATCTCCTATAATACTGTATGAAATCTGGTTGAACTGTGACTGAAAAATACATCAAAATAAGATAGAATTCCTATTCAAAGTTAGTTCTTTAAATTCACATCTTTTCTTATTATATTAACAGTGATTTGATAATTGATTTGATTTGAACATATTTTATTGTATAAATATACAAAGGGGTTGGTTACAAGTTCTAGCAACTTAGACTTAATAATTAATAATAAGATGCAGAATATATCTTCCTGAAAGACAATATGCATTCAGTATGTATACAATATACAATGCAATATGCATACACTGGTGTCCGCATCAGAGGCTGAGACAGTCTGCACGTTACTGCCGATGGAGGCCGTCTCCTGAATAGTCACACTGTATTCGGAGTTGAAGAAGATGGGAGCTTGTTGATTTCTGATGATGGTGATATTCACGACTGCCTGGTTAGTGGCTGTCCTTGGAGGTTGACCTTGGTCACTTACACTTATTCTTATCTGTAAAACATAGATTTCATGAAATGAGTGAATACCTTCTACTGGTGACTTTTCTTTTGTTGGTATTTCGTTAAGAGGAATGGATTTTCTTAATATGGACACACTGGTGTCCACATGATAAGTAATGTGGGGTAGAAATATTCTACAATTTGTGCCAAACAGACAATAAAAGTTTATCAATCTATTGAACTATAAATGAAGTGTATTTACAACAATAATATGATTGGCAAAAGGCAAACTCAACTATGCAACTCTAGATGACAAGTCGAACGACTTTGAAACAGATAGTTTACTCAATTATAGGTGAGCATGCTTGAGTCGTCAATCATCAAGATTGAGACAAATGGCTGTGCCATTAGCAATGGTGCACTGCAAGAGCCGGAAGTAAAAGATCAACAACTCAGTGAGTGACCAATGGCAGTAACACAGAAAGAGCCAAAAGTCGATCTGTTAAAAAATACTGTCTGCAACAAGATGTGACACATGGCAAGATCCGGATGTTGTACGCTCTACAACTTGGTGAGTGTGAAAAGCTCACTGAATGTGAGAAGAGTCTACCGTTTACAGCTAGTTGGACATGTCCATCTGATCTTATCCACCACTAACTAGGGTAACTATTTTGGCAGATAATAATGATGAAATGAAAGTGCTGGTATGAAAAATTTGTTCAAAATACTGAATAGCTGAGTTGCCCCAAAATATTCTGCCAATAGTGGTTTTAATGTTTACTCACCGAGAACAAAGATTGGCTGGTCTGAGTTGGAGACTGACGAAGAGAAACAGCCCCTACACTGGATACCTGAAAGAACTGCAAGGCCTGGCTGTCTCCAATAATGGAATAAGTCAGCAGGTTGTACGGAGACTGAAAATAAAGCACATTTTGATAGATAAATCAAATCTGGTAGCAAAATATGCTTCTCAATTTTTGGATATTTTCCTATAATTTTCATTCCAAAACATTACTGGGCTATCAGTCAAAACAAATGAACATTTGTTATCCCAGACTTATAGATTGGTATTCTCTATTAACTTTGCCTTTTTTTCACGACTTGTTTAATCAATGTACAGAAGCACAGTACCTATCCACTGGCCCTTGACTTAGTACTGACCAATGCCCCCAATTTAGTAATGACCAGTGCCCCTGATTTAGTACTGACCAGTGCCCCTGATTTAGTACTGACCAGAGCCCCCGATTTAGTACTGACCAGTGCCCCCAATTTAGTAATGACCAGTGCCCTGATTTAGTAATGACCAGTGCCCCTATTTAGTACTGACCAGTGCCCATGATTTAGTACTGACCAGTGCCCCTGATTTAGTACTGACCAGTGCCCCTAATTTAGTACTGACCAGTGCATCTGTATCCCGAGCCTGCAGGTTGACAATGGCTTGTCCAAGAGCGTAGTTCTCAGCAATGGACTGAACATAGGACGTCTGTAACCATTCTGGGGTCTGCAAGTTTCTGGTGACAGAAATAAACACCGTGGCATCCCCTGTCCGTCCTCCGCCATCAGTCGCTCTCACTCGCAGCTACAAGCACATACAGGAGTATAAATGACAAAAGAGGTGCATTTTACCTCTACATTATGTCGAAAAACTTCTAGTGGGAATGAACTGAAAAATAAAACTACATAACTGCAATAGTTTATCAATATACTTTAACTCTTACAGTATAGGATGCTGAGTTGTCCTTTGTCAAAGTATCTCTCACAGAAATAAGGCCACTATTTGCGTTTATGCTGAAGTAAGAAATGGCTAGACCGTCTCCAATGACTGAGTAAGTGATCGTGTTGTAGGGCGCCTGTCAAACAAAATAAGTCCACAAAAAATCAAATTGCACAAAAACCACATCAAACATCTAAATTACAAAAACTTTCACTCTTTTCATTTCCATTTTTCACTGCAACTGATGACATGTAAATGCATCAAACTTTTGCACTTACCACTGTGTCTCCATCAGTCGCCGCGACAGTGAACACGCTGCCTCCAACATTCAGATTCTGGGCAATAGTTCTAGCATACTGACCCGAGTTGGTGAATACAGGGCTCTGCGTGTTTCGGATTAGGTTAACTGTGACTGTCGCAGAGTCACTTTGCTGAGGTGTCCCTCTGTCTGTTGCCGTTACTGTCACCTTAAATCCATGCAAGTTATCATATTATTAATGACTGTTTTTGTCCTAAGCATAATTTGCATAACAACCCCCTGTGTTTTCCATACGTATTACCAATTCATCTAAAACTGATGTTTGACATACATGCATACTACACTGTACATATACACTGTATGTCAATGTAAGTATGAAAAATGTTCTCTTACCTGGTAAGATGATGGCCTGTTCACATCTGAGGTGAAGATATTTTGCAGGTACAGCACACCATTGAAAGGATTAATGTAAAACAAACCGTTGCCTGAGGTTGGATTCACACCAGCAATTGCAAAGTCCACACGGCTGTTATCAGTGTTCTATAAAACAATGTGTGTATATTTCAATTACTTACGCAGAACTGTGAAGACATTCTTACAGCGGGTCATTTCATTATCAAATTGATCTTTTTAAAAAATAATTCTGTTGGAACCATCGAGTCTGACAAGGATTAACTTTCGGTGAATTTCTGAATGATGTTCTTAAAAATTGCAGCTCACAGTTTGGAGTGAAATCACTACAGTGTATGTAAAATCTATCAATATTGGAAACATGAAACCAGAAAAAGATGGCAGTTTTGTGTACATCTTGGTTCTTCAATATCTACCTAGAGAATTATCTACTGTATGATAAATAGCATATTGAAGACTTTGGTAACTGTAAAAACTTACTGGAGTGTCATTGTCAGTCGCATCAAAGTTGGCAATTTCAGTGTTGATGCTGGCAGTCTCCGGCACATTTATTGATGTAGATGGTGATACAGAAATTTGTGGGCGGAAGTCATTTCTATCCTGTAAATTACAACATCCAAAATCACCACGACTATCTTTTAACTGATCACATTGACAAAACTGCCGCTAAAATTCATTAAAATATATTTGGAGGCAAGGGTTACATACCAGAACGGTGATCTGTACTGTGGCTGTGGCACTAGTAATGACCGTGTTTTGACCATCAGTAGTAGTCACCAAAAACTGGTAGAACTGCTTTGTCTCAAAGTCAAGAGAATTTTTGGAGAAAATTCGACCTGATCCATCTACTGTGAAAGCGAAGCCATCAGCACCCTGGTTGTTTCCATTAATGATGACATACTGAATGTTGGGAACTGCATCAGCATCAGCAGCCTGAAAATGATTGTTTCAAGGTCATAAACAGTAATATGCCAATTTTCCTTAAAAGGTCTTTACAAATGAATGTCAACAATCTCAAAAATAAAGAATGTATGGTATATACACTGTATATGTACAAATACGTTAAAGTTTGGTATGAAAATAAGACCACATTTTTCAAGAGCAGATTAACCTTCAAAAGCAATGCCTTGGCAACATTAACCTTTTCAAACACCTTGCATACATTGTATTTTGAGATTGCCATAGAAAACAAATGTTTTAGAAACATGTACTCAAGTGGGGAAACCAGTATAATAGGTCTGATTTATGCCACGCAAAAGGTTCTTAGATATTGAGAGGACAACATTTGGTTTACTGACCGACCGACCGACATACTAACCGACAGACAGAGGTGAAACCAATGTCAACATACCACAACTTGCAGGATGCTCTGGCTGACAACGTTATTCTCAGGGACAGACACAGCATAATTTGTCTCTGTGAAAATTGGCACACTGTCCTGGATGTCTTGAACATTGACAGTGACAGTGGCAGTGCCCGTTCTACTGTCAACAGCACTGTCTCTGGCCAGGACCAAAAAGTAGTAAGTTCTCTGAGTTTCATAATCCAAGGGCTGGAGGGTTGTTATTGCCCCCGTGTTGCTATTGATCGTAAATCTATAAGCAAACATTTCATATAATTAAATATTAATATCACAAATCCAGATATTTACAAAGAAAAATTATTATTCTTTTACGTGCACAAATTGATAAACGTATTTCATCTCTTAATTGCTATGTCCACTTTTTCCAAATTATTCTGCAAATCTTAGTTAATGAATTTACTCGAGACTGTTTTCTCCTAATGAACTGACAGCTCCTTAAATTAGCAGAGAAGAATTACAATGTAGAAATAACAGAGGCATGGTTACTTACTGGTTTTGGAAGGTACTGGGTGGCAGTGGTTGAATAGAGTACGAAAGAGCGGAATTTGGTGTTCCCGCTTCATCATTATCTACAGCCTGATAATTTACATAAATGTATAGTTATGTACATGTACATTGTATATGTAAATACAAATTAGTTCATCTATAGTGTTAACTTGTAGCAATCATATTAAAACTAAATTGTTCTTGTTGTCATTTAACTTTTTGTTCATTTTCATATTGAATTCCTAAATATTTATCAAGAACATCTCTAGTTCTGAATACTGATCATTTATGTCACATTAGATAAAAGAACAGTTATGATTGGTCATAATAATAACACATGTTAAACAAAACTTACAGTCACTGTTCCAACAGATAGATAAAAGAACAGTTATGATTGGTCATAATAATAACACATGTTAAACAAAACTTACAGTCACTGTTCCAACAGCCACTTGGTTGACTTGGCCTTCTTGAACACTGAATGAATATAGTTGATTGTTCAGGAACTGTGGATTGTTGTCATTGATGTCCATCATAGAAATTGACAAGGTTGCCGTGGCACTCTGAAATAATTACAAAACGCTTGTACAGGTTCTACATGGAATTGAGAGTTCAGGAAAAAACCGCCACTATAAAAATTTCAGTGACATTTTGATTAATCAACAATTAAATTTTAATTCTAAAATGCTATTTAATTGGTTAATTTGAATTTATCAACATTCTTTGTTGTATTGTGTATATTAAGTTTTCGTTAAGTCGCATTATACGACCTCCGAGAATTACTTCACAATACACGACTCCTTTGTTTCTGTTTTGTTGCTATGGCAATATTGCTCCACTAAAGAGAAAATTATTATTTTCTTTAGAATCATTAATCAAATTACATGAAATGCATTTTACTAAATTATAACGCATGAAGTCCCTACTCATTTCAAGTAATATAAAATAAACCGGGAAAATTTATAATGATCTTATAAATAAACTACTTAGCATTTTTATAATGCATAAACTGGCCCAATTTACTTACTTCATATAGTATAAAATGAACAGAATTTACTTTGATAAGAATCAAATGTAAGTCATGTACATGTATCCAGTTATCACGAATATAATGTATAAAATATGTACTATATAATGTACATTGATCATTGCCTTGCAAGTACATGTGGACGTCCTGCCTCAATTAAAGACCAATCTATTGTAAAAGTTGATATTTCCTGATCCGCTGAACATAATTGTACATGTAACTGTTCGTTAGTATTCTCTCGTAGATAAGAAATTGACGACATGCAACAAACTGGCAGTTCTTTATTTCCTATAATCTTATGAACATTGTAAAGGCAATTATTGTATAATTTATAGGTTATTGGCCAATCATGTGCCTTGGTTATTTGTAAACAGCAGTGATGTTACAAATTAGTTTGAGTAGTTCCCTGGCTTTTACAATGCAGGCTTTTAAAGCCCAGGTAATCTTTAAAAAATTCATGGAAGAATAAAAACAGACAAAATATGTAATGATTTATATCTAAAATGTGTAGAAAAATGCATACATGTCATTAGAAATTTAGTACATGGATCTCTTAAACTATGAAGTATACCCTGCTTGTAGATGTCTCTCTTGCAAACAAAATGATGACATAGTTTGGTCTCCCTTCCCGATCCAAAGTGTTTCGTGTTGAAACTATCCCACTGAAATATAATACAGCAAAGTTTACTTTCCCCCATATCATTTTAGAAATAAATGCATGAATTAAACACATGAAGGATGCCTACTTTGTGGCGTTGATGACAAAGTCAGAAATCTGGATATTGTTGAAGGAAATGTCTTGCATGGCATATGTTAATGTGTTTCCTTCTGGGTCGGAAGCCTGTCAATTTGGATACAAATAATTACAACATGCATATCTTATTTTCAATTTCCTTTATATGGAGCGCCAAATTAACATAAACTCAAATAATTGAAGATATCTTCAATTATTTGAAGATATCATCAATTCAATTATTGCTCTCTTTAATTGAATTAATGTGCGCATTAAATCAATTATTGCTCTCATCAAATGAATGCACGCTTCAATTCAATTATTGCTCTCATCAATTGAGTTAATGTGCGCATCAATTGAATTAATGAGAGCAATAATTGATTTAATGTGTGCATTAATTCAATTATTGCTCTCTTCAATTCAATTGATGTGCGCATTAATTCAATTAATGAGAGCAATAATAGATTTGATGCGAGCATTAATTCAATTATTGCTGTCTTCTATGCATTTGATGAGAGCATCAATTTAGTAGAAATATTGCTCGCAATAATTAATTTAGAGCTCAGTATAAATAATTTGATGATCTCTTTAATTCAATTGAAGATATCTTTAAATCATTTACAATGCTTTTGAATAAGAGAGCAACAATTCAATTAAAGATATCATTAATTCAATTGTGGATATGTTGAATTGAAGATATCTTTAATTATATAGTTGCTCTCTCTAAAAGAATTATTGATCTGTTCAAATGAATTAAAGATATCATTAATTCAATTGAAGAGAGCAATAATTGAATTAATGCGTGCATTAAATCAATTATTGCTCTCATCAAATGAATTAATGCGCGCATCAATTCAATTATTGCTCTCATCAATTGATTTAATGCGCGCATTATATCAATTATTGCTCTCTTCAATTGAATTGTAGCGCGCATCAATTCAATTGTTGATATCATTAATTCATTTGAATAGATCATTAATTCAATTAAAGCGCGCATCAAATCAGCTGAAGAATTAATGCTCTCATCAATTCAATTAATGAACGCAATAATTCAGAATTGAAGATATTAATTATTTGAAGAGATCTTTAATTCAATTGTTGCGCGCATCAAATGAATTGATGATATCTTCAAATAATTGAAGATATCTTCAAATAATTGAAGATATCTTCAATTATTTGAGTTTGTTAATTTGGCGCTCCATACCTTTAAGCATATGTATATATACCTGAATGTCTAATTTTATTAACATACGAATGAAGCTTTTTAGACAACCAATTTGAAGATGGATATGTATATCTTACTGGTGATGCAAACACGGAGCTGCCAACAGGAATTCCCTCACTGACTCGGATATTGTAAGTACCAGCTGTAAAGGAAGGGCCTTGGTTTACGGCAGTTCCAGTGACACCCACCACAATTACCGTTGTAGCAAACCTGAAGGAAAGTCAGCAACAGCTATATCATAAAAAATTGACATACACCTGTACAGTACTATTGCATTTTTCAGTATCTACATGTTGTTTAAACATATGTTTGTATGTACGCGTCCATTATTACATATACAATTCATAAGACCTGAAAACCAACAGCTCTTGACATGCACCTTTGATCGAGACCAGTGCCACCATCAGCAGCTCTGACAGTTATTGTGTATTGTTCGTCTCCAGACACACTTCCGATGCAGTCCACCACTCCTAGTGTACCACTGATACGGAACTTGGAAATTGCGTTGTCGTTGGGATTTTTGGAGTTACTGACGGCAGATATAGAGTAGGACACCTGTCCAAATATTCCTGTGTCTGCATCTGTCGCTTGTACCTGAAATTTTAACACCACAAATGAATTCGTTACCACGTCAAAGCACCTCCATTTAGTTTTAGATCATTCACCAGTTGTGTGGACGTTACCGTGGCCACCGTGACGCCATTGCTGGGCGTGTATCCTCCTGCACTGATGGTCGATTGATAGGCGGCAGCTGGAAATGCCGGGGCATTATCATTGGCATTGGCAACATTCACGGTCAGAGTAGCTGTGGTACTACGTCTCTCTAATGTGCTAGCTTCCCTCACAACAACCTGTGAAATACACAGAGATTAGAAATTACAATAATCCGATTTTCATGTGATACAAGACCAGACTGATTATCTTTTCATAGTCCATTACATATTTTCTATCTTGGCTCAATTCCCACCTGTCTGGTGTCAGTCCACATGACAAAAATACCCAGAGAGCAGGTATAGAATCGAGCCAACTGTTGTGTATCCCACTAACTGGGACTAACACAACAGTAGAAAGACCAAAACCACAGAGCGAGTTATTTTTAAACTGTTAAGTAACTTAAATTTATAAGATACACTTACATGTACATGTATGGTGTACAGAGTGTATTTGATAAAACCTTACCGTAAAAGTAAATTGTGAATTGGTCTCGTAGTCCAGATTACCTGCGCTGACCAAGGAAATGAACCCCTTACTATTTACAGTAAATAAGTTGGTATCAGGCACAAAGAGGTAGGTTGGGTCAGGATCTCCAGGTAACTGCAGAAATAAGATTTGTGATAGTAATATCAACCATAAAAAGGACCTTTCCTTGCAAGACAATTTCATGCATGCATGGACATCTATCATATCAAAATATAGATCGATCGCCTCTTTCTCTTATTTCTCATTTCAAACTACATGTAATTTACTTGTAACACCTGTATTAAAGAATTCTAGCAAGGACTCTGCCTCATTATCGAGTATAATTAAAGTAATTAATGAAATGGAGATAAACATACCACGTCTTGGTCAGTCACTATCAACTGTAGAGTATTTGTGCTGCCCTGAGATCTCAGTGGAGTTCCTGCATCAGCATCCTCACTGATTGTTCCGATAAAATTCCCACTAGAGCTTGTGACAACTGGGTCAAAATTATTAGTGCCACTCACTGTGATATCGACAGTGGCACGAGTACTTCGCCGATGTCCAGTTTCTTCAGAGGCCTGTTGTATAGCAAAAAAGAAAACGAGTGACTCGTCTGAACGTAATCTAGTGAACTGGTATCTTTGTAAATATTTGAAATCCGTTTACTTAGCTTTAACACCAAATATATTAGTTTTTCCACTACCATCCAAGTCAAAATTAGGGTAGTTTGGTAGGAATAAATGATAGTTTTTCTAAGACTTTATTTTAAGAGTACAGAAAGAAACATTCTGACCAATAAACTCCATTTAAGTTGCAGGTACATTAATATATTGAACATGAGGTGCTCATTTTTCACTATTGAATGCAACTTTTAAATATGCTTTGATATAAATTAACTATATGTAATTATAAGTGTCACATCTAAGAAAGACGATCTCTTAAACAATGTTAAAAATAATTTAGGGTTGGTGGTGTTTGCGGAAATGCAACAAATCTTATTTTAGGCCCAATTTTCAATGTCTGCTAGTATTTTTGCAACTTTTTGTTTCTGCTCACCCGTAAAACAAGCTTCAAAGTGCCACCAACGCTGGCTCTGTTAATGCTCTGTGTCTGGGTAATAAATGCCGAGTAGAAATTTGACCCAGTCTGTTGTTGAGTTTGCACAGAAAAGAAGGATGCATAACCACTTGGCACAGCTATTTGAAAATGTGAAAAAAATTATAATACAAGTGATAAAGGTACCAAGCATACTATCCATAAGGAAAACATGATAAAAATGCACTCAAAGCATTGGGTTTTTTTCTTCAGACAAACTTGTAATCAAATTCAGTTAGTTTAAGAGATTCTCCTTAAAGTTAATGGCATTCATTTGATAACTACATAAAAAAAACACCACTGACTTGTCTCAATATCAAACACAATAGCAGCGTTCAGCGTGTCCTTGTCCCTGGCTTGAATTGTCACTGCTTGATTAAATGGAGTTTGAGGAGGGTAAGGGAAGACAAGTAATTGTGTATTCTGTAAAAAATAATTTTCATAATATGAAATCTTGCCAAATAACATTTCCTTATTCAAATTCTATACAAGATATATATTTTAGAATTTTGAAAAAAATTCATATTTGTGTACAGGAAACATTGTCAGTAATACTGCAGAACTTAATTATGAATGTCATTGTTTTTAAACATGTATTCAAACACAATTTTAATGCATGGAAAGGAATAAGCTAATACCAGTGATGTTGATGTCGCACTACTTGTGTATCGGGGATCAAAACAGTAACCAAGGTATCGAAAACAAGTGGAATATTCAAAGGCGGGACCCAAATCATCCCCATCTATAATGGTCACAGTGAAGAACTGAGTGGAGGTTCTCCTCTCTGCTGAATTGATTGGATTGTCCTAAACAAAAACAAAAAACATATATTAGCATATATTTTATTCAAGATCCTAACTAAATTTCAGTGACAAAAACTCATCATTCATTACAGCACATAACCACATTCTGTAACTATATTGCAAAGAAATACATGTCCCTACTGGCACCAAGTCAAATCGTTTGCATAATGTTCTAAGTGCAGTCCACAGGAAATTTCAATTTGCATTTTCTTTAATTTCAATATTCAAAACATCATGTCAAGGATCTGATCATCTGCAAACAAAGATGCCTTTATCGTTGCATCAAACAACTCTTCATTTATAATACTGAGTTCTACTGCAGAGTTAGGCACAACCTCACTGGGTCATCCTTCAGTATTCTGTACAATGAAGCATGTAAAGATTGACATCTTCACTTCTACCTAGTATTTTCAATATTCACAACTTTCTACCCATGTTTCTATCAGCACTTGATGTTTCTTTTGTGTTTAAATAAAAACTGAACGATCTATAATCTTGAATATTTTTGGACAATCAGATGGATATTGTCACACAATAAATAAATACTGAAAATTAGAATAACAGAATTCAGTCAACCATGAGACTAAGTTTTACAATTTTTGTTAGAATAATTCAACTGTTATAGAAGTGAAACTTGATTCGATAACCACAAATCAGATTTTAGATTCCCAAAATCCAGAAAACCACATTCAGCATAAAGCCCCATAAATCTTATAAAAATCACTCAACTGTGATGAAACTTCAACTTGATCTGTAAACATACAGTTGTAAACAACATACAAATCTCAACTTCCTGATTCAAAGTATGGTGAAAAAAAGTCAAGAAAACAAAAAATTTAAGAAATCTATTCAACCACGAAACTAAGCCTTACAATTTTCTTTAGAATAGGCCATCTGTAACATGAGACTTGATCTGTAGCTACTCATTATGTAACAACATATCAAATTTCAGATTCCTAAGTTAAAACAGAGGGAAAATGTCAAGAAAACTGCATGTATTCGGAAGAGTACCATAAATCTTGCAAAAATCACTCAACTGTAACGAAACTTAACTTCATCTGTAAAAATACAATACTAAACAACATACCAAATTTCAGCTTACTACATGTAAATCAAAGCATAATGAAAAAAAAATCCAGAAAACTATATTTGGTACAAAGTCTCATAAATCTTGTAAAATTCACTCCACTGTAATGAAACTTAAACTTCATCCTGTTCATCTGTAAATAACTAAATGTACAGTAGTAAACCAGACACTGTACAAAATGTCTGCTTCTTAAATCAAAGAATGATAAAAAAAAAATAATAAAGTCCAGAAAACACAGATGGATGGACAGACGAGAGGGCAAACTAGTAGTTCTCATTGGTTCCACCAATAGGGGACTAAAAAGCATGAAAACTACTGGATTTCACATTACTTGAATCCTAAATTCTAGGGCCAGTGATGACTATTGTCACACTCATTCCTTTCATTGATATGTAAATTATCTTTGATACTCACTGTGGCCTGCACTTGTATAGTATACAGCTTGTTTTGGTTAGTTAATCCCTCATAATCCAGAGTCTCTTTGACAGTAACAGCTCCTGTGGTGGGGTTTATGGCAAAAAATCTGCTGCCATCAGTCTGTTACAACAAATCCATATATTAAACTCAATATTGCTACCCTACTTCATAATACAATACAAGTCTTAGATACTGCACGCGTTTTTCATCAAAACAATAACTTGAAGCCACTGAGCATTACGTACATTGAGTACATGTAGTTCTGTTTTCATGAACATGGTATATGTACTTTTTCTCATATTTTATACCACAGAAATAAAATTGCATTTTTTGGATACATCTCCATGTATTACTGCATCCAACCTCTTAAAACAGAAATCATCATGTACTTGTATGCTATACTTACAATTGTGCCATCGCCAGCAACAAAACTGAATGTTACTTGACCATTGGTGCTTTGATCAACATCTGTAGCAGTGATTTGTTGAAAGACTGTCAGTCCAATAGGTGTCAACTGAAATAAATAATCTTTAGTAAATACTTTATGATTATCCTAGTACAGCTAGTCTTACACTACTCCCTTTGAATTCCAATAGGTCTGAATAACAAGCAGGATTTGCAAAAGTATCTTTTTGATGCATATATTAATCATGTTTTCAGAAATGCTGAAAGTCTCAAAATGACTGAGTAATGTCAAGTATTTTACACAAACCTCATTGACAGATACTGCATAAGGGGTGTTTTGAAAAATGGGACTGTTGTCATTCTGGTCCAAAAACTGCACCACTAAGGAGTAGGTTCTCTGTAAATTAAGTGAAATGACACATATAATGTCACACATGTACATTAGAATATATGTTTGTAGTCAGGGGCGAAATTGTTATCTCAAAGCCAGAGTACAGAAAAAAGAGCCATAAAGGCAAGTCAGTATACAATTAGCATTGTATAAAAACCTTATAAAGCAGAATTTAAAAGATAATGCACTACATTTATACCAATTTTTTACTTGTATTTTTTTTTTTTGCATATTACAAAGCATATATGTACCACTGTGTGTTACGTCATGTGTACCTGAGTTCCTGAGGCTGCCGTACAGGTGAGAGTAAAGGTTTCGCTACTACCCACTCCAAGTGCTGAAAAAGAATTTCCCTGCAAAAAACATTGAAAGATATACTGGTGAAAACAGTAATTTATATTGATTTTTTAAACATGTTACATTGTACATATATGTATTCAACAAAGCTCCAGGGGCCACATAAGCCATCAGTCAACATACTCCTACAGCTCAACTCATTATGTAAGAACCTGAAGAAAGGAGATTTTTACGCTTCTACAGTGGACCCACTCTGACTCCAGGATCACAGTGCAAAAAGAGGTGAATCTACACTACATAAGGATACTTCCGTTAGAATTACTGTATCCATGCCATTCTTAAAATGAAAAGTTAAAAAAATCTTGTTTAAATCCAAAACTGTGGCCTTGCCTCAAGTGTGGAATGGGGGGGGGGGGGGTTACCTTTAATCTACATGATAAGATGGCTATATATACTAGATACATTGTACTACAATGTCCATTTCTTCTTCAGAAGATTTTTAACCCTAGACACACGATGTGTTCAAATTTAAGAGGATGATTTCACCTTAAGTTGACAATTCTCATCCCTGTGGTTCTTTACAAGACAATTTTTAAATATTTGTCCAATGCATTTTCGTTTAAAACTGATCCCCATGTGGCACCAACATAGCCTCGGGGATCATGATTTGAATAAACCTACTACAATATATATTGATGATGTTATATCAAATGCACACAAATTGTACCTTTGTGATTTATAAGAACATCTTTTCAAGATTTTCCAATACATTAGTAATTACATGATAAATTTGAAGCTCCTAGTGCAGCCCTATCCTATCATTGGGAATCAATGTGGTACTGACTTCTACATGCTTTCATTTTAGATCTGGTTCAGTGGTATTTAAGATTTTTAAAAAAGATTTTGGACAAAAAGAACATGACCTTTCTTTCATTTGAACATATCCAAATCCCCTTTAATGACGACACACACTTTGTGCCAAGTTTAGTTGAAATTGGCACAAAGTACATGTTTCTGGAAAAAGAAGTCAAGAAATGTGAAAAGTAAGCAATTACATATATTTTTTAATCAGAAAATCTCACTTCAGCTTCAATATTGTCTGAGTTAACTTAAGGGTTTTTGTTGTTGTTTTTTTTTAACATTTTATATTGATGCAATTAAAAGGATTTGGGAACAAGTTCTAACAACTAAAAAGTCCCTCTCCTAAGGTAAGATTTCAATTATCAAAAAAATATGAATGCACATACATCTCTGTCAACAGGCTGAATGAGACGGATATAAATTCCAGTAAAGGTATTTGGAGCACTTCTGAATACAAAATATGTATTTGGATTAAATGTTGCAGTCCCCTGTGATAGCTGCAAACTCAGTCCATTCGAGTTGAAGGTTCCACCTATTCGTATCTGCTTTGTGTAGAAGTCTGGATTGTTAGTCAAAAGAGCTGAAATGAAAAATTACAGCAATGTGTCATTTTCTCATGTTATCAAATTCACAATTTCAGCAGAAAATCTAAGAAATATTCCACAGTGACCTAGGTATATATATAAACCGATACTTAATTCAGTTACTGCAAAACTTCAGGCGTGCATATGTATGAAATGTCAATGTTGTCATTATGCAACACTATATTGCGATTTCATACACTCGGGGTTCGGGTTCATGTACGAATATTGGGTTTGAAGTGGCTATGAATAACTCATTTTTTAATAACCTGCACAGCACTCACATATCCCAAGAGTCACGTCCCTAAACCTATGAGTGGTCTACTATTAAGATTCAATATTGTGTATATTTCTAATTCATCTAGGACTTTATTTAACACATTCAATGATTAAATTTCAGGTGCCTGTGAATTGTCATTGCAACTAGGCTTAGGTGATTAGAAGGTATCAGGACAACTCGCCCCCTCTTCGGGACAACTCGCCCCCTCTCTTGAGATATCTCGCTCCTTCATATTATACATGTTTACAATTATCATTTTTGGTCTAGGTCTAAATCCAAGAAGTGTTTTAGCAAAAAGTAATGAATTTCTTAAAGATAGTATATATATCACAGACAATAAGGCGGGTTCACATAAACACCGAACTTCGTGTCTTTTTATGCAAGACGGAAGATTTTAGTGAAAATCCAGTGTTTGGGTTCAGTAAATTCATCATCACTTTTATTTACATGTAAAATATATAATTTCAGTGGAAACAAGTTAGCGTTTGGTATAGAGAGGGTATTCGCTTGGTCTACAGCTGACGTAGTATAATTATCAATAATCTGTGTCTGTTGTTAAATCTAATTGTTTGATTTCCCCCAAGCTGTTATAATTTTACTTCAAACGCTATGAGGTACTCATCATCAGAGTTCTTTGCACTTTGAAATCGCCGCATAAAAAGAATCACCCCGCGTAAAAAGAATCAGTAAAGCAAAGCCGATATAAAATTTCTAAAATGGGAATTTTATTATTTTTCAACGGGAATTAGTTGAGAAACGCATTAAAAGATAATTACATGTATCAGAATATTCATGCTTCACCTTTACACTTATGTATACTATATCGATAAAACAAAAAAGCACAAACAAACAAAACCACTCGCACACCCCCCCCCCCCAAAACCCCAAAATTTTCTCAGTATTGGAGACATTTAATCAATTACCTGAAGATCAGGAAATATAATTTTCCTTGCCAATTGATTTATGAAAAATATAACTTTTTCTGAAATGCAATAATCAAATATGTGTATAATTCTATTAGAATTTACCATTCGTGTTAATGTATGAAATAAAAAGACGTATATCTTTTTAGGGTTAAAAGTGTAAATAACACACACACACAAAATAAAAATAAAATGTGATAATATAATTATATATAATATTGGGGGCGAGTTGTCTCAAGAGAAGGGGGCGACTTGTCCTGAGAGAGGGCGAGTTGTCCTAAGAGGGGGTGAGTTGTCTTGAGGGCGAGTTGTCTTGGGGGCGAGTTGTCCAGCATTCGATTAGAAACATTTATCAACGTCGAACGAAATCCAAGATGAATTCTTTTCAGATTTTGGAAGCATGATTTCTTTCGATACAGGCATAATAACACATAACCTAGTCATTATATTCATTGTACAGACTATTTTCTGTGAATTTTGTCTGGGTAGTGGGTTAGGCTAGTTCAATCAACTTACTTTGTGTGTCTGCCTCTGGTACTTGAACGGTCAATGTATTTCCTGAGATACTATCCAGTGGTTGACATTCTGCAAGTGACAACAGTTGTGTTATATTTATCAAAATTCAATATCACATGATCACATCTGTAAACGCCAGGTAAATGCAACTAGACATAAAATTAAATTTTGTAGCATAAGGTTCAAATATGGCGGCAACGTCAAATGCATTCCGATCCCGAGGTTTATTTTTACCTTGTGCCTCCGCAACCCACAAGAAGAAACATATCACGAAAACGGTCCTCATCATCGCACCGCCTTCCATGGTGCGGTACTGTTGACCCACCCTGTATAAAATCATTATATACAAATGACATGAACATATCAAAATCATAGTAAAATAGAGAATCACAATAATAATGTACTCCGGGGAGTTGGAACTTTGTTGATACTTTGCAAGTGCTCTGTTGAAATATATCTAATCACATCTGCGAATATTGAGAATTCGAGATGGGTCTACCTTGAAAAACTTGTCCAAGGGAAATACAACTTCATCCATGTAATCTGATTTTTATTATTATTATTAATTTATTTTTTTAGTTTTTCGTAGATATGCATTTTTGTCAAATATGAGCTAGGTGACACCAGAGACATTATATAATTTGTGTCTCTGTTGACACCCTTTGGATACGCGCAAATCCATTCTATAAAGCACCACCACCACCACCCCCAACCACCTCAATTCTCTCTTCCTAGGCATTTCTTAAGTTCTATGATTTTTTCTCTCTCTACATAAATGTAATATCAGCGGTAATACCATATATATATATGTGTGTGTGCATTGATCAGCTCTTCACCAAAGAAAATAGGGGAGGATGTGGTACTTTATGCTCGATTACCTGGTGTGTATTGTATTGTTCATTTCCAAAAGCAGTACTGCAGCCATTAACACTGATCATTGATAAAGCCTATAAGGCCTAGGTTTAGAACATTAGAACAGTCTGATTTCAGGTACTAATGTACATAGGCGTAGCTTGGGTTCGAATATTACCGAGGCAGGGGGTCTGGGGTTTTTTGTTTTTTTTTTACCGAGGCAGCTGCCTCGGTTGCCTCAATGGAAGTTACGCCACTGACGTACATGATAGACTCAAGTTACAAAAACGTAGCAGGGGCATATTCTGAGACAATTCTCTCTCTCTCTCTCTCTCCCCCCTCTCTCTCTCTTTTAAAGTAGTCAACATAAAGAGGACACCCGGCGATTCTCCTCTGGCTATCGGTCAGCGCAATTACCATACTAAAAATGGCAGCCTGACAGTATTGAGAAAAGATTTCGCTTCAGCTTTACTAACTATTAATGAGGCTAGGCATCATGTAGTCATTGGGAAAAGATCAGGTACAAAGATTTTAAACAGTTCATGTCGAGACATCGCCACACAGTTCAAGGATAAAAATATTCATGCGTAAAGGATTTTAAGTACCAGCGCACATAAAAAGAATCTTGTGTAATCGCACCATAAAAAAGTTTCTTGGAGATATTTCTTATTTCAATTAGATTTTTAAAACGAAAGATAATTGTATTTCTTAAATTTATTACTATTTCCTAACATCATGTTGATATTGTAAATCTAACAACAGGCATAAGCAACAAAATGCAACAGCCATACTATTCACAATAATTGTATTGTATAGACACTCTTTCAAAATATTGTATAGAATGGAAGTTGCATGTAAACTTAGAAAAAACAAAGGTTATGGTTTGTTCTACCAGGAAAACAAAGATCAATTATGGATTTTATTATAACAATTCTACTATAGATGTAACTGATAAGTACAAATATCTTGGTATAATTTTACAATCAAATGGCAATTTAAAACATGCCTGTGAGGATCTTGCTGCTAGAGCCAGAAAAGCTTACTTTGCCTTGAAGCGTAAACTACCTTTTGGCTCTGATCTCTCACCAAACTTGTGGTTAAAACTATATGAATCAATTATTGTCCCAATTTTAACATACTCCTCAGAAATTTGGATCTCTGACTTTAATGCAAACCCCAATAATTTTGATAAAACTCCTTTTGAAAAAATTCAGAATTTTATCTTGAAAAACATCTTAGGTGTACATAATAAAGCATCAAACTTGGCAACAAAAATGGAATTAGGTGTTCTCCCTATTCATGCCAAAATATACCAGCTTGCTATTAAATACTATTCTAGATTGGAAAATTTAGCAAAATCTAATGATAATCACAATGTTTTACTAAGGAATGCTTACTTGGAAGATGTACACTTGGCTAGTGAAAATAAAAAATGCTGGCAAACTTGTATAAAATCAATACAGAAGATGTTAAATGTTAACGTTGACACTGAATGTAAAATGTTTATTCCTAAACTTAAAAAATTCTTTGAAAATAAATTCTTTTCTGAACTTCAACATATTAACAACACTCAAAGTGGTAAGCTCTCATTTTATAGTACATTATTCAACCATGATGTTATGAAACTAGAAATCCAACCATATTTATGTCTTCCACTTCCTAAGAATTTAGTTTCTTATCTTACCAAATTAGGAATAAGTGCACATAAGTTGTATGTAGAAACAGGTCGATATTGTAATCCTGTCATTCCTAGAGAAAATAGATTTTGTTTTCATTGTCAAACTATTGTTGAAGATGAAAAACATTTTTTACTTGATTGTCCTGTGTATGAACATATTAGAAAAATGCATTCAAAACTACTAGATATTAATACCTTATTTTGTTTACTAAATCCACATAACCTTGTATCTACAAAACAAACCTGTCTATACATCAGAGACTGTTTTAATGTTAGAAATAAGTTTTCAACAGTTTGATATTTTGTAATGTATCAATATATATGTGTATCTATGTATGGCTAACAACACATTCTTATATAATGTGCTTTAGTGCCAATAAAGAATTGAATTGAATTGAATTGTATTTCTTAAATTTATCACTATTTCATAACAGCATGTTAATACAACAGCCGTACTATTTTATTGTCCAAGAAAGTTTATACATATAAAAGATCGAACTTTTCAAGAATTTGAAACTAACATTTCATGAAATGGGGGGTTGGGGGTTGGTTATACACCCCTATATGGCAGTACATGATATATATATCACAGGGTTGTAAATCCCGTTACCACCCTCTAGATCCGCCACTGCAAACAGATTTGAAATTGAAAGTAATGAAATTGCACGTACAATGTATCTCATTTCTTGAATGTTGGATTAGATCCCACTCATTAAAGTTCGTGTCATGTTTGTAAATGATAAGTTAGTTTTTTATTCTTGTCATTAATGATATCCCTATTCAAGGAAGCCTCGGGTTTTTTGTATTTTTTTTAAAGGGGGGGGGGGGGGGGGGGAGGAGCCGGAGGACTTGTATTCATAATGGTTCAAAATTCTTGTCAAAAAAGTCATCATTTACCAAAACTTCTAAATTGGAGGTGGGGTGGGTGTCGTTCTTCACTATATGGGTTCAGTTCAAGCTTACATTGTTACCATTTTATCAATACTAATTTTGAAAAGCGGATGATCAGCCATTATATCTTGCTTTGCATTTGAAGTTTTGAACATAACTTTGTATGTAAAAACAACGGAAAATGAAAGTTATCGCAAAATAAAGTAGAGAGGGGTTTCTACGTGCCTGCTACAATTTCTCTCAAACATAAACTATACTTCCATGGGAAGAGACACAGCTCGTGCAAACAAATTGACCCTGAAGTGTGGTGTCCGAATAATACTGCATCGAATTTTATGGTCCATCACCATGCGAGCTACCTGCATGGTATGAGTCGGGCGCACTAGTACGGGTTCAAAGGATTTTAGTTTCTCAAATTCATTTCTTTATATCATTATTAATGTCAATGCCATTTTCCATAAAAAAAACAACTGTTATCAGATTTAACATAACATTTTAACACCAGGTAACTCTTTGAAGTAAACATTTTATAACTATTACAAGAAAAGGATTCCTATCCATTAAGACTGTAATTTTCACATGACCATTTTCAGTGTAATAAATATTACCTTTGATGTGGTGTTGAAATGGGCAATGCGTTTATAGTGGGTGAACGTTAGGAATCCAGCACTCGCACTAGTCATGCACTAAGTGGCTGCACAATATGTTCCATGTAATACATACAATAATATCATATACAATAGTTCAAGTCGCAGGACTGATCTTTTATTGTATGTGTATTTTTATATATATGTATACAGATAACAAATCTAATTGGCAAATACAATACCCCTAACCCGAAGGGGGTAAGTTATGTAAAAATACATGACGTACGTAATGAATAACGATGATATTGTATTGTACAATGTATAAAAAAAACTTAGCATTATGTTTTAAGGTTGTTTGTATTGCGGGAGTACAAAACACTGGAAGCCTGGACAGTAAAACTAGACAATTACTCCTAACCATTTAACTTGATGTTCAGGTTATCACTAAGAAACATCAATAACTGTAATGTAGAGAGTTAAGATCCACCCCATAGTAAATAAGTGAACGAGTGACTGGAACTCGTAAAACTAACACTAATTATAATAATGATATCAAACAGGATTTTAAAAAAAAGTATCATTCCACCAAATTGACTAGTTGTGTGTTTTACATGGTCTGCCCTCCTTGGTTCTCTCCGCTAGTTCTCTGTATACTGTTTGTATCTATGCATTATATGATACCATGCACCTCATGTACTATTTTGTGGTTTTGAGTCATCTCAGCTCCGAGGACCCATGACATTCACACCTGATGCCGAGCGTTTGGCGATGGAACTCTCACTACCTGTTTTAACGACTTGGTCTGTCACGGCCGGGATTCGTGCCCCGCTCTTCTGCACGCGGGGCGAACGCTCTACCTCTAGACCACTGCGGCGGTTACTGTGTGTGTGTGTATGCATTATATGATAGCACGCACCACATGTGCCATTTTGTGGTTTTGAATTGAACCCAGAGCTTCTACCAGTGTAGTTACATAATGCAGACAATGACGAATTTAATCACGGAGTAAAGGAATACACTCTGAAATTGCTATCAACAAGGTATGGGTTTCAGTGTTTGACTACACAGCTGGTTTTAGACTGGAAAAGTAAGTATAAAATAGATCATTATCGTGTGTGTACATGTATTCGTAGAAAGGCAAAAAACAAAAACAAAAATGAAATAAAAAAAATAAATTACCTGATCCCAACCAAAACCAAATAGGAAACAACCGATTTTTATTAATCTGACACGTGACACAATAAAGATGTTCGTTGCATTGTAAATACAAAATTGACACCGTCTTACCCATGATCAGATAATGAATCAAATTAATTTTTCTTTTGTTCCCAGGTATGCGTGTGAGAACATTTTTGAACCAGGTCTCGGTGAATACATAATGGATTATACAATATTTACCGTGTGACCTTTATATTAAATGAAAGAGAGAGAAAATATCAATGATGTACAGTCTTTTCAATATTTAAATGCCTCGGTGTTTTCAGCTCTATAATCATTTAACAGTGAACCAAAATTTCTTGATGGTATACCTTTGAATTGTAATAGGTATACCCCTTGCTTTTCATTTATTGAAAATTAAATAAGAATTGGTCGGTGATCTTTTTTTTAACACGAATCAGTGGCTCCAGGCCACATCACATCACTCATATCAGATCCCGCCAAAAAGACCCCCTCCCTTTTTTTTGTTGTTGCAATTTTGTCGAAAATATGGAGATTTTGTGCAAAATTTCAGAAATATATTTTTTATTCCGAAAAAAAATACAGAAAATAAAGAACTATTGCTAAATTTTCTTGCAACGAGTGCTCATAAGTAAAAATTACTCTTAGCAGTAATTTAGTGTTATTCATAATCTACATTATTTATTTTTCATTTCCTTTTTTTTTTTAACAGCTTCATGTGAAGTAAATATAAGATAGTCCGCGATACAATACACCTGAATCCCATTCATAGCATATTACTACCAAAGCGATTTTTAACAAATGATAAACAAATGTTTGCTTTTCTATCCTATTGGACTTTAGATAAAGTTCTTTCCTTCAATAGATTGACATACCCGGATAATTATGCTGAATTCTATTTTCTGCTTCACTGATCATTGATACGAAGTGAATGAAAATCCCTCGAGGATTTTTGCAATTGTCCTATTATAAAAACCCATTGAAGACCTATAACATTTTATTATTATAGAGCAGTCAGACCTTACAATTAAATGATCGCCTCGATCTTTACTGGCTTTCAACAGACATAAACTTCCATTGAAGAACAGATTCTTTATCATTGCTTCACTGACTGTTTAGGAAAGACAGGACATTCACAGAGTCGTTTAATTTTTCTAGAATTACAAGACATTATGGCCAAGGTCTCTCCGTTTCCCATCTGTAAAATATTGTGTTAACTATTACCATAGACAATTATGCTAGTTGAAGTTCTCGGGGGGGGGGGGGGGGGGGGGGGGGCTACAGATTCACCCCTTTTAGAAACCTTCGATATACAGCACAGTTTTTTCTACGCACGATTGAGGTCTTCTTGCATCGCTGTATCAAAATCTTTGATCCTATCATTTTCATGCCCCCCCCCCCCCCTTTCGAGAGCACCAGTTCTGCAGCTACAGTTTTGCATGCTTATTAGAATTACTAAATTGAATGACTACCCTGATCTGAACTCAATACAAACCACAATAAAGAGTAGATTTTTTGAATTATGGCTATGGTGAAATGAGCTTGATCACATGTCTTTTAAAAGCCCTCGGAGAGCCAGAAAGCTGTGTATCTGATCACTGAGAAAATACATGTATATATAAACTTTCCCCACCATGCACGCTTTAAACTAATGTGGCTTTGAAATAATCATTAGTAATTTATGGACAAATTACATGTTTGTGAATGTTTGAGATTGAGAGAGATTGAGAGAGAGAGAGAGAGAGAGAGAGAGAGAGAGAGAGAGGGAGAGAGAGATATCAACGTAAGAATTCAATATATATATTAATGCATAAGATTTTATTGAAGACCCAGACTTAGGTCCTCTACGTTAAACTATGTATGCACTAAGCATACACTACACCATGGTATTCACCATCCCTATTTAGCTGCGACATGGCAAATAAACATCTGAACATAACTTGCATATACTTTACAGTTCATGGAACTGAGTGGGGAATCAGTTTCCTCGTTTTTTTTGGCAAACACTTTTAACTTTCGCAAGATACTACGTAAATGTATGGCTGATCATTATTTGCTTAGTAATTTATTTTTAAACGAAGCGCAAAATATGATTTACTATCAAACATGTGTTAACGATTATAAAATTTAAGCCTTGAATCGGGCGTTCCTCTCTCGCATTGTAATTAACAGATTATCAAAACTTACAGTACACTTGGGGGTGAAATGCAAAACATGTGGGTTAAAAATAAAGAGTTGTAATTAAAATATCTTATTTGAAAAAAGTATAGAAAATATAATTAAATAAAAGGTCTCACCTTGTCTTGGTCAGTATATTTAGGAGCGGTCAGTCCAGAACGCTGCCTTCTCCTTAATTGTCCGAACGATTTAAATCTACTACACAAGCATGAGTTTTCAGTCTGGGCAATCAATAGCTACAACGAATCAGTACCCGTTGAAGACCAGAAAAACCGGTTGTTTCCTTATATGGCAAATCGATTCTCTTCACAAGTTTTTCAATGGCCATCCGATTGTTGGGTTTAGATTTCGAAAGCCTGGTTTAGAAATATCTCTTATCTTTGCGTAAAATATTATTAAACTCTGTGGGGCGTGAATATGGAAAGTGCTTAGGTAGATGGGTCTCTCATTGATGAGTGCACGGAGTTAGAATTAAAAATGGTTAATTAAAATGGCATATTTATCGAATTTCTTATATGTATGTCTTTCATTGCAGTAATTTAATGTTATACGAATGAAAGAAATGGAATGATTTTACAAAGCCACACATAACTTTTTTGGAGAGAGATATTTATCATACATTTACTATGTAAATTTAACAAAATTTTTGCTCCCAGCCCCTATTCCAGTTTCTCTAGTTATTCTATTCAATCGAAGTATCATGTGCCCTTTACTCTGAAACATTATTTGAAATAATGCTTCATAAACAATATATATTTAGATTTTCCGAGTCGGCAAAATCGCTGTACCTCTTTACAATGTTCATTATCGTAACTAGAAGCAAATATCAGGCCCATTGTAATAAAAAGAGCAGTATCTTATTAAAACTTGCTGGTCACAACTGGAATCGATGAAGAATCAGCATATTATGAAAAAAAGATTACTCACAACGTGGACATTTCGGACCCCCCCCCCCTTCAATGACCTTGATCTTATGCATTCGACTTTTTAAAAGTGGCATCTATGCCAGTATGAAAATTTCAGTCGAAATCTTTGAAATTTTTACTTTGCCCTCCTCTGACTTTGGACTTTTAGATTTGACCTTGAAAATCCAAATATCCTAAGGATTCCTGGAAGTTTGGAAAATCGTTTGAGAAAGTAAACGCAAGGGCAAAACACACATCCAAACGCACATGTAGCGTGAGTTTCATCTCCATCGCCAATACAATAAAAGTAAAGAATTAATTTCAAATGAAATCCGAACATCAATTCAGAATACATTTACTATAACGCCAATGATACTTGGATGTGTAGCTAAGAATATTCAAGATTTTAAAACTGCTCTTGTTGTTTTGTCTTTTTTAGTCAGCAAATTCATGTTCGTTGCAGTTAGACCATTTGAAAAGAAAACGTATGTCAAATTTTGCACCTTCTGTAGAGAGACATTCCAACAGTGGCGTAGCTTCCATTGAGGCAACCGAGGCAGCTGCCTCGGTAAAAAAAACAACCCACCTTTTACGTTGTTAAAATGTCGATAGCTTCTGGGGGGCACAGCCCCCCAGACCCCCTGCCTCGGTAATATTCGAACCCAAGCTACGCCTATGCATTCCAATTGCTAGTTGTTTAAAATTTTCTTTTATAAAGGAACAGGTTTGATATCTTTTGTTAAAGTCAGAGCTATAGAAAGTAATTTAGCCACTAGTGCATATTTCATTGTGGTGTTACGTTGTCCTATTTCAGGTTCCAAAGCATTGCTGTCAGTTATTCTGTATGGTATAGTGTTTCACATTGACTCTCTTATCCACCTCACGCCACCCCCCCACACCCCCAATAATAAATGAAGAAGACAATAAAAGGGAGTGCATTGTTGCGCATGCGTGTATTAAATCCACGTTTCGTAACGTTTGGTAGCACTGCATTTTCGTAATTTAGAAAAATGTAATGTCTACTGAGTCAAAATTTCTTGTTACATTGGTTACATTTATTACTGAAAGCTCCAACCTGTCAATAAAAAATGAGAAAGATTTGCTTGCACCGAGGATATACCGACTTAAATTCTAAAAAAAAAAACACCTTAAGGTCAATTAAAATTCTTCAAGCTGTTCTCAGTTTTCTATCCAGAAACGGATCTATTTCATTTAATAATTGCTCTGGCAATGAGAATGGTATGCCCTCGATTTAAACAGGTTTTTTTTTTTTTGGTTGTAATTTTGTGGTCAACGGTCTAAAAATAATTTAAATCTGTAAAAGAATTATTGCAGGTTTAAACACCAGGTTCTTTTCAGTACGTAAAAACTTATGGTCTAATTCTTCTTTCAAACATAACCGGTTATTTGTAACAGGATGAGCTGTCTAGTGTGCATTGTATACATGTACAACACATTTGTTTCTCAGAACCAGACGACCTTGTAGATGAAAGAAAAAGAGAACAATGTACCAGTAAAAATAGCTAAATTGTATTAGATAGAGGAATAAAGGATATTTAATGCTCGTCATTGTTTGTTGCATTAATCGCAAGTCATCTGCCTCGTGAATTCCGTTCACCCGTAAGACCAAACAGGTAAAGCAACACATAAGGTATTTCTTCCAATATTTGATGTAAAGTTTTTAATAATCAGAACATTCAATATTGATATAGAAAATAACCATTAGTTACCTCAATGCGTATTTGGGGCAATACCACGACACAAGTTGGAACAGCGATCGCCCAAGATCGAAATAAAAAAGTCAATTTTTGGACCCCAATGGGTACGAATTTAGAAATTCATTAAATATCGGTGTTCAAACTCTAATAAAGAAAAGGGGATGGGGTCATGCACTGTTTGACATCGTTAGATTCAAGGTAATATCATCAATGGAGTGTTGAATTTTGTGATACGTTAACATTATATTTCCGCAACTTTGCAGATATTTTAAATAAGAATGCCGTGCTCTTTCATACTATTCCATCCAAAATCATGGTTTAAAAGTAGAATATGTTTTACAAACGTTGAATAAGGCGTTTAAAACGTTGCAATATTATACAAATATTGGTTTATATATCAGAAAATCTTGATTCATAAATCAAGATATTTTTGTATATGAATAACAAGATTATCGAATATAAATCAAGATTTGTATAATATTGTAACCTTTTACACGTCATAGTTAAACTGTGAATTTAGAATCAGTGGTATTATTAGCTCTGATAACTGTTCAAATATAATTTACGTATTATATTGTTCTAACAGGGCCTCGGACTATGATTGACATTTGTAAATTAAATCATGAGAGTTCACAACATGGGTGAAATAAAATTTTGCATTTTGATGAACTAGGTTTGTCAAGATCATCGACTAGGTGTTCAATGTTACACCTTTATCTTGGAAATACGCATCCAAAGTCCTTTTTTACATTTACGCATCAATTTACCTGCATGTTTATTTGTTTTCACCGCTGCGGCCCGAGTTCAATCCTTAATGAAAGGTGAAGATAACGGACAGTGATCAATCTCATAACCCACTATAAGCAATACAAAATAGATAGCAAACACGGACCCCTGGGCACACCAGAGGTGGGATCAGGTGACTAGGAGGAGTAAGCATCCCATGTCGAACGGTCACACCCGCCGTGAGCCCTATATATTGATTAGGTAAATAGAGTCATCCGTAGTCAAAATCAGTGTGCCTAGAACGGTTTAACAATCGCGGTATGAAACACGTCAGACAGCATTTGACCCAATGGAAGGTTGTATTAGCAAACTAGATCGTTATAACGACCATAGAGTTTGCGAAATGCTGACTTTAGACAGTAGCCTGCCTCGATTTAAAAACTGACCATTCGCAGAACAAGCTCTTGCGTATCGAAGCAGTTGAGAGATATAAACACTATATGCAGGTGATAATGGAACATTGCTACATAAATATGGGAAGTTGACGATGGAGAAGCTGAAATTATCCCGTTTGTCATAAAGTTGAGTTGTTAGTTTACCATCAATATCTACTTTCAATAAAATATCTAAGTATGAAGCAGAAGTGGCCGACTCTGTGGTGTCTTTTATTTCGAGTTCACAGGGATATATCGAATCGACATATAAATGAAAGTTATTATTGTTGATAGACAAAACGTCGCAGATATATCTAAATGTCGAGTTGAATATCAGCAGTATAGTTGTGTGTGAGAGGATGTGGTCGGACAATTCGTTTCCTCTGGGTACTTCGGTTTCCTCCCATATTGATAGATAAGGACCACCCCTCATCGCCAGTATCTGAGCTGACTAGAAGTTGAAGATCTTGTTTATTAATCGCCATAGAATAAATAAAATTTATACTTTTATACTGCATGGAGACCTTTGCTTTTGTAGCTTTAACGTGTAAAACTTTGGAAATTAAACTTGAATCATTAATTTAAAAAAAACCCACATTTAATCCGAGATCAGGATTTGATTCCTGATATGGAAGCTTCCACATATACCCCATGAATTAATTTAACCCCCCCCCCTAATTAAAGGGAGACATAACCTTTGCACAAAAATTTTCCCAGGCTTTTGTTCTCGAGACTTTGCACGAGCCCGTGCTGCTCGTGCAGTTTCGAGATCGAAAGACTGGAGAAAGCAAGACTAGAAAATCTCCTTCCCGAGATACGATTTGGACCAGTTGTTCGAGACAGATTGTCAAAATTCAAGACTGTCAGAAAGTGAAATATGACTTATGATTTGCTTCCGTGTATAATCCTCTTCTTGTATGTGAATTGAGGACTTTTCCCTCACCGATTATAGTTAGAGGAAACACCATGAAAATGATCCTGAATTAACATGTATTTCTCCGGCTTTTCATTTCCTTTCCCAGAGGTTTGTGAACCATAGAAAAAACAGAAAACAGCTATGACATGTTTGAATAAATTGTACAGTCCGTATCATTTCTTTAAATCTCCCAGTGGACACCTGATTCATGATGAGTTGTGTAGGATTAAACCCTTGCTACTAAGCGTAGTGTACATTACATATGTTAATATTTATTTTCATGAGGTTTTTGGAAACCGGTTTCTACATTTAAGTTAACGTGTGGTCGCTGAGTTTTAACCTTTATGACACGCCTATCATTTTGAAATTTCAAATAATAATGCTCTATCATTTTATCAAGTAGCTAGTGTTTGTAGGATAGGTAGAATGTGAGGGGGCGATATACCCATTCCCTGATTATTTCAAAATCGTATATCATCCATTCATTAGCACAACGAAAACTGGAAATAACAGCACCATAGTCTCTTTGCATCTCAGTGTCTGATGTTATGTTTTGCACAATTTCCTTCACTATTGTTTTGATGGTGTCTCTTTCACAGTTTTAAAGGATATACGATTATTTGCTATCTTTAAGCAATCCTATAATGCTGGTATTTTGACACTGTGTCAAACACAATTAACTTGATCTCATATAAAGGTGATACTAGTATTTCAAATCAAGAAATAAAAAAAAAACTTTTGAGAAATTTATGTTGATATGTCGGATAATTGTATAGACTTTTAAATCTTTGTGTTCATTCATACTAGTATGTCGATTCAATGTAACACAGGGAACTCAAAATAAAGCACACCACGGAATCTTCCGTATCTGCTTAATATTTGAATATTATATTAAACATAGACGTCAGCAGCAAATTAACAACACAATTTATGATAAACGAACTTCTCCAAAGTAAACTTCCCATATTTGTGTAGCAATATTCCATTATCACCTGCATATGGTGTTTATATCTCTCGTCCCGGGGGGGGGGGGTCCGAGTTAGAATAGGTTCTCGGTACCCCTTGCTTGTCGTAAGAAGCGACTAAATGGGGCGGCCCTTCGGATGAGACCGCAAAAACCTAGGCCCCGCAGCAGGTGTGGCACGATAAAGATCCCTTCCTGCTCAAAGGTCGTAAGCGCCGAGCATAGGCATAAATTTTGCAGCCCTTCGCCGGCAGTGATGACGTCTCCATATGAGTGAAATAATCTCGAGAGGGACATAAAACAATATACAACTAACCAACCAATTTATGCCACTTAACTTTTTCGATACGCAAGAGCATGTTCTGTGTGTGATCAATTTTTAAATCGAGACAGGTTACTGATAAATAAGTTGAAGTTACAAGGGTTTCAACGTCTCGTTTAAAGTCAGCATTTCACAAATCCTGTGGTCGTTACCATGATCCAATTTGAAATTACAAGCTAACACTGGATCGAATGCTGATTTTGACTACGGATTACTCCATTTATTTGATCAAAATATAGGGTTCACGGTGTCTGTGACTGTCAACAGGGGATGTACACTCCTCCTAGGCACCTGATTCTACCTTTAGTATGTCCATGGGTCCGTTTTTTTCCTTCTCTTATTTTGCTCGTTCAGTTGACAAGTCAACAACACAGAAATATACCTACATAAATATGATACTCTACTTCTATGTGACTGGGATTCATATACATGTATAATCATGTTCGTATAATTTTACAAATGAAAATATTTATCGTTCATCAATGTTTATGTTTGCCAGGTTTTAAGCTCATTTCAGGCTTCAACTAAGCTATTTTCCAGAACCACTGGGCCAATATCAATGAAACTTGGTACAAATCATTCTTTGGTGATGGAGATTCAAGTTTGTTTAAATGAAGGGCCATGTCCCATTCAAAGGGAAATAATCATGAAAAGACAAAAATGGAGTGGGATCATTTAAAAATCTTCTCAAAAACCACTGGGCCAGATAAGTGGAAATTTACATGAAAGATTCTTGATATAGTGTAGATTCAAGTTTGTTCAAATCATAGCCCCCGGTGGTAGGGTGAGGCCACAATAGGAGATAAAAATTTTATATGCTGATATATGGAAAAATCATTCTCAAGAACCTTGCTCATAACTTTTGAGTGATAAGTGATAGGGCTTTCATATTTCATATGCGCATTTATTGTGACAAGATATTTTCTTTAATACCAAAGTTATTGACCTTGTGACCTTGGAGTTTGACCTACTTGAAACTTATCCTTTTTTAAAATATCTCTTGAACTATTTAAGGTAGGACTTTAATAATTTGAAGAAAGATTCTTAATAGTAAGGCCTTACATTTCATACATAACCTTTGACATTGTGATCTTGACATTGGAGATTCCAAATTAAAAAAAAAATTAACATTTTTTCCTAACATTGAAACAGTGAGTGATGGGGCTCTCATATGTCATATATACATTCCTTGTGACAAAACATTTTTTTGTTTGTGTATTTAAGTTTCTAATATTGTGACCTTGACCTTTGTGGTTGAATTTAAGAGAATGTAACCTATCAAATATCTCCTGAACTATTTAAGGTAGGGTTGTCATGTGCTGTTATCTATGGCAAGACTTTTTTATGTGATGCCAAGGTGTTTGATCTTATGACCTTGACCCGAAAGTTTGCCTTACTTTTGAAACACCTGATCTATTTGATATCTCCTGAACTATTTAAGGTAGAACTTTACTATTTTGTATGCAGATTTTTTATGGGAAGACCTTTTTTTCATACCATGTGTTACACTCACAAATTGAACACAATTTAATAATTTCCATCAATTTATTCCATGAGTGTAGCATTGAAAGTATATTGGAAGACTGACTAAATTTTTGCTTACAATACTCTATATAGTGCAAATTTACAAAGTTCCCATGGACAGGATGTGAGCCAATTAACTTTAACATTGATAAGGTGACAAGCTTAATAATTATACAGAGACAAAAGCTAGAGAGTTTCAGATTAGAATAACAAAATGGGGAGTGAGCTGTCAGAGTCAATTATGTGTAGGTGATTTAATATATCATTACTGAACATTCAGGAATTTGATTGAACTTTAACTATAATAGATATTAAAGAAATTTTACTCTTAACACCATGATACCTTGTGACCTTAACCCTCTCCCAGAACAGCAAGGTCATATTGGTATTGAGGCATTCCCATATTGTGTGAATTCATGTTCAGTTATATCGGTGCCCTTTGGAAATTTTTATGAGAATATAGACTAAAAAAAAAAAAATCACAACAGCAGGGCCAAAGTTGAGTCCGGTGAGCGATGTGGCTCGTGGGCCCCCTGTTTGCTTTGGTTTTATAATTGAATTGACTAGGTTATTAGGAGGCACTCTTTCATGTTTGTGATGATTAGGTACGATGTATGCAACGTACTAACTGTATATTCTGATTTAGCTGCAATAATGTAGCCCTATCCAATTTTTTTTTAATTCTGACGTTTTCGGGATAAAAAAAAAAAATCAGAGAGGGCTACATTATTGCAGCTAATTCTGATTGGCCTTCCAGGATTTCATGACTATGCTTAAATCACTTTATTGAACTTGTGCTGTTGTTTTGAACAAAAGTAAAAAAAAAAAAAAAGAACTTTTTAAAAATCCCAACAACAACAAAAAACCCAACCCCCCCAGAAAACAACTAAATGCCTATCTTCACTAAATGCAGCAAATAAAACAAGGTTTTGAAGAAGTTTCTACATTTTATCAGACTGACATGGTAGTCCTTCTATTACGGACTGTTTGATCACGCTATGGTGTCTGAAGCCAGTTAGGGCCACAATTTAATGCAAGGTCCAAAGATTTGGATTTGTTTTTCTGTTAGAAGACATGCACACTAACTAGGGCGAGGATTGAAGCTCAAGGATTTCTCTGTGTTAATAAAATTATCCAGGTATTTAAAAGTAAACATGAAGTGGGAGAATACATAACGAGGACGAATAGAAAATTATCTAACTAGTCCTTAATTAAGCTGAATTGAATGAATTTTTCTACCATAGCAATTATGAAAATAAGATTAGCGCTTTAGAAATGCTTTGATTTAAAGAATACAGAAATCATAAGAATTACTGAGTACGGTCAGAGAACACGAGAAACTGAAATGTTTAAAACCATTTCAATCAATTCAGTGAAGCGTTGCCTTACCTTAATTGTCCCACACAATCGTTTGAAAATTTTCGAAATGTATAAACATTTTGTTTACGATTTGTGAATTCCTATATGCTCGTTGATGTGTATTTCTTGATTAATCAATATAAATTTACTGATTGTAAACTGCACTTTCGCAGCGAAAACGGCGGTTCTGTGGGAAAATCTGTTCTCAGTTTGACTTCTATTTTCCACCCGACACTCTGGTTTTGGGATGTAAGCTATGTTAACGTCCGATAATTACCTAGGTATAGTTCAGATTCATTTAAACCTAAACTATGGGTTTTTTTCTTCAAAAGCATGATTTCCTTAAGGATGGATTCTTTTCATCATTCAGACAAAGTAGATGATAGACGCGATGTGTTAATGTATTTTCTACAAAATTTTGTAAAACATGTGGGTCACGGAGTCGCACATGTTTGGGTCTGGGGAACTTAAATTTTAGGGGGCTACATTTTCAATGGAATTAACAGCGTAGTAAAATATCACTTTAAAACTTGAAAGTACTGACTTTTGCTTCCAGAAGAACAAAATCACAGCAAGGAAAGACTTTCAAAACTATAGGAATGAATTAAAAGTGGCAAAACTGCAAAAGTAACAGACGTCAGTGAATTTGAATATTTTGAACTTGCTAGCATTTTTGGGTCATTTCAAATGTCCTACCCCAAATCCTTTAAAAAAAGCAGAGAAAATCATTTCATTTTCTTATATAATTCCAATACCCCTACTTTGATTTAGGCCACTGTGCACTTTATTACTCCAGTGTTATATGAAAAAATGGAGGTGGCGAAAGAATATAGAAATAAAGATCAATGTACAAAAATCTTAGATAATCAGAGGAAACTCGGTTTTTATTACTCCTCCCCTCTCCTTCGTTCTCGCGCCTAAAATGTCTGCAGCCGTTCTCCGTAACCCGCTGATGAAATTATCAAATATTCAATGAAATGGTAGGCCAATATATCTAGTTATGTAGATTTTTTTTGTTTTTGGATTGAAGTGGGTTAGGTTACATTATTGGAGGATCACATAGGGATGGGGTCTAAAGTAGGACTCTATAGGGGAGGGGGATTATTCCAAAATTAAACAGATATAACTTGACAAATATGACAGATAAATCTTCGGAAATGAAAAAAGAATCTCAGGGCCTATAAAATAGTATCAAGGTCAAGAGACTACAGTGACCTTGACCTCTGAACATGAATATAAAAAAAAACTGGCATAACTTTAGAACCGGAACCAATTTTAAAAACATGGTATCACAAATGATAAGAGGATGATCTAGGACCTGAAAGAAGTATAAAGGTCAAGTGACTCCAGTGACTTTGACCTCTGATCTTGAAACATAAAATTGGTATTACTTCAGAACCAGGTCTGATAAGGACATAGAATCTTCAGAAATGATGACGGGATCTACAAATTAGTATCAAAGTCAAGTGACTCCAGTGACCTCTGACCTTGAAATAAAACCTGGTATAACTTTAGAACCAAAATTGATAGAGGCATGGGATCTTCAGAATTGATAAAAGGATACAAACTAGTATTAAAGTCAAATGACTCATGTGGCCTTGACCTTATTATAAAACTCATATTATTTTAAGATCGTGACTGATAGAGACCTGAAATCTTCAGAAATGATAAAAGAATGTTGTGATCTACAAACTAGTATCTCGAATGACATTTATCTTAAAAACTCGTACCACTTTAGAACTGAAACTAACAGAGGCATGGAATATTCAAAAATGATAAAAGGATGCTGTGACCTACAAATTAATATCAAGGTCAAGTGACATCAGTGACCTTGATATCTTACCTTGAACATAAAAACTGATATAACTTAAGAACCATATCTGATAGGGACCCGAAATCTTCAGAAATGATGAGAGGATGATGGGACCTACAAACTAGTATTGTCTGTAAATGACTCCAGTGACCTTGACCTTTGAACGTGATCATATAAATTGGGATAACTTTAGAACGCATGGAACTAATAGAGAAATGAGATCTTCAGAAATGATCAGAGGATGTTGGGATCTACAAACTAGGGTCAAGGTCAAGTGACACCAGTTTGACTAAAGGAAACAAAGTGTTGTTTGTTTGTTTTACCTCCCGCCGAGAATCTATCACACATATTTAGACGTCACCAGTTGTAGGTGAAGTACCACAAATTTAGACATATGCTTAGCGCTTACGGTGGTAGTAGTGATATGTAATTAACGTACCAACACCTGCCACGACACGGGACCTTCGTTTTAAGGTCATATCTGACAGACCCGTGACCCACTTGGCGAAGGAGCAATCACTACCTATTTTTACATCTTAGGTTTGATTCGGCCATGGTACGAGCGGAACTAGAACTCACGACGTCCCGGCTACGAAGCGAACGCTCTACCACTGAGCTAAACATTTCCAAAATGAAGGTCTTTGTGATCTAAGTTTTTTAGATAAAATTAAAATTGGCATGGATTTTGTGGAAGAAAGTTAATTCATGGGGGTTAGTAGTAGTAGTACTCAGAAAAACCCACTTTTATACAGCCAGTACTTTGTTTGGGAGACTTTATAATCGGTAGTTTATAATCATATCTTGTTAGTTCTGCTTTACTATATGTTCATACATTATGCTTATGGTGCAAATGATAAAAAATGTAAGGAATCACAAGTATATATAATTTATGTGTTTCCAATGGAATTTCAAGGTCCTTTAGTAGGGAAACAAGAACCACTACACCCACTTTTCTGACTAGGTTGAAACTAGCAGTCACTAACCAGCAGCCAATAAGTCTGTAGAAGCTAGCAGTCACTAACCAGTAACCAATAAGTCTGTAGAAGCTAGCAGTCACTAACCAGCAGTCAATAAGTCTGTAGAAGCTAGCAGTCAATAAGTTTGTAGAAGCTAGCAGTCACAAACCAGCAGTCAATAAGCCTGTAGAAGCTAGCAGTCACTAACCAGCAGTCAATAAGCCTGTAGAAGCTAGCAGTCACAAACCAGCAGCCAATAAGTCTGTAGAAGCTAGCAGTCACAAACCAGCAGCCAATAAGCCTGTAGAAGCTAGCAGTCAATAAGTCTGTAGAAGATAGCAGTCACAAACCAGCAGTCAATAAGTCTGTAGAAGCTAGCAGTCACTAACCAGTAACCAATAAGTCTGTAGAAGCTAGCAGCCAATAAGAAAATTCAGCAAAGAACTGAGAGTACGCAGACGGAACATATAAAATTAGCAACTAATCTATCAAAATTAATAGTTTTTAAATCAATTAATAAACAGATTGTTAATTGTGATTGTTAATAATCTAGTCTCCATTTCAGATCGCCTGAACATTCTAATTGCCACATCACAATTATGCACATCAAAGCGTAAACATAGAGGTTGATAGCTTGGTAATCTTTGAAGATTCCATGAAACCCATTGGATTATCATTTCCCACGCTCAATTTGGGCTATAGGGGTTAACTTGAGGGTTCCCAAAGATGTCACTTTTCAGACTTCCATGGGCTCCCTGGCCACATTCAAGGGTCCTATATCATAGTGTACATTGCTATCTGTCTTTTGATCAGTTTTGTTATATTCGATCACCCCATAAAGACATGAGAAATGACCCCAACCTTGGTAGGCCCTAGGTTGTACCCATGCATCCTCAAACTGAGGGCGGGAAATGATAGTCCACGGGGTCCCCTAACTTGCCTTGATACTTATTTCGTGGACTCTTCAAAGATTAAGAAACTATTAACCTCTATGTGATGTATAATTGTGCCAATTAAATATGTTCCGGCGAGCTAAAATGTTCGATACGTTATCACAATTAACCATTTGTTTACTAATTAATCTGAAAATCATTAATTTTGATAGATTATTTTGAATGTTCCGTCTACGTACTCTCAGTACTTTGATAAATTGTCTTATTGGCTGCTAGCTTTTACGGGCTATGGTCTTATTGGCTCCTGGTTAGTGGCTTCTTGTACCCCTTCGGAAATTTGGTTGAATTTGGTCCAGTTCTAGACAAGAAGGCAGGATTCAAGACAATTGAATCAAAATACTTCGGTGTATTCATAATTACATGTATATACAGAACATCTGCCCATAATCATTCATGATACGCAACCAAGTACATGTATAACATTTAGAAACAGTTCTCAATCCGGACTAACTCATATAATAGTGAAACAACTTACAAGGTTAATTTTATATTATTAGCACTCGACTACAGTCTGATAACCCCCCCCCCCCCCCCCCCCCCCCCCCCCAGGACTGACGACGATAGGAATAGGGGGCTGGTTTTAATCAGACTGCACTCGACTAGCACTCGCGCTGTTGAAGACCTACCCCCCCCCCCCCCCCCCCCCCCCGGCGCTCCTTCCTCCCGTTTTGAACTGGTTCGGTAAAGTATCTAGTTGTTTCTCAGACCAGTATTCAACTGGTTTTGAACTAAAACCGGTTCACTATTTGCATCACTCCCAATCAGAACTAGTTTAACGAACCAGATAATCCGCCTCCCGATGTACTTTACCCGGTTTACGAAAGTAAGCTGACATTGTAGTGCCCAGTGTGCATCCTAGAAATCATCAACATTATCTTTATAATCCACCCTAACTGAAAAAGTTTCAAATTGTAAGCTATCATTAAGTGTTCAAAAGTTCTCTCTAACAATTTGAAAAATGTTAATTGGCGAAAGACCCAGTTATCAAGTAAGATTATAATCACTGCTCGCTTCTACCATTCAAACACAGTTTTATATTCAAAGCATTGCAGTAAAAAATGCCTCATGTTTCCAATTTTTGTGAAACTGGCGTGCAACAGATGACATAAATTAAAGATACGATAGTTTGAATACAAAGATTATACTGTCCATGGTATATGTTTAAAGCCCCCAGCAGTAACTTGACTCGGGATGAATGGCGAGGGATTAAATCTCACTACCAGCCGTAGTGTATGTTACTAATATTCACTCTTTCGAAGATTTTGGAAACCGGTTTCTAAACTCTTTGTTATTATCTATGCCACGCCTATTATAGTGAAAATATATAAAATATCATACATTAATCAATATCATACGGAGAAAATGATCTGGATTCCCCGCTACTCGAAGGACGTCCAAATACTGAACAATATATACTTTTATTCTTCATTTAGACCAAACGTGAGGGGGCCCTGTTACCACCATTAAAACTGGACATAACCACCCTGAGAAATTATAATAGTCTTAACTTTCGCGAATTTAACATGATTTGTTTCACAATCATTTGCATCATCTACTTTTCTGATGAATCCGTCATAAAGTTTGGCTCACTTCAGCCGAAGCCTGATTTTTTTTCTACGGAAGCTTGTCCAGAGTTCGCAAATCTCTATATATCAAAGCTACTGGGTGAATTTCAAATTTGTAAATCTCTATATCGGAGCTACTGGACGAATTTCAAGCATACTTAGCTCGGTATAAAGCTAACAGTCGTAAAATCTGGTTTAGAATCTTTTCTAAACAAAGAATTATGAAATTGTAAAATTTGAGCGAGATCAGTAAAAATATGATACATTTTAACCATTCTGTTCGAATCATGACCCAAGTTGATTTTTGCACAAAAAGTGTATCAGAAGCTTATTCGATCATTGTCCATGGGCAGAATAGGGTTAACATTAGATCATTGTCCCTGGGCCAGAATAGGGTTAAAATTAGATTATCGTTAAAATCAGATCATTATCCCTGGGCCAAAATAGGGTTAAAATTAGATCATTGTCCCTGGGCCAGAATAGGGTTACAATGAGATCATTGTCCCTGGGCCGGAATAGGGTTAAAATGAGACCATTGTTCCTGGGCCGGAATAGGGTTAAAATGAGATCATTGTCCCTGGGCCAGAATAGGGTCTGAATTAGATCATTATCCCTGGGCCGGAATAGGGTTAAAATGAGATCATTGTCCCTGGGCCAGAATAGGGTTAAAATGAGATCATTGTTCCTGGGCCGGAATAGGGTTAAAATGAGATCATTGTCCCTGGGCCAGAATAGGGTTAAAATGAGATCATTGTCCCTGGGCCGGAATAGGGTTAAAATGAGATCATTGTCCCTGGGCCGGAATAGGGTTAAAATGAGATCATTGTTCCTGGGCCGGGAATAGGGTTAAAATGAGATCCGGAATAGGGTTAAAATGAGATCATTGTTCCTGGGCCGGGAATAGGGTTAAAATGAGATCCGGAATAGGGTTAAAATGAGATCATTGTTCCTCGGCCAGAATAGGGTTAAAATGAGATCATTGTCCCTGGGCCGGAATAGGGTTAAAATGAGATCATTGTCCCTGGGCCGCAATAGGGTTAAAACGAGATCATTGTCCCGGCCGGAATAGGGTTAAAATGAGATCATTGTCCCTGGGCCAGAATAGGGTAAAATGAGATCATTGTTCCTGGCCGGAATAGGGTTAAAATTGTTACGTAGGATACGGAAACTCTTTAGAACTACAATTTTAGAAATATCTAAAGGGCATGCAACATTACTCCGGCAGTGTAAACCCAATTGATCAAGCAATGATGGCGTTCAGGGGCCGAAGTACCCGGTCCTGAGATCTCTGCAATGGTAAGTGGTTCATGGACTGTTGTTAAAAAAAAAGAAAAGGAAATATATATGTAAACTCAACTGCTGTAAGAGTATAGATTGATATCGAAATACCAGACATTTAAAAAATGAGACACCTAAGTGGGCGAATGAAATGGGGACAAAAAAGTTTGAACAAGGTAAATTTACCCATATAGAAAGAGTTCACATTTGTAAAGAATAAATAACCCCTTATAATGACTGAAATCTGTACTAGGTTTCCTCAATAATTGCCATCCATTGGTGACCTTTAAGCTGACTGTTCCACACAGTGAGCAGTTGGCCATTGTAAAGAACATGATGGATACGCTTGGGTTAAGCCCTCTTATTCCCTAATGAATGCGAGGATATAAAAAATAAATGTAAAACGCAACCACCCAAATCTGAATAATCAAAATTTCTGCATGATTATCTAGAGCAAAGTAGAGAAACGAATGTACCTTTATGGATATAGATCATGTAGTTTAGCTTATGAAGATTCAACGACCTTCTAAAAAAAACAACAGCCTTTCATCAGACACGGTAGGGATTCAAAGAGAAAAATAAAATGACTGAAACAGGCAATACTCTCGAGGTTCAGTCTAAAATTTCAATTTGCATATATATTGGCATTACATGTACATGGAGATAATGAATCCCATGCATTTGTCACGCTAGAGATAAGATAATTTTCATTCTTCTTTAAAACCTAAATAGAAGAAACAACACAATATGCAGTGAACCGCATCTATAAATTTCGGGTAATATTATGTACATTTCGCGTCGAGATTATAAGGCAAAGCGTAAAAGTTCTATCAGAAGAGGTCACAGTGATCATCTGATTATTTCTAACATTTGTACATGTAGCTATCAGATAAACGGCCAAACTTTGAAAAATACCTCACTTTAACTTTTAAACCCGGTAAAGGATCATAAAATTGATAATGTCGACCGTGCATCCTAAAATTTGTAAACGCCGATCTTCTCTCTTGCTTCTAGGTCCCAGAGCGGTAGCACAGAAATCCAACATATCGCCATTATGAGCAGGCCTATGATAGACGCTTCCTTTAGCGTTTATTTTACAATGCTAAGGATACTCTTGAGGTCCGGAGAAATGTGGTTTTTATTTTCTTTGTAATAAATAAATGATTGTTAAAATCATTTTCCCTAATGGTCATTCTCCTGACTTGACAAAAATCATATAGTGACATTTTTTTCCTAAATTATCTAAATTCATAACTTTATTTAAAAATTGAATCAATAATGTATCAGACAAAATTAAGGGCCTCAACTTCTCTTCAACGTACATTCTTGAAAAAGGATGCATGATCATTTCAGTTTAATTTTAATATATATCTAATTTGCATACGTTTGTCATTGCATGCCATGTCATAATTAAGTCACATTGAGATAAATTTGATATGTTTTAGATTATCTCATCTTTACCCGAGCTTTCAATTCATTCCAGGGTATAAACGTTTAACCCCCTATTGTGGCCCCGAGGGTCATTGAGTGAATAAACTTGAATGTTGATTATACGAGAAGAAATCTAGGGTTACTTTGTTCACGCTTTCTTTTCTTCTTGAGAAGACTAATTGTGTATCCCCTTAAACTTCACTACCTTTCATTAAAGGATAAATTTGTGCCTGGTATTGCTGAAATTGACATTAATTAAGAAGTCGAAAATGTGACAGTTAACTCCGACAAAGAATGCGATAGACGATACGATGGAAACAGCTCACATTTGACCACAGGAAGAAAGATAACTCTTGGTCAAGTAGTTAAGAATCTCGTTCGAGAAAACATCTCGAAATTAAAAGAACATCTCGACATTTCCTGAAAATCTTGTTATATAATTACGACTCAGTTTTCTCGTAATATATACAAAAGATGTCTGCTTTCATGCTTACTCCAGAAACCAACGGATGTATACAATACCATGCTGCCCCTCCACGATAGTTCATTGTGTTTCAACGGATGTATACAATACCATGCTGCCCCTCCACGATAGTTCATTGTGTTTCAACGGATGTATACAATACCATGCTGCCCCTCCACGATAGTTCATTGTGTTTCAACGGATGTATACAATACCATGCTGCCCCTCCACGATAGTTCATTGTGTTTCGTGTAAATAATCGATGGACCTTCATTGAAACAACTGATTAAGCGTGCATACATATACTATTGCTTATCATCTTCCCTCTCCGGTCCGTAGCCTTCGTGTGGTCGGGTATTGGCGCGAACGAAAGCTAATTTGCAAGATGTAAAGAACAGCCTTTCGTAACCTACATTTACGAGTAATCAGGGTGCATAATCGCGCCAGTGGTTATATAGGCAATAGAATACAATTTAATTTTTTTCTGAATACTTTATGCGCCCTGATTATCACTATAATATATGTAAATAAATGGGTTCTTTTTATTTTGTTTGCATATAATTCGCATATTAACAAGAATCCGTCTCTAATAACACTCTGCACATTAGATTAAAAAGATACGGGGAGAGGGGTATATAGTGCAAGTTTTTGAACGCATTCTAATTTCACTTGATTGCTCGGGTGAATATAGTGATGCATTCTAGGGCAGTATTAGTTTTTTCGACGGTTTGAAAAAACAATTTAACGTACATGAAGATAACACACAGTGATCATTCTCAAAAATCTTATAAAGAATACAGAAATTAAGGGGAGGGCAAGCACACCTCTGACCATACCAGAGTGCCTAGGAGGAGCAAGCATCCCCTGTTGACCGGCAACATCCGTCGTGAGCCGTATATCTTTATCAAGTATACGGAGTTATCTGTAGTCAAAATCAGTATGTAAAGAATGGCCTGACAATTGATTTGAAACATGTCAAACAGCATTTGACCTAGAGACAGCTTATATTTGCAAATTAGATCATTTTAACGACCATAAAATTTGCAAAATGCTGACTTTAAACGAGACTGTTGAAAGCCCTGTGACATCTACTTATTTTTCAGTAGCCTGTCACGATTAAAAAATTATCACACACAAAACATGCTCTCGTGTATCGAATCAGTTGAGAGACATGAACACCATAAGCAGGCGATGATGGAAAATTGCTACACAAATATGGGTAGTCCGAAATATCTGACGTTTTCCTGACATTTTTTATGATTTTGATATTTACCGTGCCAGGAAAACGTCAGAACCGGCGCCATTACGTAAACTGGAAATTCACCGCCTCCAACTGGAGGCCGGCATTCTCGGGCCGATTTTAAATACTTTGGAGTCGAATTCAATGTTAAACTCATAATTAATCAATAAAACGATACTTCTTGTACTTACTGATATCGATGAAAAGAAAATACCACTCCAAAATTCGATAACAGAAGCACACAATTGCAGTCAACCGAATTTTCGCTGTCATTTGACTCAAAACAAAGCTCGACAGTTTGTTAAAATGTTTTCAAGACACTTTTAAGTGTTGAAAGAACCCATAAAACCGATATTAGTACCGTAAGTACAAGAAGCATCGTTTTATTGATTAATTATGAGTTTAACATTGAATTGGACTCCAAAGTATTTAAAATTGGCCCGAGAATGCCGCCTCCAGTTGGAGGCGGCGAATTTCCAGTTTACGTAATGGCGCCGGTTCTGACGTTTTCCTGGCACGGTAAATATCAAAATCATAAAAAAAGCCAGGAAAACGTCAGATATTTCGGACTAAAATATGGGAAGTTAACGATGGAGAAGCAGAAGTCACCCCCCCCCCCCTTAGTCATAAAGTTGTGTTGTTGGTTTGCCGTTGACATCCATATTCAATAAAATATCCAAATATGAATCATGTGGAAGACTCCGTGGTGTCTTTTATTTCAAGTTCATCGGGATTTATTATGGAGTGTAAAACGTTGCTATATTCGATAATCTTGTGATGTATGTTCAATATCTTGTGATGTATGTTCAATATCTTGTGATGTACAGTATATTCAATATTTTGTGATGTATATTCAATATCTTGTGATTTATGTTCAATATCTTGTGATGTATATTCGATAATCTTGTGATGTATGTTCAATATTTTGATTAATGTACTATTAAAGTAAGGGCGATTTTCATTGGTTGGAAATAACGAATGTATCCGGTGATGCAAAATATGATAAATATAACACTGTATGACTTCTTAGGACCTGTCTTAGACAAAGGCCAAGCACCTGAAGTATAGAGACTGCTTACCCCCCACCCCCACCCCTTTGATATTTTTTGCGGCGATAATTTCTCCGAAAGGTGTCGATTCCCTGCCTATCTCATCACTCTTTTGATTTATGTAATCGTTTCACGCTTTTTGTAAGCTATTGAGATTGGCCTTCTATCGGTATACACATTTCAGAGAAATCATCACCGAATTATAAAAAAAAAAAAAGGGGGGGGTAGTATCCATACTTCAGGTGCCTCTGGTCCTCGAGTCAGAACTCGGGGGTGGGGGGTGGGGTTAAATTCAAAATTTTGGTTCATTCGTTTCTCTTTTCCTATATATGCATAAATTTAGCTTTTGTCAAAGTTTCATGTGTCTCTGCCTCATTTTATATATAGTATCATAATAATTAAAGAAGTCCTTCAAATGATAAAGACATTTTTAAAATCACTATGACAAATTTGGTCCCACCCTTGTAGCCCTACTCTAGGATCACGAAATTTACAATTTTGACAAAGGTTTCCCTGCTTCATTCAGTTTCAATTTCATATCATTAACATTAAAGACGCACGTTACTCTTGCATCACCGGATACTTTCGTTATTTCCAACCAATGAAAATTGTCCTTACTGTAACAGAACGCTGTTGTGTCATATTACCCACAATGCAATTATTGCACATACATCACAAGATTATCGAACATACATCACAAGATATAGAATATACATCACAAGATTATCGAACATACATCACAAGATATTGAACATATATCACAAGATTATCAAATATACATATTGAACATACATCACAAGATATTGAACATACATCATAAAATTATCGAATATAGCAACGTTTTACACACCATAATTTATCAAATCGACATATGAATGAAAAGCCACAGCAAGATATTTTTTTCTTCTCATCTACAAGCTTTTGAATAAATTCTGCCTCAGTAGAATACAAAAAATGTCAATTAATAATGGAGCACAATTCGTGCCCATGATAATTCCAACAGACTGATCACCAAAGCCTACGTAAACATTGTCAGTGAGGAACTCCAGTATCTTTTCAATATCAGCTTCTGAGTACTTGTGCGTAGTATTAGTAAGGCAAAGATAACGAACAGTGATCAATCTCATAACTCCCACAAGCATTATAAAACGGAGAGTTGGACAAACACAGATCCCTGGATACACCAGAGGTGGGATCAGACACCTAGGAGTAAGCATCCCCTGTCGGTCGGTCACACCCACCGTGAGCCATATATCTTGATAAGGTAAACGCAGTAATCCATAGTTAAAATCAGTGTGCCAAGAACGGCCTAACAATCGGTATGAAACACGTCAGACAGCATTTGACCCAATGATATGTTGTATTGGCAAACTAGATCGTTATAACGACCATAGAATTTGCGAAATGCTGACTTTAAACCAGACTGTTGAAACCCCTGCACCATTAACTTGTTTGTCAGTAGCCTGCCTCGATTTGAAAACTGACTATACGCAGAACAAACTCTTGCGTATCGAATCAGTTGAGATATATAAACACCATATGTAGGTAATAATGGAATATTGCTACATAAATATGGGAAGTTGACGATGGAGAAGCTGAAATCATCCCGTTTGTCATAAAGTTGAGTTGTTAGTTTGTCGTTAATGTCTACTTTCAATAAAATATCCAAGTATGAAGCAGGAGTAGACAACTCTGTGGTATGTTTTATTTCGAGTTCACTGGGATATATCGAATCGACATATGAATGAAAATTATTATTGTTATTAGATAAAACGTCGTCGATCTATCTAAATGTCGAATAGATGGCCACAGCAAGAAATTTTTTCTTCTCAGGTAGAAGTTTTTGAAGAAATTCTGCTTCATAGGAATAGAACAACAGGTCAGCTAAGAAAGGGACACAACTCGTGCCCATGGGGATTCCAATAGACCGTCAGAGTGGTTTTTAATAATGACAGTCTTTGGATGACTGCGCATACTATCTAAATATTTCCATGTTCCATTTTTATTGAAGTATGAGCCGTCTATGATTTCAAAAAGCTTAGTCTTTAATTTATCGTGAGGAATGGTCGTGTAAAGAGTTAAAAGGTCGTACGTTTTAATACTGTCGAATTGGGAAAAGTTTTGTGATTTCAAATTTACTAAAACTTTTTTGAGAATCCACATTTGATTTACACCACTCCTTACATTTGATGTGGCATAATACATCTGAGGTTTCTCCGTAACAGCAGTTGATATTTTCATGACGAGTAAAAATGGGGATTTGGTAGAAAATTCTTCATAATCATGCTTTAGTTTTAAACACATTTAATATCCCAGTCGAAGGGATGGATAAATATAAGTTACCGTACCCATAATGAATTTCTAAACTTCACAAAAACCTTTACAAAGATACATTGCTGGTTCGAGTAAATGTTCTACCACGCCCCTATCTTTGCTCCTCACGAAAATATAACAGCTATGAAGGAGAAACTTCAAACATACTGTGCCACAACATATACTAGAAGTGGTGTAAATCAAATGTGGATTCAAGAAGATTTCTTAAAGCTTTTAGTAAATTTGAAATCGCAAAACTTTTTTTTTCAAATCGACATCAATACGTAAGCCTTTCCAACACTTTACATGACAAATTAAAGACTAGACTTTTTGACATCATATACAGTTGCATCTTCAACAAAGATGGGAAAAGGATCTAGTGGTGAGTCGTCCAAAAATCATTTTGTTAAATATCACTCTGATTCCACGCACAAGTACTCTGAAGTTGAAATAAAACATAATGGAGTTTCTCAATGACAATATCTTCGTAGTCTTTGGTGATCAGGCCTTCCAAAAGTCTGTTGGAATTCCCATGGGTACGAATTGTGCTCCTTTGTTAGCTGAGTTTTTTTTTTTTTTAATATTATTACGAAACCAAGTTTATTCAAAAGCTTCTACATGAGAAGAAGAAAAAAAATAGCTTGCTGTGGCCTTCAACTCTACATTATATATCGACGTTTTATCTATTAACAATAATCATTTTCATTCATATGTCGATTTGATATATCCCAGTGAGCTCGAAATAAAAACCACCACAGATTCCTCCACATCTGCTTCGTACTTAGATATTTTATTGGAAATAAATATCAGCAGCAAACTAACAAATCGATTTTATGACAAACGGGGTGATTTCAGCTTCTCCATCAACTTCCCATATTTATGTTGCAATATTCCATTATCACCTGTATATGGTGTTTATATCTCTCAACTGATTCGATACACAAGAGCTTGTTTTGCGTATGAATAGCATTCAAATCGAGGCAGGCTACGGACAAAGTTGATGTTACAAGGGTTTCAACAGTCTCGTTTAGAGTCGACATTTCGCAAATTCTGTGGTTGTTATAATGACCTAGTTTGCAAATACAATCCATCTTCGGGTCAAATGTTGTCTGACATGTTTCATACCGATTGTTAGGCCGTTCTTGGCACACTTATTTTTACTACGGATTACTCTGTTTATCTTATCAAGATATAGGGCTCACGGCGGATGTGACCGATCGACAGAGGACGATTACTCCTCCTACACACCTCTGGTTTATCCAGGGATCCTTATTTGCACAACTCGTAAATTTGTATTCCTTACTGGAATTACGAGATTGATCATGTTCGTTATCTTCACCTTTTCATTAAAGTAAATCTCTGTATGCGTTGGTTTTTAATTTTGAATTGTAAAATAAACTGTTTCTTTTTAATGAAATGTCGGGATGTTTTCTAGTAATTTCGAGATAATAACTTGTAATTTTGAGATATTTTTTTCGTAATTACAAGATAGTTTAAGAACAATTTTCGTAAATAGTCACTCGATGTTTTTAACGACATGCTACGATGTTAGTTCATAAGCAAAAACGTGATAAAATAGTTTATTTTTCTGACATCAAAAAAGTTGTACACATGATCATAGCTGTATTATACAGAAAAAAAGTTTGGAAACCCCAATTTCAACAGTTCTCTTTTTCTTGGGCCATATTAGACCTATATCCATTCACGCCAGCTGATACCGGTAGTTCGGCACGGAAATAAGTACTGTTTTCAATCATTACCCAGTGAGTGAATTGCAGTTGAAAGACAAAATCAGCTGCCAACTATGAAAATGAACGAAACAAACACAAAATAGTCTCAATTTTAGAGGGATTACAATAAAATTTCTTTGGCACAAAGAGAAACGCAATTGTCACAGAAGAAGACGTACCTATTTTTGTATGGGATCAGAATTGAAAGCAAGCCAAAAAGTTAACTTTCAAGCATAGAACTGTTCATGAATATACCCATGGTCACAAGAGAGCAGCACATTTAGGCCAATTATAACTTTTAAATAGCACATTTTACCTACAGAACACTTGAAATGTGATATATATCATAAACTCAGATCGAATCGATAGGCATACCGTTTTCAAACTTTGTAAACAATAAGTTAACATTCTTCAATCTTTATTTACACAACAAATAATAAACTCTCTATAATGAAGTTCTGTCATCATGTATAACCCCTTTTTTATGAAATCTTCCAAACACAATAGACAGTATAAGTGAAAAAGAAAATTTTATCCATCTTTGTGGAAGGACTACATGTATGTTATTGAAGATTAATATAAGTAATAAAGTGGTATGGTAATAATACGTTTTCTGCTTTTGTAGGAACACCATGCTAAAACTGAGAAAAGATCACTTGTAAGTGCCCTTTGAGGATACCTAACTATAAAGCATTGAAGAAACACTATATTTTAAGTGTGGGACAAGAAACGGGAAAGCGATTCTGTTATGATGAATGCATTATGCATCGATTGATTGAATACATGTATTAACTTCTCAAGAATATTTCACTTATATGGAGACGTCACCATTGCCGGCGAAGGGCTGCAAGATTTAAGCCTATACTCGGCGCTCATGGTCTTTGGGCAGTGAGGGATCTTTGTCGTGCCACACCTGCTGTGACACGGGGCCTCGGTTTTTGCGGTCTCATCCGAAGGAGCATCCAATTTAGTCGGCTCTTACGACAAGCAAGGGTTACTGAGGACCTATTCTAACCCGGGTCCCCACGGGATAGTTATGCGTCGAATAAGAATGCAATTTATCGTGTCAATTGAAGAGACATGTCCTGAAGACGAGCAATCCAGAAAGTAAGGAATTCTCATACAAGAAGTTACGATGACTTCAGTGGTTATTTCTCAGGAGACTCTGAGAGTTGGGTGTCGAGCTCAACTTCAGAAGAGGTTGTTAGAATCGTGCAAAAGCCAAATCACGCCCATGCTCCCAAGAAAAAAATGGAGATGTTAAGAAAACAATGAAGGTGGTTAACCAGAAAGATCCAGTCCAAACCAAAAGTCTCTAATCCATCCCAGATGGTTGAGGAAGTATATAAACTTGGATGTCCTGACATACAGGCAATCCTAATGAGAGCGCTTTCACATGTGCATTCAGATTGCTTCTATGGAAGAAGAGTCGTGAAGACCACAACAAAGTGGAATGAGGGATACATGGAGGAGTTTAAAGCGTAAACTCAGAGATTGAAGGAACCTTAATTAGGGTTCAATTAGACTTTCGCTTAGTAACACCCGATACATGATGTAGTTACTTTAGACTGAATGAGACTTTCCGAGTCTTGCAATTTATGAGCCATTTTTATTGTTACCGTAATACTATTGTAAATATGGTACATTTTTGAGAAATCCCATAATGTAAAATTCATAAAAATATTTTGTACGTTTTGTTATCATGTGGAGCACATAGAAATTGATGCCTGGGCAATGTGACGATCAGAGAAACTAAGATTTTATGTTTTGGAACTCTTTAATATGAAAAGTGAAAAGCCAATCAAAATATAGATGTTACAGAAGGGTATAATTAAGACCGAGAGCTCAGCCAAAAAAATTGCCCTACAGAAGCTGACAAGTAAACAAGGTAGCTCATTTAATCTTGAAGTTAGATAGTCTAAAATAGACTTCTGTTAGGGTAATTTTTAACTGGGGGCATAAGCATCGAAGTTAGACAGTCTAAAATAGACTTCTGTTAGGATGATTTTTAACTGGGGGCACAAGCATCGGAGTTAGATAGTCTAAAATAGACTTCTGTTAGGATAATTTTTAACTGGGGGCATAAGCATCGAAGTTAGTCTAAAATAGACTTCTGTTAGGGTAATTTTTAACTGGGGGCATAAACACAGCTGAAAAAGCTTTTCCACTCTTGTTTACACTGATCAAGTCAAATCTTAAGATGTAAAGAATCACTTTTGATAACCATAGAGATGAGACAGCAGTCGAACTAAATTGAGACAGTAAATTGATCAAGATACCCTCTCTAATGGAGTCACAGTGAGACATTGCTCCCATCCAATAGTTTTCTTTTTGTTTGGCTATTCTTAGAAAGTTATCTGAGCCTCCCCACAAATCAAACCAATTTGAATCATATTTTTGGAACAAGTAGTCTGAATTGGGAAAATTGAGTTTATATATGTATATATTAATAATTTTTGTACCTTATGATTTTAGTGTTATCATTTTATCTTAAGTCAAATATTTTTGTAACATCCACAATGACTATGCAAAATGAAACAAAACTGTTGATTTGTTGATTATATAAAATCTTATTACATTTCGAGTTGGTAAAAACATCACACGTTCCCTTGAGGCATACTACAAAAAAAGTCAATACATATTACAAATTATGTAAAATGTCTAATATCAGTAATCTCTCTGTCTCTCTCTCTCTGTCTGTCTCTCTCTGTCTGTCTGTCTCTCTCTCTCTCTATATATATATACATAAATACCACATACACATAAAGACAATATCAATCTACACCAGATCAGTTTAGAACATGAGCTTTACACATTCACATGTACGCTGAATCGTAATTCATAATTTATATAGGAACAAGAGGCCCAGGGGCCTTATAGGTTACCTGAGTATTATGTAACAACCTTCCAATGTTTGAATTAGGTTTGTGTTTAAATATAAGAATTTTACTTTTGGATGGAAGAAACATTGAATAGCTATGTGGTCAGCCCCGCCTTTGCACCAGAACCCCTGACCCAGGGGCCATAAATTTCAGTTTTGAAAGAAGCATCCTTGATCATCATTATCATACTATTAGTTTGTCTACTTAATACCCAGCAGCAGAGGAGAAGATTTTCAAAGAAATAAAATGCATTTTCACTATATGATCAATAGGGCCCCCACCCTAATACCAGAACCCCTGACCCAGGGGCCATGAATTTCACAATTTTGAAAGAGGCATCCTTGCTCATCATAACCATGCTATTGGTTTGTCTACTTAATACCCAAGGACAGAGAAGAAGATTTTCAAAGAAATAATGCATTTTCACTATATGACTTATAGAGCCCCACCCTAGCAACAGAACCCCTGATCTAGGGGCCATGAATTTCACAATTTTTAACAAGAGGTACTGTGAGCAATGCTCACTAAGAATACCCCCCGCTTACCCCAATCTCCCAAAGGGTGTTGGTAATAGGTATAAACTACCTCTTTTCTGAGTGTTGCCACTTCGATGTCCAGTGCGCATGACCTTTGACCTTTTGACCCCAAAATCGATAGGGAACATCTTCATCCCATGGGTAGTCCATATATATGATATGGTGACTGTAGGTGGAAAGGATAACGCTTTAGAGCCCGGAAACCATATTGCTACTTCAATGTCCAGTGCGTGTGACCTTTGGACCCCAAAATCGATAGGGATCATCTTCATCCCATGGGTAGTCCATATATATGATATGGTGTCTGTAGGTGGAAAGGATAACGCTTTAGAGCCCGGAAACCATATTGCTACTTCAATGTCCAGTGCACTTGACCTTTGACCTTTTGACCCCAAAATCAATAGGGAACATCATCCCATGGGTAGTCCATATGTTTGATATGGTGACTGTAGGTGGAAAGGATAACACTTTAGAGCCCGGAAACCATATTGCTACTTCAATGTCCAGTGCGCTTGACCTTTGACCTTTTGACCCCAAAATCGATAGGGAACATCTTCATCCCATGGGTAGTCCATATATATGATATGGTGACGGTAGGTGGAAAGGATAATGCTTTAGAGCCTGGAAACCATTGCGTCTACAGACGGACGGACGGACAGACGGACAACCTGATTCCAGTATACCCCCCCACAACTTGTTGCAGGGGGTATAAAGAGGCATCCTTGCTCATCATTACCATGCTATTAGTTTGTCTACTTAATACCCAGAGACAGAGAAGAAGATTTTCAAAGAATTTCTGCACTTTCACTATATGACCAATAGAGCCCCACCCTAACACAAGAACCCCTGCCCCAGGGGCCATGAATTTCACAATTTTGGTAGAGGGCTCAACGCTCATTATAATTATGCCCACAGTTTGGCTTCTTGATGTCCAGGAGTAAAGAAGAAGATTTTTTAAAATTACACTCATTTTGATGGTTTTTGCCCCACCCCTCAGGCCCCAGGGGGGCAGGGACCACGAATTTCACAATTTTTGTTCCCCTCCATCCACAGATGCTATATGCCAAAATTGGTTGAAATTGGTTCAGGGGTTTCAGAGAAGAAGCTGAAAATGTTCAAATGTTAACGCACGACGACGGACAAAAACAGATAGCAATAGGTCACCTGAATGAATTCAGGTGACCTAAAAAGTCAATCTCTCAAGCAGGTATAGCATGTCTGAATGAAAAGTAAAAGATATGTTTAACAATCTCATAGTAATAAGTTTTATGGTGTGACCGTTAAGTCAAGTGAAGACCCATAACATTTGCAACAACCACTTTACACATTTAATCCGCCTATTCATTTAACGCGGGAAATATAATGTAGTCCATGTAAACAGTGCATTGTGACATTATATTAGCTGCGAAAATGAAATTACATGTGAATTAATTCCAAGTCTCTGTTGCTTGTATCATAAATTACAAAATTAAAATACACATCAAGATAACGATAATCTATGAAATAAAACAGAAACTGTAAAATTGTACAGATTTAAGACTTTTTGATTAAACAATCCTTCTACCATAAAATGTAGCCCCTTACAAAATTTGAGTTGACAGAAACATTTTTCAGCTGGATAGGCTTGTATATGTTTGGACTAATGAAAAGTACTGAACCAATACAACACAAGTACAGTTACAATATTGTGTTCATTGTTAATCATCACCTGTGGAGCTAACTTCCTAAATATTGATTAAATCACATGAGGGTGGAGCTACCTTAATAATGATTATATCATGAGGGTGGAACTACCTTTAGTTAATATTAATTAAATCACATGAGGGTGGGGCTACCTTAATATTGATTAAATCATGAGGGTGGAGCTACCTTAATATTGATTAAATCGCATGAGGGTGGAGCTACCTTAATATTGATTAAATTACATGAGGGTGGAGCTAAATTAATATTGGAAATGTTGCATGTTCAATGCATCTTTAAACTGAATTTTTAGAGATCAAAGGGAATGTAATGTTAAAGTCAGGAAAAATATTACCAATATTCGTCTTGATCAATAAGCAATATTTCTACTTAATTACCAGCACGTCTGACCATGACCAAATGGCCTTCCTTTATTGTCTAGTCATTGTCAACTTTTATACCAAGAATGAGATTCTAACTTCTCACAAGATCACCAGTGTGAGACCAATATGACCCGTGTGAGAATTTTCTGTCTTACATTGCTACAACATTATGGGTTATGACAAAATGTATTTTCTATGAATTCTGTTACATGGTGAGAAAATTGTTTCTTCTAAATTTGATTGATATAGATTTCTGGGGGAGCATTGGTTATTTTTAGTTTACCCATAAAGTCTAAACCATTTTCAGGTATTTATTGCATCACATTCTTGTAAATTCAGATGAGGATTTTGATAACTTAAAATTTTCTAAAACCCTTGAATTAATGCCCTAAACTGTAGATAATACTTGATGATTTTTCCAAGATGGGGTATAACCTATTAAAGGAATCTGAATTCAAGCTTTAATATTGCATCAAAATTGTCACAAATACTATCTACAGGGTTATTTTTGTCCTCCCTTTTTTTTTACCATTCTGTTTTGCCCCATTTTAAATTCTTCTGGTTTGCCCCATTTTAAATTCTCCCAGACCTAGTAGTGTTAGAGAAAAGACAACTCTGTCTCATTTAAATTTACCCAGCCTTGCATTCACCAAATGACAATGAGGGCAAAAATAAATGGGAGCAAATATGTCCCTGTATACAGTATACATTTAAAAAAAAATATCAGGAGGGCCGAGTCTAGATTGAGTCTCTACCAGATCCACACGTTTTACTATTATGCTGATAAAAATGTTACTTTCATGAGTTTAGTATGACTGTGCAACTGTAACAGATTAAATACTGGTACATGTACATGCATTTCAAATCTTATCATCACTCCTACATATTCTATCTCTTTTCTTTCTGAATTCCAACAACTGACAAATTTTTTCGTACACATAAAAACTGGAACCAGATACAAGTGCTGCCTTCCATAGACTTGGGGTCAGACCTTTGTAAAACCCTTTAATGATACCTTCCTCTTTCGCAATCGTGAATAAACAATGTCTCATTCCTCTATAATGGCGTGTGCTGCCAAACTCTGAACGTGCTTCTTCAAATCCCTGAACTTGTAATCTCTTTTTTATCACATCTAATGGGTAAATCAGGGTTTTAGAAATGAGCCCAGCACCTGATCCACAAACAGCACTGCCTTGAATTTCTATAAAAGAATAGAGACTCTGATGTCATTATCATTCATTACTATTCTACTTAATACTTTATTTTTCTCTATCTTTCATTCAAATTTCAATTCATCTGTTTATCAGTTATTCTATGAAATATTCTGGTATCATTCTTTTGACATTTTTATTCAATTTTTCTTCTGAAATCTTGGGGGAAAAAACATGAAAACACAGACAACTCTAGACAGTTTGTTTTCCTTTTGAAATACTCTCGGAAATTATATATTTTTAAAGGTATACATATATACCAATTACCTAAAATTTCTTCTCCATTTTTATGCAAGAGCTTTTTCCAGAGGTCTCTTAAGAGAGTATAGAAGCTGAACTGAAGTCCTATCTGAGGGGCTATCTGTGACATGGCTGGCAGGATACCTCGATAAAGACCACGCACCCCCTCAGTGCGAGTAATAGTTACCATCCCATTTATCATGGAAGAATACAGCTATAAGTACGACGGAAAACAGTAATATGTAAAATAACAGTTTTATAATAATAATACAGCTATAAATGTAAGGAAAAGCATTTTTGGGATAAAAGAATAGAGCTAGAATTATTATAAGACTATTAGAAGGAAGAATACAGCTAAATCATCATAAAATACATTTACATATAAGAAATGTTGTATCTAGCAAGCAGAAAGATGTGCAAATTTTCTATTCTTTAAATCAATGATTATGAATAGTTGTCTTTCCTTAAGTATGCTTACATGAATATTCTATTTGGATAGCTTACTTTCTGTTTCCCCCGAGATATGTCTTACTTTCTGTTTCCCCTGTAGCTTACTTTCTGTTTCCCCTGAGATATAAGTCTTGTTCTCATGACATCTACAGGCTGTATCACTAGGGTTGATGCACACCCTGCCATACCCCCACAAAGAAGGTGTGTCAGGGGCTTGTGGTCACTGTATACATCTTCGGGCAGAACTCGCCAGGCTAATTTTGTGGTGACCTCAAAAGCCACAAACTGGAAAGAATAAAATAATGATTGATTGAATTGTTTTCCACCACACTCGAGAATTTTCAGTTATCTGGTGGCGCCCAGTTTTTATTGGTGGAAGAGAGAACCCAGATACAATGTACCTGGGAAGAGACCACGACCTTCCAAAAGTAAACTGGGAAACTTTCTCACTTACCGGCGCGAGCAGGATTCAAACCCGTGCCGGCAGAGGTGAGAGGCCATGTGATTTTGAGCACGATGCACTAACCACTCAGCCATGGAGGCCCCGAAAGAATAAAATAAGGATCTTGCTATCTGATTTATAATATCTTGTAATAAAAAAGTTTTGATTGTACATGGTGTGTTTTTCAAGATAATTAAATTCAACAAATCTTGAAGGAAAAAGGTCACATTATAATAAAACTAAACTGTTATTTTAATTGCATTTCAAAAGACAAAACAATATCTACAATACATTATATTGCATAAATTTGGCTGTAACTGGAAATGTAAGCTATTTTGACAGAAGGCAAATTATGCCAAAAACAAAAGATTTTCATTCATATGAATACATATTGCATGAAATGAAAACCTGCTACAAAAATAAGAACCAATATTTCAAAACTACATATATATTCTAATGAAAGACTAACCAAATTTTCCCAATGTCAAAATTGCCAGACATTCTGATTAAACTAATTTCATGTGTTTCTATTCATAAATTCATATGTTTGTTAAGTATACAATATATTTTGTTATATTTATATTTCCAATATTTTTGTCTTTGATATATTTACTAATTGTAATGATAATAATTTCCTCATGAATGAGCTTTAGCTGTGAAAAATGCATGCATGAACCTTGATAAATATAGTAGTTCTATTTTAAAGGCTGGGAATTCCGAAAAAAACAAGAGGTACTGTGAGCAATGCTCACTAAGAATACCCCCCGCTTACCCCAATCTCCCAAAGGGTGTTGGTAATAGGTATAAACTACCTCTTTTCTGAGTGTAAAAAACAAATGGCATGACAAACCGAACCATATTGCTACTTCGATGTCCAGTGCGCGTGACCTTTGACCTTTTGACCCCAAAATCGATAGGGAACATCTTCATCCCATGGGTAGTCCATATGTATGATATGGTGACTGTAGGTGGAAAGGATAACGCTTTAGAGCCCGGAAACCATATTGCTACTTCGATGTCCAGTGCGCGTGACCTTTGACCTTTTGACCCCAAAATCGATAGGGAACATCTTCATCCCATGGGTAGTCCATATGTATGATATGGTGACTGTAGGTGGAAAGGATAACGCTTTAGAGCCCGGAAACCATATTGATACTTCGATGTCCAGTGCGCGTGATCTTTGACCCCAAAATCGATAGGGAACATCTTCATCCCATGGGTAGTCCATATGTATGATATGGTGACGGTAGGTGTAAAGGATAATGCTTTAGAGCCCGGAAACCATATTGCTACTTCAATGTCCAGTGCGCTTGACCTTTTGACCCCAAAATCGATAGGGAACATCTTCATCCTATGGGTAGTCCATATATATGATATGGTGACAGTAGGTGGAAAGGATAATGCTTTAGAGCCCGGAAACCATTGCATCTACAGACGGACGGACGGACAACCCGATTCCAGTATACCCCCCCCCCCCCCCCCCCCCCCCCACAACTTGTTGCGGGGGGTATAATGAAAGTAGAATGTAAATATAAGAAATAAATTTAATTTTAAAAAATAAAATGAGGGTACGAACTGTATCGCTTCACACCTGCATACTTGTGTGTTAGTACTTCATGAAGTCGTACCCGCATGTATTTTAAAAAATGAAATTGATTTCTTAAATAAATTCCTGAAGTACAAACTTGCACGGTTCCATACAAAACAGACAGAAGTTGGGCTGGAACATGTCCTTTCCACAGAGCTAAGACACCCTCCTCTCTGATGATTGAGGTGGTGGCTTGTGTAATACCCCAGTATTTTGATGTCTCAGATCTTTTTAATGGCTCGATCTGAAGCTGAAAAATTCACACAACCAACATAAAACCACTGCATATCATAATACATATCATACGTTAGTCTGCTGACTACCATTAAAAACCAACTCCTTTACAGGGATACATCTAAAATCGGTTACTTATTAAGAACAGATGACAAGAAATAAACAGGAATAAAAGACAGCTGCCTGGTATATGAAATCATGCAATGAATAAAAATATCCAACCAGGCAAACACTTCAAATAATAAACAGGTTAACACTACATTATGCACTAATTTGGTAACAAATATACAAAATCATGTTGTCTGTATTTTACCAAAAATACTGGAACTACATGTAGTACATAAGACTAGAAAATTGAAATAATTCAATAATAATATTAAATGTTATTGAAATATCATCTGCAGAAAGAGTTATTTGATCTATCTATAATTTTGAATTTCACAATCTATATACTACTAGAGACATCAATAACATTGTCTCTGGTTCTTATTATTTCTCACAAGTCTTTGCAAGAAGGAATATAGTAACAGGACTGTTCGTGAGCATGTGTATCACTGACCTTGTAGACACTCTAAAGGCCACAATTTTGGCTCAATCGATTTAATACCTCAAATGTAGTCTTGTTATCAAGAGAAAGAACCCAATTGATTTTTTGGGTCCAAATGTCAAGGTCATTATGGGTATTCATAGTAAAAACTTGCATGTACTGATTGCCTACACTGTGAGTGTATGCGAAGCTTTTGTTGAAATGAATATTTCGTTACCCTCTGCCTAGTTGAGCATGTAAAAATGCATATGGGTCAAATATCAGTGTATGTTGTTTTCCAAATATATGATCTGAACAAAGATTTGGCTATTTCACTCCAGTGACCTTCACAATGTCACCTTTGATCAGGGTCAAGGCATATGCACAGATTCCAAGAAAACTTTGTGCAATGTATATCATTTTCTGAATCTCTCTGTTCTCTCTCTTTTAAAAATATGGTATACAATACTTTTTCTCCAAGTAACCTTGACCTTGCAATCACCTTTTTCCAAAACAAGACATACTGCTCAGTAATAAGCTACCTTATGTCAGGTATTAGCATGTTATCTTGGTCATAAATATATAATCAGAATATCAATTTCAATATTTTCAATCTTTTTCTTACTATGGCCTTGACCTTATATAAATTCCATTGGATCAGTGTCATGATACACCCTCAAGTCAAAGGTAAATTGTGTGTTACAAAGTTATGGTCCATATGAATTCAAAACAATTTGCCCAGTGACCTTCATTTTCTCCAAATGATCAAGAGCAAAGGTCATGGCACACTCTCAGGTCAAGGGTCATGACACAACCTAAGGTCAAAAGCTATTTTTATGCAAAGTATAAGGATCTACTGCCTTTCACCACTGCATAGACAGACAAACAAATAAGGCGAACAACAATATACCCTGCACAACTCAATTTTGCATGGATATAAACATCATAATATCAACACAGTAAACACTCTGGACTTCAGAGCCAGGTTTTTACTGAAGTTAAATTTAGAATGACAAGTTGTATTAATCTCTACTAAGTAAATACAATGTACCCTTACTTGAAATCGGATTTTGAGTACATCAAATGGTTGAAATAAAGCACGACTGACTGCTCCGGAAACTGCTCCTGCCAAAGCCTGTTCAGAGGCAAACAGCTGAGTTTCCTTCTCAGGCGTATACCCCACCATTTATCACCAAACTCTGGATTCAGGACACCTTGCTTTATCTCTCTCTCTTTTGTAAATTTTTTTTTCAACATGTAAACCAGTACTGAAACAGAAAAAGTAATATATTCGATACTGATTAAAGCATATTATATACTGCAATATAGATGATCAAAAGTTAGCCAGTTACTCCCCTTGATCACCACCTTGAGGGGACCACCCAATTTTTAATTCCACATTGAATTTCATGGTGTTTTGGTCTGTATACTTTGTAGTTTCATTTTCTTTTATATGAATTATAATTGGGCAAGTTATCCATTCATAAGAAAGTTTCAAAAGTCTATATATAATGAGGACTCTACTAGTCCAGCAAAACTGACACGTGTGCATTTGGCCCAATCTCAGTGCAACTCGGATATATTCTTCTTTTCAGTTAGATCAAAATGACCTCAGTTTGGATTTATGATATCATAAAAGAATCTTTTTCCTTTCAATTTTCTGTGTTTTGTTGTAAAGGAGCTATTTTTAATGCATGTAGTTTTTCTTCCAGAAAACATCAATCTATTAGAATGTTGCATCCTGAAATATTTTTCATCAGCTGTTAGAGTGATACCATGTTAAAAAATCTATGATTTAATTTGTACCAGTAACCAATTACTATGCAAAATTTTGATCTGAGGACAGGTGGGGTTAAACTATCTTTACATTCCTACATATGTTTGCATTATTTCATGTTGGAATTATTTTTCTAGTGTTAGCATTGGCAAATTAGTACATGTACAGTCAATTCAATATGCATCATACACTTTCATTCCCACAGAAGTGCAGTTCAATCCCACAAAGGTGCAGTATGCCCCTATTCCTAGTAAAGGTGGAATTCTTATTAGGTTAAATCATCCCAAACGTATCTGCCATCTCATCTCTTCTTCCACAGACCCACATCAGAGTCTCAGTATCTGAGTATACACAAGATAGTAACACATGCTCTCTAGAAATGCTTGATTTATAATAGAAATCATGCATATATATAATGGTAGAAATATAAAGTGTGAAAAACAGAGATATTTTTAAATGAATTAATAAGAGGTATTTCATATTTTCATTTCTCTTAAACACAAACATAAAACACTTATGGCACAGTACTGTATTATAATTTAGTTTTTAAAAATGTATTTGGTTTTGAATATATACAAAAATGCATTTTCTCTTCTATATTGATGCAAGAACTTCTTATTTTGAACCCCAGTAACAAAATATTCGCATGCTTGCAAAAATTTTCTAGCTAGGGCACCTTAATTTAGACTGGTAAAAGCGAGTGAAGTGCTGGCTCGTACTGCGAGCTCTAATGAGCTAAATCTAAACTTTAACAAGAATTTTTTTATGCCAATCCCAGAAGTCACTTGTCAAAATTGGCTGAGATCTTGCAAAGCCACACCTTGGACTATGATTGTGAACATACATGGATTATCATCCTAATCTTGTGGTCTCCTAACTAAAAAATTCAGTGCACCATTAGGCGTAATGTTTAACAATGTGCAATGTTTATGAAAGGCAGGGTAAGATGATGTGTGATGTCATGTCTATGTTTTGACGTATGTCATAATAAGACTGACAGTGGTGGATCTAAATACTTGTTATTTCCATTTGTAAAAGCCATGCTACCTGGATAATACATAAACATTAGGCATATGTAATATGGCATCTAATACAAATTGTGTATAATCACAAATTTGATTTAAATACTAAAGTCTCAAAAGGAATTGATTATTCAGAGAAGCTATCTTGTTAAACTATGTGAGGGAACACAGGTACTGAATTTAAGCTATTTAAAAATTGCAAAAAAAAATTATACAATTCAGCCAGATCAAAAACATTTATTTTTAAATCGTTGTTTTTACGCATCTAGAAATAAGAACTGCTTAAATTTATTTCCTTGGCATGTCCAGTAATGCAGCCACGATAACACCCCCCCCCCCCTCCCCCCCATGATAATCAACCATGCCACTTGCTATTAACAACTGAAAAATCATTAATTAATTTTAGTTTTGTGAATAAATCTTAATGTATCCTTGCAACAATAGTGGAGAGGGGTTAAAATATGTTGCAATTTATTCAATAATTATATGTGAATGCTGAAATATTTCATCATTGTGTTACAACTAGGTTTATGTACAGTGAATATTATAAATATTGTTCTAATTTTCTCTTCTGAAACATGCTATTGCTACAAGAGGATTGTTATATGAATTTCATTTTTTAAAAATTAGATACCGGTAGGTGCACGTGGGTGTGTGTGTGTGTCCATGTATACCTGCAATAGTGTTGAATTTATTGATTTATTTAAAATTATATTGAAATGTGTTTTCTGTTCAAAGGCAGTGCTGTCCACACAGTTTTACAAACTTGAAAAGTTTGCAACAAGACTTGGACATTTTCATCACACAATTAGTGACGTGGAAAGATTGAGAGTATAAATAAGGAAAGTAGAGGCAGCCGAGAGCAAACAGCTCAGAACATTTTGCCCCTCAAAGATTAAGCAAGCAGCGATGGATCCAAGAATTGAGGTGGGGGGGGGGGGGGGGGCAACTTTATGAGGCAGGGGGTCCAGGGGCTGTCTTGAGGCCCCTTGTGGGTCAAGGGCAAAGCCCTGGTGAGGGTCCAGGGGGCTCCGGAAGCTTCTGGATTTTACAGATATTTTAGAGCTTGAAATATGTCTCCTATGTAGTCATTTTTACCATTTTCTGTCGTTTTTGATAGAGGAAAATCAATAAAATTATGCAAATCTTAAGGGTTTTTGGAAAAAATGTAAGTTATGCCAACAAAAGTAATTTAATAAATCAAAAGATTTTGTCATTTATTGCTCTGAGAGTGGAAGAAATTATTGCTTCTTTTATCGTTTACATTTTTCTAAACAAGAGACAATAATTTATCTTAAATTTGAAAATTTTAGGGGGGTGTGTGCCGGCTACACCCCCCCCCCCTTAAATCTGCCACTGGCAAGTGACAGTGAAGGCAACAGAAATAGAATGTTTATAGTATAGAAATATTTCAATCACATTCATGTATGATATGTTTCAATGATTTCAGGGCTCGAAATTAGCATATGCCCGTCACTCTGGTGGACTGATTGACATTTCTTTTAGTCAGTCAAGTTTACGTCATTCTGAGATGTTACATAAAATCCGTAAAAGCATGTAAATCTTATTTTGTTAATCATATATAATAACTCCATGAATAACGTGATCGTACCATGCCTCCTATATTTGTGAATTTGCTAAACATCGATGCTATATATGATATCACAATGCACTGTTTACATCAGATGCATAGAGTTTCCCGCATTAAATGAATAGGTGGATAAAAAATGTCTAAAGTTAGAATACTTTGATTGAGCTCCGTCCTCACACGTTAGATGCTAATTTTGGAATATTTTTTGTCCTATTATGGATCTAGATACTAATGCCAATACTTTTTGCTTCGCCCTCAAACACGGTCACGCCGTAAGACATATTATTATATAAAACATGGATGTACTTTACATATTAATTAAGAAAATCTACAAGAAATTAATATGTTTTACGGCATGACCGTGTTTGAGGGCGAAGCAAACAAATTTTGGCATTAGTCTCTATATTCAAAACAGAACAAAAACAACCGGAAGTTAGCACGAGGACGGAGCTGTATCAAAGCATCCTAATTTTGGATATTTGATCCACCTATATATTGAACGTGGGAAATATAACGCAATTGATGTAATCAGTACATTGTGACGTCATATTCAGCGTCGTTATTTAACAAATTTACAAACATAGCGTTTGAACCACAACAACAAACATGGCGTTAATGGTGGAGTGATTATATATGATTAAGAAAATAAGATTTACATGCTTTTACGAATTTCATGTAACATCTCGGAACGACGTGAACTAGGGTAGACGAGATTCAAAATGGAGAAATACATGTCCACGCGATAGTATTCGAATCGACGCCATTAGTACCAAAATTTTCAAGTTCCATAGGTATGGTTTAATTTTTCATTGTTTTCCTATATTTTCCTTTTAAACATGTATATATGTGTTACCTATAGGGAGAGCTCCGCTCTCACGGCCCTTCGGGCCGTGAGAGGGCTTCGCCCTCTAAAAATAAGTAAATTACAGTGTTAATAAATTTTGATCTTAGTCGTAAGATATATTAAGTGAATCGTTACGGCACGTACAATTCTCTCAATATTAGTATGAGCATGACCTTTATGACTTTGTCTGCTAAAAAACTGACGATGAACAGCTAATGAACGTGCACTGCAAACAAAAACCAAATATTGTCTTAAAAATAAAATCTTGTTTCAACCTGCAAGGTGATCACATCTTTGAAGGTGACATAACCGCTGAAAACGCAAAAGCGTAGATCTATTTCATTAAAATGATGAAACAACATTGAATATATCCAACTGAGCATGGCCAATCTGTGTGTATGACAACCACCGGAAGTCTATATGTGCCAGTAAATCACAAATAGTGACAAGGAACATTTTAGTTCCGAATTGTAAAGTCTACTTTGCAAAAAACTATTATATCATTCGTACACATGCACTCACCCCCCCCCCCCCCCCCCCCCCCAATCTTTTACTTTCAAAGTTCCTTTAAAACTATCAAGTAGCTGAGTGTTTGTACTGACCCCTCCCCCCAAAAAAACCAAAAAAAAAACCAAAATTTAAAAAAAAAACCACACACACAACACTTGATATCACGCTTGGGAAATCAACCACATATCTTTTGAATAAAAGTACTCTGAACTTTCAAGTTCTTCGTAAAGACCTTAATGTTTACACGAAGAGGCCTCGGATTGAGTTTGATATCTCAGTATACCATTGATTTTGATCACAGATATGGAAATCAGCTACATGTATTTAAATACACTTTGAGTGAAAATGCCTTTAAAATTTTAATTTGCTTTGAAAGTCTTAACTATCAAGGCTTTTGTAATGATAATGTTAATACCTAATTCAGATCTTCATATCATACATTTATTGCATGATAGTGAGGGATATATCGGAAGACTTGTTCATCCAAGAAGTTCAAGTTCAAGTTCAATGTGTTTACTCATTAAAATCCAAATGGAGATTTACTAATGAGGAATCTATGCTCATGCATATAAAGGAATGGCAGTGTCCAAAATAGAAAACAACAATTAAAAAGTTAATGAACAACAAAAATAACCACAAGTTTGTATAGATAAGATAAGATAAGTTTATTTTAATTTTGGGCCCAGAGGGCACAACAGTAAGACAGTTTATAAAGAAGGAAATTCAAAAAAGAAAGAAAGTTTACAACATTAACTACAGGTTACATAGACTGCAAGCTGCATGTGGATGCAGCATGTTGGGGAAACAAGTACATACATATATGAATTGCTAATCATGTAGGTATACACAAGTAAATGGACAGTGTCAGTATTATACCAACATATGAATAATAAACTATAATGATTTTTGCAGTTTTAAAGCATCACTTCTTTTTCTGAAAGTTTGCTCTAAATTATAAAATTTGTTGTGAGTTTTCCTGATTTCTGACCCTCTCCACGTCTGTACGGTAACAGGTCGTTCCGGCCCCAAAACTAATCCGTCTCCTAGTCGTTCCGTCCTAAAGTCGTTCCGTCCCTAGTTGATCCGGCCCCAGTCAATCCGGCCCCAAGGTTTATAAAGCTTTTACTGTCTTCTTATTTACAGTTAATGCTATAATTTTCATCCAAACATCAATATAATTATATTGTTTGTAGTGATTATAACCATGATTTAGATTAAAGATTTGTTTGTAACATGTACATGTGCGTGACGTGTACGTTATCTGTTTGGAACACTACGGATGCAGACACTTAAGAGTTCTAGAATTTTTTATATCTTTTTTTTTCAATTTGTAAGTGATATTTGTTATATGTTAAAGCAATACAAGCTGTAATTAACTGGCGGTACTTTCAACTATCACAGTAGTCTGCACCAATATTAACACCAATCGGCATGACTAATATAATCCTCATGCCTACACATTTCATTTGTTTTAAAATATTACATCATGTAAATTTTGAGTATTAAAAGTATGAGGAAATAATAAATAGCAAACGTGCCACTCAAATGAAATTTTGATAATGAATTAATTGTCAATAAAATTGTCTATGTCATTCTATTTGATCTTTTATTTTGAATTAAGTTGACTTGTATTGCTTTAACTGAAATTTGATGAATTGATACATTTTTTATTTATCATATTAAACAATGTTTCATCATTTATAAAGCATAAATGTACTTCCCACCCCATTACATAAATTATAAACAGAAAATATCTATAAAACGTATATGGGGACGGGCTGACTACGGTAATTGTGGCCGGAATTACTTGGGGCCGGATCGACAGGGGCCGGGTCGACTAGGGCCGGATTGACCGACATTCACACTGTACAGGTCACTGTAACTGTCTAGTACGGTGAATGCCGGGGCCATGGCTGGAGGGTTTGGATGGATGATTTGAACACCTCCAACGATGGTGAAATCACAACTGATTGTGGTAGAGTGTTCCAGTATTGTTTTGTTCGCGAAAAGAATGAATGTTTGTAAATATTGATTCGGCAGTGGGGTGGCACAAACTTCACGCAGTGACTGTTCCTCGTTTCTCGTACTGTTGCTAATGATGGTAAGTATATCGTTGGAATAGCTATCAGTTGGTTGACTACTTTATACATGAGTGTTGCATCGGTCCATATACGTCTCTGTTCTAGGGTGTTCCACTTCATTTCTTGTATCAATGATGTTACGCTCTCCGGCTTTTCTGGATTGTATGGCTTGTTCTTTACAAATCTTGCCGCATTACGTTGGATTTGTTCTATCATGTGAAGGCCACACCAAAAGATTTTTTTCTTCTCATTTAGAAGGTTTTGAATAAATTCTGCCTCGTAAGAATGTAAAAACAGGTCAGCTAATAATGGAACACAATTTGTGTCCATGGGAATTCCAACAGACTGTTCGAAGACCTGATCGCTAGACTACGAAGATATTGTCAATGAGTAACTTCAGCATCTTTTTAACATCAACTCAGAGTACTTTTTCGTAGAATCAGAGTAGCGTTTAACAAAATAATTTTTGGATGACTGATCACAAGATATGAATGTTTGCTTTTCCCATTTTATTGAAGAAGCAACTGTCTATGATGTCAAAAATTCTAGTTTTTAATTCATCGTGAGGAACTTTAATTTGAGAAAAGTTGTACGATTTCAAATTTATAAAAGTTCTTTAGAATTTTTTTTAGAATCCGCATTTGATTTACACCACTTCTGACATATGTTGTGGCAGAGTACGTTTGATGTTTCTCCTTCACAGCAGTTAATATTTTCGTGAGGAGCAAAGATAGATGTTTAGTAGAACATTTAATGTATCCAGCAACGTATCTCTGTAAGGGTCTTTGTAAAGTTTAGGAATCCAATATAGGTGCAGTGACTCACATTCCCTCTACCTATTAAAATGGGATATTAAATGTGTTTTAATCTGAAACATGAAAAGGTAAAGATAACGAACAGTGATCAATCTCAGAACAACTATAATGAATTTAAAATGGAGAGTTTGGCAAACACGGATCACTGCATTTACCAGAAGTGGGATCAGGTGCCTAGGAGGAGTAAGCATCCCCCGTCGACCGGTCACACCTGCCATGAGCCCTATATCTTAATCAAGTAAACAGAGAAATCCGTAGTCAGAATCAGCGTGCCAAGAACGACCTAACAGTTGGTATGAAACACATCAGAAAGCATTTGAGCCAATGACAGGTTGAATTGGCAAGCTAGATCGTTATACCGACCATACAATTTTTGAAATGCTGACTTTAAACGAAACTGTTGAAACCCCTGTAACATCAACTTGTTTGTCAATAGCTTGCCTTGATTTAAAAACTGACCATACACAGAACAAGCTCTTGTGTATCGAATCAGTTGAGAGATATAAACACCATATGCAGATGATAATCGAAAGTTGCTACATAAATACGGAAAGTTGACGATGGAGAAGCTGAAACCGTCCCATTTGTCATAAAGTTGAGTTATTGGTTTCCCGTTAATATCAAAGAAGACGTGGAGGACCCTGTGGTGTCTTTTAGTTCGAGTTCATTGGGATACATCGAATCGACGTATGGATGAAGACGTCTCAATATGAGTGAAGAATCCTCGGCGGAACGTCATTCAATCAATCTACCATATGAATGGAAATATTGTTAATAGATAAAACACCATCGATATATCTAAATGTCGAGTTGAAGGCCATAGCAAAATATTTTTTCTTCTCATGAATCTCATGTAGAAGCTTTCGAATAAATTCTGCCTCATGAGAATATGAAAACTAGTCAGCTAACAAAAGAGCACAAATCGTGCCCATGGAAATTCCGACAGACAGTTGGAAGACTTAATCACCAAAGACTACGAAGACTATGAGTAACTCCACCATATTTTTGAATTTGAAGAATTTCATCTTTTGAAAGAGAAATTGAAGAAAACGTAGAATTACGAAATGTGGAATTAATGTCAAATTCGTTTAAAATAGTCCCGCGGGGATCCGGGTTAGAATAGGTTTTCAGTACCCCTTGCTTGTCGTAAAAGGCGACTAAATGGGGGGCGGTCCTTCGAATAGTTCCTCAGTACCCCTTGCTTACAAGTCGTAAGAGGCGATTGAATTGGGCGGTCCTTCGGATGAGACTGCAAAAACCGAGGCCCCGTGTCACAGCAGGTGTGGCACGATAAAGATCCCTCCCTGCTCGATAGCCAAAGGCGCCGAGCATAGGTGTGAATTTTTGCAGCCTTTCATCGACATTGGTGACGTCTCCATATAAGTGAAATATTCTCGAGCGAGACATTAAACAATATACGATCAATCAATCGTTTAAAATACAGTTATAATAATGAGCCTTACAAACAAAGACAATGTTGTTAAAAGCTTTGTCAGTTGAAACCAAAACATATTCCTCATGTAACCTATCTAATTCTTTTACCACTTCTTGTTTACTAAACACAGAAGGATAGATGATTTGATGTTTCTGATACGTGATTTTAATATTCCTCTTATACTTTTTATCCATTCTGATAAGGTGGCAAGTTTTTTTCTTCATATTTAGCCCATCGTCTGGCATAATCTTCAACACAATTCGTGATAGAGGTCACTACTTTCACCAATTGAAAGACCGAGGTTCTCTGAATTTAGGACCTTTTGAAATAAGTGATTTCAGGTCCACATTTTACACTACATCAACATCACCAGTAATGACATGTCCAGCTGGACTATAGTTGAAAGAAGATGAAGAACAAGAACACGTAGGTAGATTGTGAATAAGGTGGTCTTCATATATATCAATGCACTGTAAAGTTTGTAATCGAAAAGTTTAAATACAATAGTATAAGTATATTTATAGTAAATACAGAGTGTAGATTTGGACTTGAATTACAAGACTAAATACAAGACTGCACTTTTTATGGCGAAAAATGTTGCTTATGTTGACGGCCTTTGTTCCTAATTTGAAGTTTAAGGAAATGACGCCATGATTCGGAAGAATTATCATGCATAACGTTATATATAAAGTATATTGATTGATTGAATATTGTTTAACGTCCCTCTCGAGAATATTTCACTCATATGGAGACATCACAAATGATGGCGAAGGGCTGCAAAATTTTGGCCTATGCTCGGCGCTTATGGTCATTGAGCAGGAAGGGGATCTTTATCGTGCCACACCTGCTGTGACACGGGACCTCGGTTTTTGCAGTCTCATTCGAAGGACCGCCCAATTCAATCGCCTCTTACGACTTGTAAGCAAGGGGTACTGAGGAACTATTCGAACCTGGATCCCCACGGGAATATATATAAAGTATAAAATTTCAGCTAGTCCTATTTAATTTGAAGCATATGGTGTTGAGGTGTATGAAAACACCGCCTTCAGGTCTTGTTCTCCGTGTAGAATGCGGAAAAAGAGATTTGCACCAAACGGGTTGGCGTCACCAAGACATTTGTGTCAAAATGAATGATACCAATGCAATAAACATTCTCAGGCTTGAAAGACAGAAGAAAAAAATACAAGTTGCAGATAACTTAAACATTTCAATTGGCATAATCTTACTTAAAGCTCTTTTTATCCAGTGTAGACTGGAGTTGTTACATCAATATTCTGTGTAATGGTCATATTATGAAAGGTCTTGAAAATGTCAGCATCAGTATTAATAAGTTTCTCTCCTGTAAAATATTGCTTTTAATTTAAGAGTATTTTTGTCTGACGTATTTCATACTAATTGTTGGGTCGTTCTTTACATACTAATTTTGACTACGGATTGCTCCGTTTACCTGATAAAGTTATAGGGATCAAGGCGGATGTGACCGGTCAAAAGAGGATGCTTAATCCTCCTAGACACATGATCCCACCTCTGGTTTGTCCAGGGGTCAGTGTTTGTCCTACTCTTAATTTTGTATGGATGAGCCCGTAGTCAAAATTAGAACGTAAAGAACGCCCTAACAATTGTTATGAAATACGTCGGGCAGCATTCAACCTAATGACAGGTTGTATTTGTAAATCAGATAGTTATAACGATCATATGATTTATGAAATATGTTTCTATATTCGTGACATTCTGTGATTTTAAAACAAAAGTACATTAAATCCACTTTTGGTAATCGTACTTATACTCCAGCTGCCCTTTTAAAAGATGAAATTCTTCAAAATCATACTTTAGTTTTAGACACATTTAATATCCCAGTCAATGGGTTGAATGAATATCAGTTACCGTACCTATACTGGATTCCTAAACTACATAAAAACCCTTACAAAGATACATTGCTGGATCCAGTAAATATTCTACCAAGTCCCTATCTTTGCTCCTCACGAAAATATTAACAGCTGTGAAGGAGAAACTTCAAAATTACTGTGCGACTACATATGCCAGAAGTGTTGTCAATCAAATGTGGATTCTAAAAAATTCTAAAGAGCTTTTAGTAAACTTGAAATCACAAAACTTTCCCCAAATCAATAACATCAAAACCTACAACTTTTCAACACTTTACACGACCATTCCTCACGATAAATTAAAGACTAGACTTTTTGACATCATAGACACTTACTTCTTCAATAAAAATGGAAAACTCAAATATTCATATCTTGTGATCAGTCATCCTAAAATTACTTTATTAAACACCACTCTGATTCCACGCACAAGTACTCTGAAGTTGAAATAAAAACTATGCTAGAGTTGACAATATCTTCGTGGTCTTTGGTGATCAGGTCTTCCAACAGTCTGTTGGAATTCCCATGGGCACGAATTGTACTCCTTTGTTAGCTGACCTGTTTTTATATTCATATGAAACAGAATTTGTTCAAAACTTCTGCGTGAGAAGAAAAAAATATCTTGCTATGGCCTTCAATTCGACATTTAGATATATCGACGACATTTTGTCTATTAACAATGATAACTTTCATTCATATGTCGATTCGATATATCCCTGTGAGCTCAAAATAAAAGGCACCACAGAGTCGTCCACTTCTGCTTCATACCTAGATATTTTATTGAAAGTAGACATTAATGGCAAACTGACAACTCAACTGTATGACAAACGAGATGATTTTAGCTTCTCCATCGTCAACACACCGTTTTTGACTGCGGATAACTCCGTTTGCCTGAACAGGATATGGGGCTCATGGCGGGTGTGACCGGTCGGCATGGGGATGCTTACTCCTCCTAGCACCTGATCCCCCATCTAGTGTGTCCAGGGGTCCGTGTTTGCCAAACTATCTATTTTGTATTGCTTGTAGGAGTTATGAGATTGATCACTGTTCGTTATCTTCACATTTCATCTTATACGGTAATAAAATGAAATGGAAAAAAAATACAACTTCTGTATTCATGGGATTGTTTAATGTTAATGAAATGATTTTGAAACAAAATTGTTGAAAATTTTGTCCACTGTAGAAAGACATTCCAAATTAGTTCTACATGTTAAAATGACAAAATCACACTCCATATCAGAGCAACTGATGAAATTATTCTCATTTGAAGATTACTTGATAAAGTTTTCCAGCCGTGGCATAGTAAGGTGCTCGACGCAAGCTTTAAGGTCTTGTGAAGATAATGTATTCGATATATTTAAGCTCTGTTTTAACTATTTTGGACAGTTTTTATGAATTTCAGGACTTGCTATAAGCTTTAAGTTTCTCCATTGTTCTTTTTTACACAAAAGTCCTTTTAATTTTGCTAAGGTATCGTACAAGTGAAATGAAACAAACGTCCTCGGTTTCTTCGACCAAATTTCACCTATCAAATACAGGTAAATTGACGCATATGTCCTTTGTCCGTACAGTTTACACTATGATATGTCATCTGTGTAATTAACAAATGAAGTTAATGCTTCGGCATTTATATTTCAAACATTTCGAAACCGATGAAGTTATCCTACATCATCCACGAAAACAAGTACTACGGCTCAAAAATATACAGCCGATCGTTTAACTATACAACCACGAATTACATGTAGTTCACTGTGACGTCATGGTAGTTTCCGAAACGGACTTGGCCTATTTGGTTTTTGTTGACGAAGAAGGTGAGATGGTAGGGTATACTAGATCTACATGTATTTTGAAAAATATTTCAAGTTTCTAGTTTAATGTTCACGGATTATATCAACTATTTTGAATACACAGTCCAAGAAAACTGTTCAAGTGGAAGACGGTTAACTTTTCAGTGTATCTCCATGTTTGTTTAAATGTGTATCGATCTTGGATGCAGACGATTGATTTATATTGAATGATGAATACTCTTCAGTCAAATATAAGTTTGTTTTGCAACATATATTCATTAATTTTTATGATTATAAAATTGAATTATCAGTTTTTGACTTTATTGTTGTATTACCAAAACACTAAGTGCGAGTGAGATGTGTATCAATTTTCTCATAATGAGTTATTACGTATGAGGGTATATAGCGAAATAATGACCGCGGCATTCCTTTGATCTTTGCTATAATCGTGGTGTAATACAGTGTAACTTTATAAAAATACTTTAACTATGAAGAAGATAATTCCTAACAAAAATTAACACAACAGACCGCTTATAATCACAGAATGTTTGGAAAAGGGATGCACCGAACAAGCAAAAAACATCATAGCTTGGATTTGGTAGTTCACATACAATGTATGAGAGAGAGAGAGAGAGAGAGAGAGAGAGAGAGAGAGAGAGAGAGAGAGAGATCAGTCAAAGGATTTTCTACAACTTATTGATTAAATGATAGTCATTTTAAAGTATTGACTCTTTTATGCTTGCGTTAAAGTAAATTTCCTTAGCACCTTGTCCCTAGATACTAAGTACGACCCCTCCCACTCCTCTCTCCATCCATACATCTATGTTTACGTTTAAATCCAGAAAATAAGTTGTCTGAAAAACAATTGTAGTCGCCTTTGAACTAATGAAAACTATTCCTTGTTTCAATAATGGCTTAGATACACGTTTTGTACTTTTAAATTTGATTTGATTTCGCAATCCCTAAACTTAATTTAGCAAATGGCAAGTGGTTGTTCTTTTGAGAATGACAGTAGAGAAAACTGATGAGTAAACACTTTCACAAACCACCCAGCATCAAAGGTGCTTGTGGACAGGATTCCCGCCCCTGTATCTTTTAATATCCAAGGCCTTGGGTATTTAGCAAATATTTTTCACAAAATATTCAACTTAGGAGTGTTTTTTTTTTTTTATTTCAATGAAATAAATAAATCCCACATAGGAACCTTTTTTTTTTTTTTTTTTTTTTTTAATAAATGTCATAGCACTGATTGGTATTATTAGTGATATGACATTTATAAAGACAGAATTCTATGTGGGATTTGTTTATTCCATTGAAATAAAATCATTCCTAAGTTTAATATTTTGTGAAAAATATACTCCAAATACTCTAGGCAACGAACATAAAAGGTGCCCAACATAGATGAATTTCTCAATAATATTATCTTGTCTATAATAAACTAGAAAATGTTTGATAGATTTAAAACAAAACAATTTAGGTGAATTGATTACTGTTTGAACATGAACATATCCGTATTTTGTTATCAATACAAATAGAGGTATTGATTGGCAGAGATCTTTTCTTTACAAGAATAAGGTCACGACAATAGAAATATAAAGGTTACCGTATTTCCGGGGGGAAAGAAAACCAACAAAAAACAAAGACCATTTCAATGAATTACTTTTCCTCCTTATCAATGAACATTATGAAAAAAGACCCAAGACTTTTCAGGTAATCTTTTTTCATTATTCTGCTCTTATTGATTAAGTCATGTTGTGATAGGGCTCTGTGGTCTTTAATTTCCTTTTTTGAAAGGAGAAATGGTACCCGGACACGTCCAATTCTCAACAGGCACTGTACACCGGACACACCCAATTATCACAATTGCCTTGATTCTGCAAGGTTTTCTGTCCGACAACTCCTCAATCGCAAACCAGAGACAGAATAAAGGGCCACGTAAACAAGTACTAGGAATCAAAGTATGTCTTCCTCCACTTTAAGGACAGGGTTGATTCGTGGTATATTGTTTTAAGTCGCACTCGAGAGAATTTTTCACTCATATGGAGACGTCACCATTACCGGCGAAGGGTTGCAAAACTTAGGCCTCTGTTCGGCGCTTGCGCGGCTTTTGAGTAGGGAGGAATCTTTATCGTTCCACGCCTGCTGTGACACGGGACCTCACTTCATGCGGTCTCACCCGAAGGACCACCCCATTTAATCGCCTCTTACTACAAGTACAAGGTACTATTTGTAGGTTTCAAAATAAAGAATAATGGATACATATCTAAATCACGTTTAATGTAGCGGGAAATTTGAGGAATATACATGTAATACTACCCGACAAAGGGATTCCCCGACACGAGGGACATAATTACATACTAATGGGATTTCCAGAGGAATATGATTACATAACAAAGGAATTACCAGAGGGACATAATTACATAACAAAGGAATTGCCAGAGGGACATACTTACATAACAAAGGGATTGCCAGAGGGACATAATTACATAACAAAGAAATTGCCAGAGGGACATAATTACATAACAAAGAAATTGCCAGAGGGACATAATTACATAACAAAGGGATTGCCAGAGGGACATAATTACATAACAAAGAAATTGCCAGAGGGACATAATTACATAACAAAGGGATTGCCAGAGGGACATAATTACATAACAAAGAAATTGTCAGAGGGACATAATTACATAATAAAGGGATTGCCAGAGGGACATAATTACATAACAAAGGAATCGCCAGAGGGACATAATTACATAATAAGGGATTACAACGCTCAACTGATAATCAGCGACCCAATGATTCTCTTTTACATTAATGTGTATCATAGGTGGTAGTAGGAGTAAAAACATTGTGAAAGTATTCAAGGTAACAATGGTCTTGTGGTTGTCATAGTAACCTCCTCTTATCACCCTTCTTTAATTGATGCCACATGCATTTCACATGAGAAATAGATACGAATCTTATATCATATTCATTAAAGATAATGTTTTATATTATATAATTGATATTCTCATCTCAGCTTTTTAAGATTAAGATAAATGAACATATATTACAATTACATTACACTTGGCAGACTAATTTTGACTACGGATAACTCTGTTTACCTCATCAAGATATAGGGCTCACTGCGGGTGTGACCGGTCGACAGGGGATGCTAATTACTCCTCCTAGGCACCTGATCGCACCACTGGTGTGTCCAGGGGTCCGTGTTTGCCCAACTCTCTATTTTGTATTGCTTATAGGAGTTATGAGATTGATCACTGTTTGCTACCTTCACCTTTCATAAATAAATAGAGTTCGTTGAGTTTCCTGTGCCAGAAATAAGTCAGCATGGACAGTAGCTAAAAACTGGAGTAAGATCCTATTCAGTGATGAAATGACAGTAACTATGAGTGGTCGTGGGTTGTCAAATCAAGAGAAGTATGTACCTTCCTTAGTGCATTGGCTATCTAATGCCACACTGGTAAGACCTTGAAAGTAATACCATGGTAAAGGACCATTGACTTTCATAGACGAAAATATGAACATTGTAAAATACATAAACGTATTAGATGAGAATCTGTGGCCATTCATTGCCAAGTATTTCACAAATAAACCACACATGTTTCAGGACGACAATGCTCCACCTCACGTCTCAAGAATGACTAAAACCTGGAAAGAGAATAACAATATTCCAACCCTTCCATGGCCTGCTCAACCCCCTGATATCGATATTATTAAAATATCCGTCTCTTAAAAATCGAGTAAAAAGAGATATGACAAACATTGATACAGTTGATGATCTGAAAGCACTACTTCAGCATGTCTGGCTATCAATCTCCTTAATGTATATACATAACTTATATTCCCACCTCTGGTGTGTCCAGGGGTCCGTGTTTGCCCAACTATCTATTTTGTATTGCTTGTAGGAGTTATGAGATTGATCACTGTTCGTTATCTTCACCTTGCATTCATCAATTCCTCGCCGACTACAGTTGGTAGGCCATATTACAAAATATCACGATAAAACACGCCTCAACAGGAGGTAACTAGGTTTTGGTTCCACGTAAAAATCAGGCAAAATCGCATTTTCGTGATAAGTCCATGTTCATGAAATGATCCCAAACTTAGCATACTAAGTCACTGTAATATGTTTAGCAAATGTACAAAGTAGTTTTGATTTATTTCGCCTTGTTCAAAAATTATGGACAGATATTTATGAACATGGAGAATTCATGCTTAATGCAAATCCATACAAAACACTACTTGTATCCCTTTGGAATTTAAAAACAGCAAAGCGGGTATGAAAATATATCATCATATAACATTAAACAAATGAAAAAGGCATGCTCTGAAATCAATATCTTTTTGAAAGTTTCAATATAACATTTTAAAACCTCTCTGAATGTTACGATTTTCATGCAATTTCGGTTGTCGTTCTTGAATTTAAGAATGGTCTTAAAGTTGGAATGTTTTTCCATTAGAAAATCGTTAATTTAACTACAGCAACGGTTACCATGATAACACATAACAACTACTCATTGTGACAACAGAAATTTGTAGACAGTAGCCTTCTTCTTCATTTTATATAAGCCATTTGAAAATGCATGATCTTGTCATTTAACAAAATCTTTAAGAATATTAAGCATTTTTATGAGTCATTTTTGGTCAAGACATGGATGTTCTATTTTTAGTAACAGAGCTCTGTGAAGGTGCGTCATATGAAAAAAAATATCACCGAACGAGTTCCTATAAACAATGTTACTATATATAAAAGTATTGGCTCAATCCCTGGCGGTCGACTTATCACCCTCTGCCTGATTTTTATGTGGAACTGTACTTAATTACCTTGATATGTTTATATTCAAAATTCAAAATGACCGCCAATTTACTCACTTTGTCACTTGTTTCTTTCTTACAGTGAATTCAGTAACAATATCATGATCTTAACTTCCAAGGTCAGATGTAAAATAATCTTAGTTTCTATTGTTTCAGATTTTTATGTCGACTGTCAGATATTTATGTCAACTTGTAAGATCTTTATGTCGACCTTTCAGAAAATAACCATCACGACTAGGAACTCAGTATCTTGTTATTAAAGGGTGTTAATGCCACTAACTGCCATCTACCTATCGTGGTGGCATAATTATCATAACTTGTCGGTAAATTATGTCGATATGTCAGATGATTGTGTCGATTTTTCAGACAAAAATCCTCGTTCATATTTTTTCATTATCTTTGATTCTGATACTCCAACTGCCCTTTCAAAAGACGAAATTCTTCAAAACCATGCTTCAGTTTTAGACACATTTAATATTCCAGTCAATGGGTCGAATGAATATGAGTTACCGTACCTATACTGGATTCCTAAACTACATAAAAACCCTTACAAGCAAAGATACATTGCTGGATCTAGTAAGTGCTCTACCAAGCCCCTATCTTTGCTCCTCACGAAAATGTTAACAGCTGTAAAGGAGAAACTTCAAACTTGCTGTGCAACTACATATGCCAGAAGTGGTGTTAATCAAATGTGGATTCTAAAATATTCTAAAGAACTTTTAGTAAACTTGAAATCACAGAATTTTCCCCAAATCAATAGCATTAAAACCTATGACTTTTCAACACTATACACGACCATTCCTCACGATAAATTAAAGACTAGACTTTTTGACATCATAGACAGTTGCTTCTTCAACAAAAACGGAAAACGGAAATATTCATATCTAGTGATCAGTCATTCAAAAACTTACTTTGTTAAACACCACTCTAATTCCACGCACAAGTACTCTGAAGTTGAAATAAAAAATATGCTAGAGTTCCTCATTGACAATATCTTCGTAGTCTTTGGTGATCAGGTCTTCCAACAGTCTGTTGGAATTCCCATGGGCACGTATTGTGCTCTTTTGTTAGCTGACCTGTTTTTATATTCATATGAAGCAGAATTTATTCAAAAACATCTCTCGCTGTGACCTTCAATTCGACTTTTAGATATATCGATGACGTTTTGTCTATTAACAATGATAGCTTTCATTCATATGTCGATTTGATATATCCCTGTGAGCTCGAAATAAAGGACACCACAGAGTCGTCCACTTCTGCTTCATACTTAGATATTTTATTGAAAGTAGACATTAACGGCAAACTGACAACTCAACTGTATGACAAACGGGATGATTTCAGCTTCTCCATCGTCAACTTCCCACATTAATGTAGCAATATTCCATTATCACCTGCGTATGGTGTTTATATATCTCTCAACTGATTCGATATGCAAGAGCTTGTTCTGGGTATAGTCAGTTTTTAAATCGAGGTAAGCTACTGACAAACAAGTTGATGGTACAGGGATTTCAACAGTCTCGATTGAAGTCAGCATTTCGTAAATTCTATGGTCGTTATAACGATCTAGTTCGTCAATACAACCTCGCATTGGGTCAAATGCTGTCTGACGTGTTTCATACCGATTGTTAAGCCGTTCTTGGCACATTGATTTGACTGCGGATAACTCCGTTTACCTGATCAGGATATGGGGCTCACGGCGGGTGTGACCGGTCAACAGGGGATGCTTACTCCTCCTAGGCACCTGATCCCACCTCTGGTGTGTCCAGGGGTCCGTGTTTGCCCAACTATCTATTTTGTATTGCTTGTAGGAGTTATGAGATTGATCACTGTTCGTTATCTTCACCTTGCATGTATGCTAATGCGATTTGGTGACATTTACTTTCCGACTTTAAAGTAACTGACAAGTCCACATCACGATATGACAAGTCGATTTAATCATCTGACAAATCGACAAAAAGATAATTATGTTGACTAGTCAGATCTGTATGTCGGTTTGTCAGATCATCATTTTGTTAACTGGATGGCACAATTTGGGCGTGAGGGCATTTTTACAACCTTTTTAAAAACTTTTAATTATCTGACAAGTGGGAAAAAATCATCTGACAAGCCGACACGATTAACTGACAAGTCGACAAAATTATCTTATAAGTGTACATGATTATTTGACAAGTGATGGGAAAAATATGCCACCATAGCTTATCATAAATATGAAGAATTGTTTTAGCACACTAAAACTGATGTCTCCCCTTCCATTTTCCATAGTGTTTTGAAACATCTTTAAGGATCATCTTTAAAGTGGATAAGGTCAAGGGTAATAAAAAATGGCACGCGACACACATTCCTATCATGGTATACCCACATACCAAATATCAAAGGCCTATGTCAAAAGACAAAAAAGTTATGATTCGGACAAAACAAATGCCCCAAAAATTATATTATTTGACCTTTATATAAAAAGTCAAGGTCATCAAAAATGGTACGCAACACACTTATCATGGTATACCCACATACCAAATATCAAAGACCTATGTCGAGGGACTAACAAGTTATGGCCCTGACAAACTTTGTATTAGAAGCGGAAGAATAATTCACACTAAACGATATGTCCCTCTTCTGGGAAGGGGATACATGATAATATCTGCCAAGTCGGTACAAGTGTCCAACAAATAAACATAATTATCTGAAAAATCGACATGATTTTCTGATAAGTAAACTTATAATAAGTAAGTACGAGGGCAAACACACACTCTTTTTCTCCTTATAGTAATGAATGAGGCAATCTGAAGTAATATTTTGATATCGATCACGACAATGTAAATATACAAAAATCAGAGCAATGCACAATATTTTAAGCGTGTTACCAGCATTTTGTATCCAAGCCGCACGATCAACCACAATGCTAAACCAGATAGATGTTTCGTAACGCTTCTATCATAATCATCCTTTATTTTTTGACGTGGTCTCCTGCACACGTTTCTCACATCTCCTTCGCCACGAGTCAGATGCATGAGAATTCCATTAACTATCATCGGTGAGGATATTGCAAACTAACAAGAGGCCCACATGCTTTACCGGTCACCTGAATATTAGTTAAAAGTATCACTAGTCCCAGGGGCTATGGAATGTAGAAAAAAATCCTATTCTGAATATCTAAGCTAAATTCTAATATTCAGCCATAGTGAAAAACCAGATGGGGTCTTAAAACTAAAATATCCCCGAAAGTGCCTATACTGATGAAAGGCTTTAAGTAATATAATATATGTAACGTTAAACGATGGGACTAATTTGGACCCATCCTTGAGTCAAAACCCTGGGTTGCGAAATTCACACTTTTCTGCTTTCCTAGATATGCGATTAGCTATTATACTGTATTAGCAAGCTTAGAGAAGTCTTTAGATAATAGACAATAATCAATATAATAATTTTGGCTCCACCCTGAAGCCAAATCTTACAACTTGGATCATGAACTTAACAGTTTGGTAAAGGACTACCTACTCCTTCTAAATATCTATTTAGTTTCAATTTCAAGTTTCAATTTCGATAGCATTGAAGATATTATTTAAACGTTTTACACATATATACCATCAATTATTGAATCTATCTCCTTCAAGTTTCCTGGCGGCATATAGAAAAACTTTTTACATTACAATGTCATTTGAGCAACCGCATGTGATATATTTTGAAATATTACATAATTTCATATAAGATTTGTAATAATTACTGTAAATGTATTACATTTGGCTGTGTATTCTATTTAGCGCCTTTGGCGGAACGCAGCTTCCGCTAAATCAAGTACATCGCTAAATGCCATCCCTAAATCTAGATGTTTAAAGTAATTCAGGAATGCGCTAAATCAAATCTACGCTAACTTGTTGAAAAAACGATTTCCGCCAAATATCGTACACGCCAAATATAATACGTTTACAGTATATTATAAGTAAGACTGCGGGATGATTTTAACTTCCAATAGTTATGTAGCAATATTCCATTATCACCGGCACATGATGTTTATATCTCTCAACTAATTCGATACGCAAGAGCTTGTTCTGCGTATGATCAGGTTTTAAATCGAGGCAGGCTACTGACAAACTGTGCTGGGGTTTCAACAGTCTTGTTTAAAGTTAATATTTCGCAAATACTATGGTCGTTATAACAATCTAGTTTGCCAATACAACCTATCATTAGGTTAAATGCTGTCTGACATGTTTCATACCGATAGTTAGGTCGTTCTTGGCACATTGATTTTGACTACGGATAACTCCGTTTACCTGATAAAGATATAGGCCTCACGACGGGTGTGACCGGTGGACAAGGATATATTTACTCCTCCTAGCCACCTGATCCTCCCTCTGATATATCCAGGAGTCCGTGTTTGCCCAACTATCTATTTTGTGTTGCTTATAGGAGTTATGAGATTGATCACTGTTCGTTATCTTCACCTTTATAGGAGTTATGAGATTGATCACTGTTCGTTATCTTCACCTTTATAGGAGTTATGAGATTGATCACTGTTCGTTATCTTCACCTTTATAGGAGTTATGAGATTGATCACTGTTCGTTATCTTCACCTTTATAGGAGTTATGAGATTGATCACTGTTCGTTATCTTCACTTTTATAGGAGTTATGAGATTGATCACTGTTCGTTATCTTCACCTTTATAGAAGTTATGAGATTGATCACTGTTCGTTATCTTCACCTTTATTGGAGTCATGAGATTGATCACTGTTCGTTATCTTCACCTTTATAGGAGTTATGAGATTGATCACTGTTCGTTATCTTCACCTTTCATTTCGCACATTGGCTTTATCTCTCCTTGTATAGAGATAGGCAGTCTTTTTCTGTCCATGTCGCGCTGTGAGGCAGTTGTCAGTGTCATTTTTCTATGCATTTGTCGACAATAAAATATGTAAATTTTGTAATTAATAGTTTTAGAAGATCGGAGTTAATTACTATCATCAAAAGTGAAATGAAGGATAATCTGTTTGACAGTATGCAACAGAATTTCCTGTGCTAGAACGTCTGGCAGGGGAGATTCGGACTAATTTGCGGACATCAGCCAAAGTGTCATATATTTTCTGTGAATTTGAGAAAAGTATTGTCAATCATGATGACGAATGACTATCACTTTGCATTAACATGCAGGTTATAGTCTCTAATGTAAGGTGAAGATAACGAACAGTGATATCCTCTAATCAAACTCTGAAAATGTGTTTCTTTCTTAAGTTCCTTTTTCTTTTCTGCTGTTGTTAATTAAGGAATCCGACTCATATTAGATCCAAACTATAGTTCATACACAATACGGCAGATAGGTTTTTTTTGTTATCATTTCGAAGACAAATCTCACGGTAGAACATCCATTAGTTACTAGAAATAAGAATTTGTAAAGAAAAATGGTTCTCTTATTTTCGTGAGATAACAGATATGCAAAAGTTCACGGTCACTGAAATGTATCTTTGATTTTTATACTCAATAACACACATTTACATAATAGTTCAGCTGGATATATCAATTCTATGTTTATTCTTATTACAGTATAAAACGTTGCTGTGGGATTTGATGACAAACACGGGTGGAATACCTTAAGTAGGTAAAGAATTAATATATTCACATTAAATTGTTACATCTTTTGAATGATCCCCTGGAAGAAACTATCTATAATTTTTCCAAATGAATGTTGTTTTGAACGCATTTTGAAAAAACCCCAGTATTTCTTCCAGGCATCTTTCAGAAAATGATCGTCCATGTTAATATGCATATATCGTGTTAATAACAGTAATTATGCAACATTTGAAATTCGTCTATGTGGCGTCTTGATAACTATTACAAGTTTTATTTGAACAATGGATCCGAATCTTGCAGTCGTTTGGGATTATTAATTTTGGGTATGATCTCAGTGATGTCTACGTTAAACAGTGTTAGGGGGTAAATGCAGATTTCTACCATAAAAATTAAGCAGGATATGACGACAGTAATAACTTAAAGAAACTAAAAAATGTGTTCCATACTCATACTATCATTTTAATTGATCAAACATTTGTGGTTTGATATTGTTAATCCTGACCCCCACCCCCACCCCCACACTTAGTTCAAAAGACTAGCACTTGCAATAAACGATCTTTCTTTATGGAAAGTGTCATTCTGATTCTAATAGCCTAGATATAGACCATTTTGATTTGAATATTTCGTAATCCTATTCATATTCCAAGTTCCCATTCAAAATATGAAATTCTTCAAAGTCATCCCTCAGTATTAAACAGTTACACATTTAATATCCCAGTCAATGGGACGAATGAATATGAGTTACCGTACCTATACTGGATTCCAGAACTTCATAAAAACCCTTACAAACAGAGATACATTGCTGGATCCTGTAATGTTTCACCAAGCCTCTAACCTTGCTCCTCACAAAAATATCAACTGCCATGAAGGAGAGACTTCAAACTTAATTGTGCCATAACAGATGCCAGAAGTGATGTAAATCAAATGTGATTCAAAAAATACTAAAGAAATTCCAGTAAATTCAAAACTTTTCTCAAATTCTGACTTTTCAACACTTTACACGACCAATCCTCACAAAAAATTAAATACTAAATTTGTTGACAACATAGGCAGCTGCTTCTTCAATAAAGACACGAAAAGGAAATAGTGATATCTTGTGATCGGTCATCCGAAACGTAATTACTTTCTAAAACATCACTCTGATTCTACTCACAAGTACTCTGAAGTTGATATAAAAAGATGCTGGAATTCCCCATTGACAATATCTTTGTAGTCTTTGGCGACGAAGTCTCCCAACAGTCTGTTGAAATTTCTATGGACAAATTGTACTTATTTATTAGCTGACCTGCTTTTTTATATTTGTAGGAGGTATAATTTATTCAAAAGACGGCGTTTATCTTTTATCAATATTTATTTTCATTCATAAGTCAATTCGATATATCCAAGTGAAGTCAAATAAAAGACACCACAAAGTCTTCCACAGCTGCTTCCTACTTGGATATTTCATTGAACACAGGTTTTAGCGGCAAACTAACAACTCAACTTTATGACTTCAGCTTCTCTATCGTCAACTTCCCATATTTATGTAGCAATATTCCATTGTCACCTACATGTGGTGTTTATGTCTCTTAACTGATTTAATACAAAAGAGCTTGTTCTGAGTATGATGGAATTTTAAATAAAGGCAAACTACTGCAAAATAAGATGATGTTACAGGGATTTCAACAGTGTCGTTCAAAATCAACATTTCACAATTTCTATGTTGTTATAACGATCTAATTTATAAATACAATCTGTCATTGGGTCAAATGCTGCATTACGTGTTTCATATCAATCGTTAGGCGGTTATTGGCGGAATTTGTTAAAGAGCCACTCGTGGCTGCCTTTAAGTGTCCCAGGAACTTAAAGGACATTGTAGTGAGGCCTACACTAGACAACTCATTACTGAATGGAGGCTCAAAAACTTGTAATGATCTCAGATGTCTACTATGCAAATACATGTATACACGTAGCTCTAGTACTGAAACCTTCTGCAGTTCTGCCACACGTCACACCGCCACGTCAATGACCACCGATCCACCAGGAAACAGGAGACCTCAGCAGACGGATCAATGACCACCAATCCACCAGGGAAGCAAAGAAAACTAGGGAACAAGTTGGAGATCATTTCAAAGTTGATGACCATGAATGGGAAGACATGGCAGTTTGTATTACTGATCACGATCCAAGGTGATCTGATGCAGGGAAAAGAGGCAAGGAGTTTAGATGCACAGACTGGAGTTATTTCGTTCTGATAGTTTGAGATAAGTCAAATACTTCACTAGGATGAATGTTGCTTAGCCTATTAACGTGATATTTCTGCCGTATTTTTCGTTTGATTGTGTCTTTATTAACTTTGTTTGACACATTATTGTGGATCCGGCGGTTGTGAATTGACAAAAATCAATAGGACAGTTCCGCCAGATACATAATGTATGCCATTTGCTGGGTCAGGTTGCTGGGTACATGTTACGGATTCCCATATTCTTAATCCGCCTCGCTCCAAATACTCTGTGCAAGTTCTGTTTTTTCCTATTTGTGTTTGTATTTATACTACATATCATTAATATAATATTATATCATATCTATACTAAAAAATCGATTAGATGGATAATACTTTTCCGTAAGACTCAGATCACGTACGACTGACTTTTGCGAGTCTTTGACCTTTGTTAAGTACTTTGATGCTTCATTAGGTCGGGCAATAGGATATCACGTTACAAGTAGTATGTCCAACTGATCGGACGGGTATTAGGAAGCTCGATCTGTAATCCAAACAGCAATCCTGTAGTACATTGTAGACACAAGGTTCAGTTCGTTTAACCCAGGAATGGCGTTGATTGATTGTTTTGCTGTTTTCCGCCACACTCAACAATTTTTCAGTTATCTGGTGACGCCCAGTTTTTATTGGTGGAAGAGAGAAACCAGATACAATGTACCTGGGAAGAGACCACTGACCTTCCGAAAGTAAACTGGGAAATTTTCTCACTTACGGGCGCGAGCGGGATTTGAACCCGCGCCGACCAGAGGTGATAGGCCGCGTGATTTTGAGCGTGATGCTCTAACCATTCGGCCCCAGGGAATAGTGTTATTTTATTGGTTTCTTTTTCACATGCAAGTCATAAAAAGGGGGCGGGCGGTCCCGAGTTTTCATTGTTTGTGTCGTTGGGTTATTCTGTATAATACATTATATATGGATACTCAACTCCACCCATACCCAGAGTTGAAAAACAAGACCTGCGGAACCAACACATCTAGCATCGCGCTAGATAGATTTAACCTTGCTGTTACGCGACATGCCATTGGCTATTGTCCCCCGGTTTGCTGGTTGTGTTTGCAACCTTTACTTTTTTCTCGGTGTACGTGTGCATATACAATCCAACGGAGTATTTTATTGAGTATAGAGGGAAAACACATCTGCCTAGTGATCGACCATCTAAAACACAAGTAGTATTTATTGAGGAAGGCTTTTCTATCCACAAAAATCATATACGCCATTAGAAATTCGTGTAGCATTTATTACGGAAGGTTGGCAAGTTCATAATTCCGTAATGTGTTGCCACTGCTGCCAGCTACAGCATATGTACAAATTTCCAAAAAAAATCATTTGTCCGTTAATTTTCAATAATCCAGTCAATCCCTTCCTTAAGGAGTACAATTTACATAAATATGGGAAAAAAACCTAACTTGTTTTTCAGTAGCAAAATCGAAGACCAGAAAATAATGACAATAAATCTCCTCACATATCCATGATTGTTGTCTTTAGGGTATTAGATCAGCAAGTTCTGTTCAGTAAAGGTAAGATAAAATTCTTTTCAGCAAAATTCATAAAGTACATGGAATCATTTTCAGAGCACACAAACAACATGCTTTTTGCGCTGGGTCTATAATTTGTCCATTCAGTTATAAAGGCAATGTCCGTAAGCTTCTCTCAATCAGGTTAACCACATTTCCCAGAATCGCGATTACACGGCGGATTTGGTTCGACCCTTTTTACCATTAAGTTGTCATTCCTACCATACATAACAAGTCTTCAGATTTGTCGCTTTCGCTTTGAACTATAAAAACTCGCATAATTTTCATCACTTTGAGAATTGGTGAAAGCAGAGGCAAACCTTTTATCAGCCAGCAATTTAGATAGGTAGCCGGAGGTCATGCCATTACCCTACATCGTCTCTTTTAGACTGGTATAATTAACAAAACTCTATCTAATTATCTGTAAGGTCACTATCTTCAGGGCTAATTCTCTGATCTGACATTTGAAGGGGATTTTCTTCATGTCAAATTTATTGAAAGGAACTTATAAAGATTGATATACTCTAGCATATATTGGCTCACTAAGATCAAATAAAACAACGTATATACGCTTATATTATTCGTGTGTGTATATATATATATATATATGATACCCCTCATGTCCCATTTGAAGAAAATTATACCAGAATAAAAACTTTGTCCAGTGGTCCCTGTATCCTCCTCATCTTCATAAGTAGACCATTTCCTCTATTCGCTTATTTATATTTTTGTCGTTTTATACCAGAATTATATAGGAGATGTATCAGATAAATTCTTACAGAACAAAACCTTTCCTCATTGATTCAGGATTGGTTCATCTTAATTTTACTGCTTTTATGGCTAGTTACTTATCAGTGTGTGAAATGGGATGCCTCAACAATTCTCACGTGTAAAATGGCTCAATAAAACAATGACAGACTGATAACAGTGACAGGTGATTATTTTAATGGATTAAACAGCGTGGGATGTAAAAAATGAATGGACTGCTATTTACTCGTCTGGTTACTACTCAGTACACCGAAGTGCATTGTATGGATACTTTTATATTCGTAATTTCTATCACTTCTTCAACTGTTATAAGTAGGTGATTCTAAACAGGTACATACATTTCCATTGCACATTTTTCTCTATAGGTGTTGCCATAAAACTCTTGTATGGGAGTGTCCATTTGATTACAAGTACTTGGACAAATTAGAAAAATTCACTTCTATATACCAGTGTCACATAGTCCCCCTCCTACGTAAATCTGACCACATTGAAGATATTGGATTTTCTATCCAAAGTACATTTTTCTCCTTACAATTTTGTTTGATTCGGAAAATATATTAGTAATCTGATATATGGAGAGAGAGAGAGAGAGAGAGAGAGAGAGAGAGAGAGAGAGAGACTCAGAGAGAGAGAGAGAGAGAGAGAGAGAGAGAGAGAGAAATCGGCCTTTTTATATAAGTGTAGTACAAAATAAGGCAAAAGATTCCGTTAATTATTGATTTTACTATGTAAAAGGTAAAATAATCCATAAAAGTAAACTATACTGCCTCAAATCCTTGGAGTCCCCAGCCTATTGGCTTGCACTCTTTTAACAAATCCTGGATCCGCCACTACAGACAGTTCACTTGAAGTAAGAGTATGGTCTTGTTTACCATTGAGCCATGGTCTCCATGAAATATACGATTACGTATTTCAGTGTATTCAATGCAAACAAACAGTGCATTCCCAATGGGAGGAATGAACAACAAAAGTGGGGGAAATCAAAGCGTTAAGAACTTCATGACAATGAACACGGCGCCTGATTGAAAAGCATTCAGTCAAATAACTTCATCAAAAATAGCCCCAGTCTCTATTGAACAACAATCCCAGTGATGCATGATTGAAGTTCAGTTCTGCGCAGTATAAAGGAGCTGGTGATGATAATGTTATGAGAACAGCTGTAGAAAATAAGAAACATTAAAATCCCCAATAAGTGATAAAATGTACACTAAAGTGTATTGCAAGCCGTTTTATCATTTATTTGGAAAATACGATATTTCTCTAATTCAAAGAGGTATGTTTTATTTCAAAGCGATATCTCTTTAGAAAAAGATAACTCTTTAAGTTAAGCATAAGGAATATCTCTTTCTTAAAATCTGTAAGAAATATCTTTTTTAAACTTTGAGAGAGATATTCTTTACGTTGATTAAAATATCTCCATGATAAAAAGATATATTTCAAAATGTTAAGGGATATCTAGGTTAAAGACATATCTTGTTATCTATATCACTGTTCGTTATCTTCACCTTTCATGTAAGAGATATCTCTCAATCTTTAAGACATCTCTTTACGCATAAGATATATCTTTCTTCATTAAAGATATCTCTTTAAATGAAAGTGACGCCTTTCTAAATTAAAGAAACATCTTTTTTGGAATAAATAATTTTGACGGCTTGTCATACAACTGTCTTTTTGCATTGAATTATAAGGAATTCCACGGGACGGTAACAATCGCAGGATATTCTCGGTTTCTAAGGAAGACACAATTCAGAGAACTATGTTTATATGGTCGTTATATTCCGAAACCTAGAAGAATTCACACATAAAAGAAGTTACGACAAAAAAATACGCAGCTTCTTTTCTACTTTTTACTGATCAATCGTTCAAAGTTACAGGATGTTTCAATCCAATAAAGGAAAAGATGAAGATAACGAACAGTGATCAATCATCGAGAGTCTTGAAACCCCTGTAACCTCAACTTGTTTGTCAGTAGCATGCCTCGTCTTTAAAATTGATTATACGCAGAACAAGATCTTGTGTATCGAATAGGTTGAGAGACATAAACACCATATGCAGTTGATAATGGAATATTGATACGTAAATATGGGAAGTTGACAATGGAGAAACTGAAATAATTCCGTTTGTCATAAAGTGGAGTTGTTAGTTTGCCGTTAATTAATTAATTGATGTTTAATAAGATATCTAAGTACGAAGCAGATGTGAAAGAATGTGGTGTCTTTTATTTCAAGTTCACTGGGATATATTGAATTGACATATGAATGAAAATCATTATTGTTAACAAATAAAACGTTCTCGACATATGTAAATGTCGAGTTGAAGGCCACAGCAAGATATTTTTCTTCTCATGTTGAAGATATGAATGAATTCGGCTTCACAAGAATATAAAAAACAGAATTCGTGCCCATGTATACTTTTAATAAATATTAAGTTAACAAATTGACCGGTTTGAAACATACGCAGTGGGCAAGAGGCAATGCCTGTAAAAATACTTAACCCTCAAATAGTGGATTTTTTCCCAGTAAATGTTTGGCGTTAATAGTACTTTAGAGGGAAACACAGCATGGGGAGTAACATATACAGCTATGGCCACATATACAGACTTAAAGATCAATGTCCAATACATTTTTCTCTGCCTTGTAGTACATTGTGAAGAGAGCTTTCTCACGACTTTCAAGACTTTCCCACTCAAGGCGTTTAAACGTAGATCTGCTGGTAACATGCCTGGTCACCCTTCATGTACCATCTCAAGTTTGTGTTGGATGTGGGGACCCCCGACTGTACTGCAATATTTCAACTTCAGAGTCCTTTTGTGTGGAATCAGAGTGGTGTTTAACAAGGTAATTTGTGGAGGACTGATCACTAAATACACTATAGAATGTGACCGATCGACAGGGGATGGTTACTACTCATAGGTACATGATCACACCTTTGGTGTGTCCAGGGGTCCGTGTTTGCCCAATTATCTATTTTGTATTGCTTGTAGGAGTTATGAGATTGATCACTGTTCGTTATCTTCACCTTTCATTCAAATATTTCCTTTTTCCATTTTCGTTAAAGAAGCAACTACGAGTATCTATATCTTTAGTTTAGTCTTTCATTTATTGTGAGAAATTGTCGTGTAGTGTTGAAAAGTCATACGTTTTGATGTTGTTGATTTGAGAAAAGTTTTGCAATTTCATATTTACTAAAAGTTCTTTAGAATTTTTTAGAATCTACATTTGATTTACACCACATCTGGCATATGTAGTTGCACGATACGTTTGAAGTTTCTCCTTTACAGCTGTTAATTATTTTTTTCACGAGGAGCAAAGATAGGGCTTGGTAGAACATTTACTGGATCCAGCAATGTATCTTTGTAAGGCTGTCTGTGAAGTTTAGAAATCCAGTGTAGGTAAGGTAACTTATATTCATCCATCACTTTGACTGGGATATTAGATGTGTCTAAAACTGATGCATGCTTTTGAAGATTTTCATCTTTTGAAAGGGCAGTTGGAGTATAAATACGATTAACAAATGTGGAATTAATGCCACATTCGTTTAAATACCGGTGTAATAATTAGCCTTACAAAGACAATGTTTTTACAAGCTTTGTCACCTGGAATCACAATATATTTTTCATGTAATCTTATTCTTTGATCACGTCTGGTTTACTAAACACAGGATAGGTAGCATGTATTTTTGTTCCCATGTGTCTAATACGGGATTTTAATATTCCTCTATGTTTTTAATCCATTCTGACAAGGTATCAGATTCTTCTTTTTCATATTTAGCCCATATTCTGGCATAATCTTCGACAAAATTCATAACAGAGATGAAGTTTTGTTGCCAATTGAAAGACTTATAAATGATGTCACGTTTGATCACCTTTTTCCTTACGTCAACAGACAATTAAGTCCACACAAAACTCTATTCTGTTACATTGATAGTTTTACATACGTTATTTCAAGAAGCCACAGCTAGTTTATACTTGGATTTTTTTAACACCTGAATATAGACCGAACTCTATGGTTATGAAATGAAATTCTATAGCCAATTGAAAGACCGATGCTCTCTGTATTTAGGATTTCTTAGAATAAGTGATTTCAGGTCCTCATTTTCAACTATATGCAAGGTGAAGATAACGAACAGTGACCAATCCCACTCCAGTAATGACATGTCCAGCTGGACTATCGGTTGAAAGAAGACAACGAACAAGAACACGTAGGTGGATTAAGTATAAGATGGTCTATATCTAGGCATGCACTGCAAAGTTTGTTTATAATTAAAAAGTTTGGATGCAACTGTAGATGTATATTTGTAGGAAATACAGGTTGTGGACTTGAATTTGAATACAAGACTGAACTCTATTGTGACAAAGAATGTTGCTGATGTTGACGGGATCTATTCCTTTGTTAGTAAATTTGAGTTTAAGGAACTGGCGGCATGATTAGGAAGGAATATCATCCATAACCCGCGGTGGTTTAAAGAGCTTTTCATGGACAACATCCATAATCATAGAGTTCAGTCTATATTCTGGTGTTGAAAATTTCAAGTGTGGACTAGCTTTGGCTTCTTCAAATAACATATTCAAAACTCTTAATGAAATAGAGTAAAGTTTTGTGCGAATATGATGTGAACCTAATTATGTTCCCCAAACAAAGTTTGGGAACATATTGTTTTTACTCTGTTTCTTATTTAAGGTCTTCCGTCTCCTGCGGAAGACCTTACTATTATTGTTCGCGTTCTTCTTCTTCATTAAGGTCTTCCGTCTCTTGCGGAAGACCTTACTATTATTGTTCGCGTTCTTCTTCTTCATTAAGGTCTTCCGTCTCCTGCGGAAGACCTTACTATTATTGTTCGCGTTCTTCTTCTTCATTATTATTATTATTATTTTCCTTGGTAGTACACGCGTTTTTCTCAGCCATTTCTCGATCGATTTCCACGAAATTTTCAGGAAAGATGTCTTTTGGTGACGAGAGTTTGCTTGCAAAATTTCGTGCTTGACGTCACTTCCGGTCAGGAGTTATCTCTCTTTTAGTGACTTTTTGAAGGGCCTTGTTGTCCACACATCTCCTCCGTTAGTTTTGAGGCAAGAGTCTTGAAATTTCTACACAAGATAGAGTAAACATTTTAGAAGATTTGTGGGGGATTCGATTTTACCGGAGGCGATTTGCTAAAGAGCTCGCCTGGACCTGAAAAAATGGATGCCAAAATTTTTCGCCGATTTCGGCGATTTTTGACCTTTGATCTCCAATATCTTTTTTCTTGCAAATATTTTGTTAAGACATGTAGAACAAAAGTTGTGCACATTTACGAGATCTTTTCGAAAATATCAAGATTTAGGGACTAGCCCCTTCAATTAGGGATCTAGAAGGGCTCAAAGTCTAGATCAAATATCTCAAAAATCGTTAATATTTTGGTATAAGTCAAAGAACAAAAAATGTTCATCTCAACAATCCAAATCTATTCATATAAAAATTTAGGTCATATGTTACGTAATAAGGGATTTTAAGGGCCAAAACCATAAATTTTTTACCCCTTGTATCTCGAAAACGACAAATATTTTGAAAAGCAATAAAGAACAAAAGTTGTTCAGAATGATGATCTGAACAATATGCATATTTCGTTTTTACCCTATGTGGCCCCGTTAGGGAGCTACAGTTTGGCCCCTAAAAATTACTTCTAGAAATAACTCGAGAACGGTAAAGAATTTCTAAATACTTGTTGAACAAAAAATGTTTGAAATGTCATGACCTTTCTTACGATATCAAGCAAAAGGGGCTGACCCTTTAAATTAGGGGCCCAGAAGGGTCCAAAGGTTTATGAGAATATCTCAGAAACTATTAATATTTTGTAATAAGTCATTGAAGCGGAAATGTTCATCTAAACGAGCTTGTTCTTATCAAATCAAAAAGTAGGTCATATGTTACGTAATAAGGGATTTTAAGGGCCAAAATCATAAATAATTGACGCCTCATATCTTGAAAACGACAAATATTTTGAAAAGCATTATTGAACAAAAGTTGTTCAGAATGATAATCTAAACAATATGTACATTTCGTTTTTTCCCTATGTGGCCCCGTTAGGGAGCTACAGTTTGGCCCCTAAATATTTCTTGTAGAGATAACTCGAGAACGGTAAAGAATTTCTAAATACTTGTTGAGCAAAAAATGTTTCAAATGACAAGGCCTTTCTTACGATATCAAGCAAAACGGGCTGGTCCTTTAAATTAGGGGTTCAGAAGGGTCCAAATGTTTTTGAGAATATCTCAGAAACTATTAATATTTTATAATAAGTTGTAGAAGCGGAAATGTTCATCTCAACGAGCTTGATCTTATCAAATCAAAAAGTAGGTCATATGTTACGTAATTAGAGATTTTAAGGGCCAAAATCGTAAATATTTGACGCCTCATATCTTTAAAACGACATATTTTTTGAAAAGCATTATTGAACAAAAGTTGTTCAATGTGTCATAACCTATCGATCAATATCAAAAAATGGGTCTGTGGGCCTCATGGCTCGCCTGTAGAGTCGATTTTTGTCGATATCAGTCGATTTCAAAAACTTGTAACTGGTAAATATTTTGTAAGGACATATTGAACAAAAGTTGTTCAGTTTATCGAGATCTATCGATTGATATCAAGAAATAGGCCTATGGTCCTAATGGCTCGCCTGTAGAGTCGATTTTTTGTCGATATCGGTCGATCTCAATAACTTTTTACAGGTAAATATTTTGTAAAGACATATAGAACTAAAGTTGTTGAGTCTATAGAGGGCTAACAAATGACATCAAGAAATAGGCCCGCGGGCCTTATGGCTCGCCTGGAGAGTCGAATTTCAAACGAATTTCACCGCAACTTTGCTTCAGAAGCTTATGATATGAAAAATTGATTATATCTAAAGTGTCTTAAAGTCGGAAACTAAATTGGGACTCATTTGTCTTTTTTTTTTTTAACTCCAAGTGCATCAACAAATCGGACGGAAGACCTACTCGTTGCTCGCAACGAGATCGTGTCTAGTTATTATTATTATTCTTTTTCTCCGGTACTTTTTTGTCCGGTAGTGTTCTCAGAAACTACAAAAGGGATCGATATGAAACTTTCCAGGATGATAGTATAGCGTTTGTAGATGTGCATAGTGATAGTCATTTTGTTTGCACGTGCATGCACGCGCGCGCACGTGCATTGCAATTTTGGTACAAAAAATGGAAAATCAGAATATTGAAGGAAGCGATATAAAACCTAAATAGGATGATAGTATATCATTTGTACATATGAAAAATAATAGTTATTTTGCCAGCACGCGCACGCATGCGCGTGCACACGCATTACAAAATTTGTACGCTAACTTTGGAATCAGTCTAACTTTTTTGTTGTTCATTGAAATGGCTTGAAATTCATATCATAGGTAGATATTGAGACCCTTAACTGATTTACATGGTCAAAATTACCAATTTGCACGCGCATGCACGTGCGCTTCATTTTGATTGGATAATGCTAAAACGTTTGTAACTATCTTATTTATGAAGCGAATGAGATGATATTCACAGCATATGTAGACAATATGTGTATCTATATGTTGGTGTAACAAAAAATGCCAACGCACAGGCGCATGCGCGTGCAACGTTTTTTAAATGTTCAATTTTTAAAGGACGATAACGTTTTTGTTTTTCATCAAATTCTATTCATATTAGGGGTTTAGATGTATCTTGGTACTCCTTACAAATTGCTGTGGTTAGAATTACTGCTCAGCACGTGCATGCACGTGTGCTGATTTCTGATTGGACGATTTTAAAATCGCTATAACTTCCTTATATTTGTTGGAAACGTTATGAAATTCATACTGTGGGTATATGATACAAATGCCTGTTGAACGACATCAACAAAAATTCGGAATCATACACCCGTGCGCGTGTATGCACGTGCAACGCTTTCTTTCATTTCTTGGTACTGAAATGACCATATTGAACGTACTACATGTAATTAAAGGCTAAAATAAAATGATTTTTTCCTATAGATTTATAAGGACATCATTTTTAATTGGGGGAGGTTTGGGGAACATCTGTAACGGTCCCCGTTACAATTAGAACTAGTTGTCTGTTGGCATAAGGTGAATCAAGCGTGACATCGTGTATACTTCGTCTTTTATATGAAGGATGTTCATGACTGCGTTTATATCTTTGTGTATTTGGAAAAAGGCCCATCACATTCACGTTATTTCCTTGTAGGCTAGTCAAATTTCCTACATTGTATACATTATCATTGCATCCGTCTAGAAATACAGTGCCATGAGTCCTGAACCAGTGACCGTCTACGAAAAGGGGTACCTAAAGTTGGATTGTTTGTTTGATGGCAATTTAGTTTCTAGAATCCTGACCCCCATGAATGGAGTGGTCAGGAGAATTAAATTGCTTATAAAAGTTGGTTACCACCATTATTTATTTGAAATCTGCATCCCGATATTCTTTTAATAAGTGAAGCCTTAGTTTCTCCAACATAAATTAAGCAACAGAGGTTACACTCAATAGCGTAGGCAACATTAAAAGATTTACATATCTCAAAGGTTTTGATACAGAAACTACGTCCGGTATGGAAAATTTGAGTGAATGTTCGACTTCAGCCATTTTTTCTGTAACTGGTCATCTCTACCTGCAGATAACTCCGTTTACCTGATCAGGATATGGGGCTCATGGCGGGTGTGACCGGTCAACAGGGGATGCTTACTCCTCCTAGGCACCTGATCCCACCTCTGGTGTGTCCAGAATTCCGTGTTTGCTCAACTATCTATTTTGTATTGCTTGTAGGAGTTATGAGATTGATCACTGTTCGTTATCTTCACCTTGCATGAAGATTATCTTCTATGTATCCCTCTTGAGGCAACTGTAACATTGTGTAAAGACAAGCAGCATTGCACTTCATTGCGTAGACAACGTTAGAAGATTTACAAGTCAAATTACCAAAAGTTTTGGTACAGAAACTGATATAATCCATTAACATCAAAGTAAATACGTGAAATATTTTTTTGAAAACAAGATTTAGAATACCCTTACCATCATACCTTCTTCGTCAGCAAAACACAATGTAGGTCGTTTTTGAAACTGCCATGACGTCACATTGACCTAATTCGTAGCTATATAGAAAAAGATCGGCTGTTTGTTTCGTAGTAGAATAGAAATAAAGTTCTTGTTTTCGTGTATGTTGTAGGATAACCTTCTTGGTCTCGAAATGTTGTTTATGTTTCAATCAAGATTTCTCGACCTCGTAGGTTATTCTGCAACATATACGAAAACGCAATCATTATTTCTAAAATACACTATAGATGTATATATAAATCAATTGGTATGGAAAGACAATAATGTCATTTTGCTTCATTTAAAGCATCTGGATAGGTTTTCTAAAACAAATATTAATAACAAAAGTTGATAAACTTTATTTTTTCTGTCATTGAAATAGTAAATCACAATTTTGCAACAAAACTTTCGACATCAAAATGACAGCTAGTATTGGTTTAAATTACCTAAGAGTTTCTTTCAAAAGAAGTAGAAAAAAGTGTGGGAAAACAGAGCAGTTAGCCAGTTGGCGACTTTGCGACCTAATCATACCTTTTCTTCCACTTACACGTTGGGCTAGCATTATTCATTATAAATAGATAAGTAGATAAGCGACGAAAAATGTCGCGTTTCTGGGATTCACGTAACATGGCTAGCAAGTTTCAAGCCGACGTAATTTTTTTTTCGTCACGGAAGATTTCTGTAATTGTGGGATTGTTGATCTATGCTGACCTTTTCCTAGCTTTCTTTCCTAGTTCGTCTGACGGTAACCATTGTAAACAACGTAACCCTAAATTCTATTAACGTTTTACTTGATTGAATGTTTTGTTTCATTTTTATGCGCACGTCGAAGATGGGACGTATTATGGTATACCGTCTGCCCATCTGTCCGGACCTTGCAGGCAAAATGCAAAGTAAGCACAATGATCTTACAACTTAGCATATTTGATCACCTTGATGAGAGGAAGATGCGTATTGTTTTTCCAGGTCAAGGTCGTAGTATCGGTGAAGAGGAAAACCTTTCAGACAGAATACAGACCGAACTATAGGAGCTAATATTTTACAACTCGGTATATTTAATTTACATGAGAGGAAGATGCCAATTGTTTTACAAGGTCAAAGTCGTAGTACCAGTTAATAGGAAAACCTTGTAGGCAGAATAGATACTGCACTATTCGGCTAGGAATTTCAAACTTGGTACACATACTCCTCATGCCAAGTGGAGGATTTTTTTTCAAGGTCAAAGATCAAGGTGACAGTTAATAGGAAAACCTTGTAGGCAGATACAGACCGAACTATTGAGGCTAGGACCGTCAAACGTGGTACATATACTCCTCATGCCAAGTGGAGGACACCTTGTGTTCTTTAAGGTCAAAAGTCAAGTCGTAGTATTACTTAGTAGAAAAACCTTGTAAGCAGGATAGACTGAACCGTTGGGGCTAGGACCGTCAAATTTGGTACATAATCTACTACATATACACCTTATGCCAAGCGGAGGATGTCTATTGTTTCTCAAGATCAAAAGTCAAGGTTGTAGTATCACTCAGTAGAAAAACCTTGTTTTCGTTTTACAGATTTGTTTGGTTATGAATACAGGTATTGCCCTGAATTGTTTCAGAACCTCCCTCTCAGAGAAATACACAATCAGGTCAAATTTCAACTTGATTGGTGCACCATGTCCTATTTTAGGGCTAAAAGTAGGTCAAATAGTTTTCCGAATTTTTTTTTATGGATACAGATATTGCACTGAAGGTCTAAGGGGCATATGTTGTACCGTTTGCGGTACTCTTATCACCTGTGTATATCGATTTTAAAGTAAATATGTACTAAAGGTGCAACACCGAGTTTCAATGTGAAAATAATAAAAACGAAAGGGAAATATGTCATTGTATATAAATACCAGTAATAAGAATGCCTAATTCATTACCTAAACCATCTCTAACACAAGTGACCTTGACCTTCATTTTCCCCCTTACGCTTCCGTTTAAGTCAAACTAACTTGATTTCTTCTACGATGTTCTTTTTCAGTTTTCAACCCTTTTTAACGTGCGAGTACCCTATTTTATACATAAATATGTTTGTCTTCACTTCATGAAACAACAGGCAATAAGCGAGACTCTTTAGTTTTTAATCAATGACTATTACTTGTAAATGCAAACAATGCCCAAACGTCTCATAAATAAAACGATTTTTCTACATATAATACTTATTATTTACGTATAATTTTCATAACATAAAAGCTAGAGCATAAAGGTAACGCCACTTAACCAAAAAAAAAAAAAAATGAAAAATGAAAAAAAGAAAATGGACCGGATCGTCAGACGGACATGGCGATTCCCGCGTATTCCATTACTTTGTAGAGGATATATAATCATAGAAATTGATCATGTAGGGTTTCAATGGAAAAGCTCAAGCAGTACTCTAGATATTGTATTAAATGAAAGTGAAATGTCGAGGCCCTTTGTTGATAATCGATAAGGATGACGATTGGGACTATACTATGCCAGACACTTGCTTATGGTACCCCTTTCACTATGACGAATACCGTTCATTTTATTTCGTCCTCGTTGTTTTCACCGAAAATCATTTCTTTGTGCACTAATCAGCTCAGCTAGAAAACGTTCGGTCGACATATCTCCATTTATTTTTTATTAAAAAGATATTGTCAATTAACTGACAGTCAGTCGGAAACTTATAGTATGATAAATGAAAAACAAAAAACACAAAAGAAATACCTTTGTAATTATCCTTCTAATAACCTGAACAAATACCAAGCGAAAAGCACACAACAAAAGTTCACATAAAGTGTCATATCCTCTTGCAACGTACAACAGCACTCATGAAAGAGGTATTACTATTCTAATACCTTGATCCATGTATTTAACCTTGAAAACCATTAGGAACAAGTATGTTAGTGTTAAACAATACACTTGCAAGAACATTTGAAAGCGACTACAAAATACACAGATATCCAAGTCAGTCTGATTAAAACCAGCCCCCCCCCCCCTTCTCCTATCACAATGGGCCTGATAGGATTCAACAGTGACTTCTTTGTTTTCTGGTATTATGTTTTATTTATTTACCATAAAGTTCACCTAGACCTACTCCTCCTGTGGGACGATAGTAGAAGGGTGGTGGTGGTTTTAATCAGACTGATATCCAAGTTTGCATACAAGGAAAGTACGATTATCCCTCCACCGATATTGACCTTTTAAATTTCTTCTTGAAAACCACTAAATATCAAAATATTCATGCAAGGTTCCACTCCTAAATCAAAGGTGAAATTAATGAACAGTGATCAATCTCATAAATCATATAAGCAATACAAAATAAAAAGTTCGACAAACACGGACCCCTGGACACACCAGATCAGGTGTCCAGGAGGAGTAAGCATCCCCTGTCGACCGTCCACAACCACCGTCAGCCCTATGTTTTGATCAGTCAAACGGAGCAATCCGTAGTCAACATCAGTGTGCCAAGAACGGCTTAACAATAGGTATACCTACCTACCTAGTCCTTGTTGCGCCCGTGGGCACATAGGACAAGGACTAGTTTCTTCCACTCCTCTCTGTCTTTAGCAGTCTTTTCAATTTCACCCCAGGTCATGCCAACCTCTCTCATTTCTGTTTCAATCGATATGGAACACGCCAAACAGCACTTGACCAGATGATAGGTTGTATTGACAAACTAGATTGTTATCACGGCCATATAATTAACGATATGCTGACTTAAACGTGACTGTTGGAACCCCTGCACAATCAACGTATTTGTCAGTAGCCTGCCTCGATTTAAAAACTGACCATACGCAGAACAAGCTCTTGCGTATCGAATCAGTTGAGAGCTATAAACACCATATGGTGGTGATGATAGAATATTGTTACATGAATATGGGAAGTTGACGACGGAGGAGCTGAAATAATCCCGTTTGTCATAAAGTTGATCCGTTATTTTGCCGTCAATGTTCGTAAAGTACGAAGCAGATGTGGAGCACTCTGTGGTGTCTTTTATTTCGAGTTCACAGGGATATATGGAATCGACATATGAATGAAAATGATTATTGTTAATAGGAATAACGTCGTCGATATATCTAAATGCCCAGTTGAAGGCCACAGCCAGATTTTTCTTCTTCTCATGTAGAAGCTTTTGATTAAACTCTACTTGACAACAATATAAAAACAGGTCAGTTAACAAAGGAGCACGATTTGTACCCATGGGAATTTTAGCAGACTGTTGGAAGACCTGATCAGTAAAGACCACGAATATATTGTCAATGAGGAACTCAAACATATCTCTTATTTCAAATTCAGAGCACTTGTACAAGGATTTAACAAAGTAATTTTTTGGATCCTTATTCACAAATATCTTATGACTAAGCTGAAAAAAAATAATTCTGTCTGTTACCGATCACAAGGTCAAGTTTGATGAACCATGGATGTACTTTACATATTAATTAAGAAAGTCTACAAGAAATGAAAAATAAGTGTTTGTGAATTTTTATCTTAGTCGTAAGATGTTTTGTGAAATGGGCCAACTATCGACCGGTTACACCCGCCGTGAGCCCCATATCCCTATCAGGTAAACGGACTTATCCGTAGTCAAAATCAGTGTGCCAAGAATGGTTTAATAATCGGCATGAAACACGTCAGACAGCATTTGGACAGATGATAAATTTTATTGGCAAACTAGATCGTTATAACGACCATAGAATTTGCGAAATGCTGACTTTAAACGAGACTGTTGGAACCCCTGCACCATCAAATTGTTTTTTCAGTAGCCTGTCTCGTTTTAAAAACTGACCACACGCAGAAGAAGCTCTTGTGTATCGAATCAGTTGAGAGATATAAATACCATATGCTGGTGATAATGGAATATTGCTACATAAATATGGGAAGTTGACGATGGAGAAGTTGAAATCATCCCGTTTGTCATAAAGTTGTGTTGTTACTTTGCCGTTAATATCTACTTTCAATGAAATATTAAAGTATGAAGCAGAAGTGGACGACTCCGTGGTGTCTTTTACTTCGAGTTTACTGGGATATATCGAATGAACATAATGAAAATTATTATTGTTAATAGATAATGCGTCGTCGATATATCTAAATGTCGAATCGAAGGCCACAGCAAGAATTTTTTTCGTCTCACGTAGAAGTTTTTGGATAAATTCTGCTTCATAGGAATATAAAAACAGGTTACCTAACAAAGGAGCACAATTCGTGCCCATGGGGTTCAACAGACTGTTGGAAAATATGATTACCAAAGCCTAGGAAGATATTGTCAATGAGGAACTCCAGCATATTTTTTATTTCAACTTCAGAGTACTTTTTTTTTTAAAATTCACTTTCTGCGACCACTGACCTTTTTATATTTAACCGAAAAACAATAAGAACCAATATGTACATTCTGTTCTATTGCATAGGGCTTGTCCAGAAGACATTTGGGAGTTTACCTTCGAGTAACCTTAGACAGCCAAGGACTTCACACAAGCAAATGCAAGTAAGTCCGACAAAATCTGGATGAAAGTGTATGTGAAATGTTTCATGATCTATCTTTTATTGGCCTTTGCAAGTTGTATCATGGGGTTGTACAACCTATACTAAAAGTTTAACATTTTTTTCACGTTTGAATATGTATGAAGTTGACAAAAATACGTACTATATTTGTGAATTCTCAGAAGTGGGATGGGTAGTTCGGGCCCTGGTTGCCTGTCTGAAAATGCGCTTGTAATGATTAATATTAAAAAATATTCATAAAATGATCAAACTTTTAAACGAGTACTAAGGAGAGTTGCATAGAACAGTCATGCTTTCTGTAATGTTTTGATTCAGGATATTTTATAATTATAGAGTTGTATGATAGAACAGTAACATTGTCAATTTATAGGCTTGCTATTTAAGATGTCTTTATTGCTTAAGAAGGGTATTTAAAGCACGGGTACTTTGTTATTTTCCCACCATCACGTGATAGAATATCAGTAAATAGGTTAACAACAATCATAAAGGATGTTTATTTAAAAGTCACCAATCCTTAGATTTACCGGAAAAATATATATTAGTCTTTTTTCTATTTTGATTTCTACATACCCACTCTTCATAATAAAACGGGGATATGTTTAATTTCCGCGTTATTTCTTTCAGGCTAGTTCGATATTCGACACTCCTTATATCTTCTTGAAAATGAAAGTCACAATCTACCCAAAAGCTCTGGTGATGTAATTGGCAAACATTTGTTCGTTTGATGTTCAGAATTAGAGATATACTTTCAATAGAACAGCGATAAAACCGACCGAAGAACCTGCATTAATTGCTTTGCCGTGTCGGCAAATTGCCACAGATATTTAATAGAATGGAGTTAATTGTCGTGATCACACTGGTTAATCATAAGACTCCGCGTATTCTCCGCACTTAAACCATTGGATGTCTTGGGAAGGTGTCGAAATGGTAGCTTTTTATGTCGTCAATATCTAATATCTGTTACCGGGGAATAGAAAAGTTCAGAAGGCGTAAGGGGGTACTTTGGGAACTTTCAAAACCTATTTTACAAAAATGTTAGGGGTAATGTGTATTTGTGTATGTATGTACAAGACAATTCGAATCACTTAAAGAAAAGAGTTATTTGATATTTTTAATGGTCATCATATAAATAAACTAAAACTTTAAAGTCTCGGTGTGTTTTCAAAAAAAAAAAGAAAAAGATGTCTTTGCATGAACAAATGAAGATAACGAACAGCGATCAATCTCATAAATCCTTTAAAGAATACAAAATTAAGAGAAAGGCAATCACGGACCACTGGACATACCAGAGGTGGGATCAGGTGTCTAGGAGTAAGCATTCCCTGTTGACCGGTCACACCCGCCGTGAGCCCTTTATCTTTATCAGGTAAACATACTAATCCGTAGTCAAAATCAATACGAAAAGAACGGCCTAATAGTCAGCATATAACATGTCAGACAACATTCGACCCAGGGATAGCTTGTATTTGCAATTGCGAATAAGATCATTACAATGACTAGAGAATTTGCGTAATGCTGACTTTGAACGAAACTGTTAAAACCCATGTAGCATTTACTTATTTTTCAGTAGCTTGCCACGATTTAAAAATTGATTATACGCAGAACATACTCTCGCATATAGAATCAGTTGAGAGATATAAACATTATATGCAGGTGATAACGGAATACTGCTACATAATTCACATTTCATAAATATGGGAAGTTGACGATAGAAAAGCTGAAGTCATCTCGTTTGTCATAAAGTTGTGTTGTTAGTTTACCGTTGACATCTATCTTCAATAAAATATCCAAATATGAAGCAGATGTGGAGGGCTCCGTGGTGTCTTTTATTTCAAGTTCACTGGGATATATCGAATAGACATATAAATAAAAATGAGCATCTAAAATGCTTATTATGGGGAAATCCATTTCGATAGCCCTTAATCTAGACGGCGTGACCACGACCTGGCGACGAGCTGGTAGGCCACGACTGGGGGTATAGTTTTGGGAAAAGGTTACTGTTTCTTTGTAAGGATATCGCCTCCTCATATCGATTCATTCAATTTCAATACCCTCTCAAAAATGCATACGTGTATTCTCATCGTCAGGTAGTCCCGTGTATTATCAACGTCAGGTAGTCCCATGCTTTATCATCGTCAGGTAGTCCCGTGCATTATCATCGTCAGGTAGTCCCGTGCATTATCATCGTCAGGTAGTCCCGTGTATTATCATCGTCAGGTAGTCCCGTGTATTATCATCGTCAGGTAGTCCCGTGCATTATCATCGTCAGGTAGTCCCGTGTATTATCGTCAGGTAATCCCGTGCATTATCATCGTCAGGTAGTCCCGTGTATTATCATCGTCAGGTAGTCCCGTGCATTATCATCGTCAGGTAGTCCCGTGCATTATCATCGTCAGGTAGTCCCGTGCATTATCACTGTCAGGTAATCCCGTGCATTATCATCGTCAGGTAGTCCCGTGTATTATCATCGTCAGGTAATCCCGGTTGCCTTTAACTTTCTACTCACCACCCATATGCAAACTCGCCGAGAAATCGTTCAATTTCGTGGATAAGAAACGAAACGTCGTCCATGTTTATTAATTATGAGAATACACGACAGAAATTCTTCAAATCCCATCGAGGTATTTACAATGGTACGAAAGACATAGCGGGTATATATGAATAATATTGCCCCAGCTTCCGCTCTCGCAGAATATAATTAACAGTAGTCTTTGAAATGACAACCACATCAAGCGATTTGGTATGAATGTCTGACGAGAAATTTAACCTTCAGTGACAGTGTCGCATTTTCAGGCTCTGAGATCTGTAACACGCGACAATAAGGCTGAGGCAAAAGTGCTTTGTCAGAGAATGGCGTCAAATAACCCAAAGAGTATCAGGCGGAATTTTACAGAGAACTCGTTAAAGATATTGTCGCTTCCAGTCACACGTACTAATACTCCTTTGGAAATTCGAAAGATTTGCATTTTATTGTTGAATAATTACTCTAAAAAGCATTTGGTAAGCCTCTTGCTCATTGTGTTACCTAAAAGAACTAAATCCAATCAATCGATCCCGTGTTATTCATCACCATGTCCCTTATTATGCGCTGAAATACTGCAAAACACAAAATGGTACTTCATTCAATTGAGACACTTTTAGATAATCGTATTTTCGGAACTGGAGAGTTGCAACGCATTTTACTATCTTGAGCAGCATTCATAATAGGAATTATTATCTAAATGGCCTAAATATGAAGGTTTTGCTTGCAAGACTTGTAAATAAATTTGTAATCAATAAAATCAACTGCGAAGTTGATTTTCAAAAAATCATATGAAGCCAGGACAAGTTAAATACATGAATTAGTATTGTGTCGTTTTGATAACCGAGAAGAATATCTGCCTGTCAGAACAAATTCATTTCAGTTGGAATTCCCAGTCGTTGAAATAGTCGTACTATATCAAGGTCCATACGTGCATTGTTCACAACTTCAGCTCATTCATTAGGAAATAGCTATCATTTCAATTTGTAAAGGCTAAAACTTTTGAGGTGTAAGGTGAAGCGGAAATGTAAATATTTATGAATGCGAACTAAGACTTACAAGTGTATATAATTGTCTCAAAGATTTTAAATCAGTGAAATGAGTGGGTTTAGAGTAATATATTTACATTCACTGAATCTTTTCTCTTATATTTCTTTTTAAATTGACATTGCTTTAATCATGCAATAAATACATGTTTGTTGCAAACTAAATCATTACCAAATATGGAGTGTCATCAAGGTCAAAGGGTAAATTGACTGTTTCATTTAACGTAACAAATGGGTCAACCATATGCTATTTTAGATCTTAATTCTAGTTTATATTTTTAAATAATACATGTAAATTTAAACAATAAAATATCTTTCTTTGTTGTTTCATCGGGTGATGAAGGTAGCACTCATTGCAATTTTTTTTTTACATAACCCACTTACGCTGCAATGCTAGCTATCTTCATCACCCGATGAAACAACAAAGAAAGCATTTTATTGTTTAATCATTTTCGCTTCTGGATACAAATGAGCACATATTCTAGCGACCAAATACAACGGACAATGCAATAATAACATTATCATCAGCATCAAAATAATATAGATCGTTACTCACAAAGGCCAGTCTCAGCAAAATAATCAACACAATATGGACCGCTACACGCACAGGTCAGTCTCTGTAAAATAATCAACACAATATGGACCGCTACACGCACAGGTCAGTCTCTGTAAAATAATCAACACAATATGGACCGCTACACGCACAGGTCAGTCTCTGTAAAATAATCAACACAATATGGACCGCTACACGCACAGGTCAGTCTCTGTAAAATAATCAACACAATATGGACCGCTACACGCACAGGCCAGTCTCTGTAAAATAATCAACACAATATGGACCGCTACACGCACAGGCCAGGCTCTGTAAAATAATCAACACAATATGGACCGCTACACGCACAGGCCAGGCTCTGTAAAATAATCAACACAATATGGACCGCTACACGCACAGGCCAGGCTCTGTAAAATAATCAACACAATATGGACCGCTACACGCACAGGCCAGGCTCTGTAAAATAACGTAAAATAAACATCATCACCAGCACAATAATGACCTCTAAACATAAAGGACAGGATCATCAAAACAGCACTTGAACGCAATATGGACCGCTACACACGAAAGAGAGACCTACAGGACAGGCCAAAATGGACTGCTACACGCATTTAGGACAAACACATAAAATTCTACGGTCGTTATAACGATCTAGTCAATACAACCTATCATTGGTTCAAATGCTATCTGACGTGTTTCATAACGATATTTACGCCGTTCTTGGCACACTGATTTTGATTACGTATACTCCGTTTACCTGATCAAAATATAGGGCTCATGGCGGGTGTGACCGGTCGACAGGAGATGCTTACTCCTCCTAGGTACCTAATCCCACTTCTGGTATATCCAAGGGTCCGTATTTGCCCAACTCTCTATTTTGTATTGCTTATCGGAGTTGATATTGATCACTGTTTGTTATCTTACCCTTTCATAAAGAAACACAGCAACACAATACAGACCACTACACACAAAAGGCAAGAGCAGCAAAATAACACAGCAACATAATATGAACTAGTACACGCAGAGTACAGGCCCTTTAAAGTAAAACACCAACATCATCAACAAAATATAGACCACTACACAAAAAAGACAATCCCAGTAAAATAACACATTATCAATACAGTATGATTTGGTTGTTTGTGTGTTTTACGTCCTGTCGAAAAATTTTCACTCGACATATTAAGACGTCACCAGCTGTAGGTGAAGTACCACAAATTTAGACTGTGTGTTTGGCGCTCAGGCCGTAACAGTGAGGGTTCTTTAGCGTGCCAACGCCTGTCGCAACATGGGACCTCTGTTTTTAATGTCATATCCGAAAGACCCGGGATTCTCATTTCAAATCGTTGAACGTTTGACGAAGGAGGTATATTTACCTACTAGGCTTAACTCACGACTTGCCGATTACAAAACGAACGCTCTACCACTGAGCTACATGTATCTCGAGGTCCAACAATGCAATATGACAAGGGTACCGGAAACTGTACATAATACACCCGTCACAAGCTTAGTGTAGGATGTTTTTATTAAGGAGTTGGTTTTCTATGACTTTGATTAACAAACATGGCAAAAATGCCAAGAGTTGTAGAACTTTACTTAAGGTAATATCACTATCATCAAATTATGACATAGTTTTTCTTTTGCACTATATGACTGAAAAACTGTGACAGGAGATAGAGAGACAAAACAAAGGTTCTGTGTGTAAAATGTCCCGAATTTGACGAAGTTCAAAAACTTTAATTTTTTCAAACATCAAAGTTGATTAGAAAATTGTTGGGAATCAAAATACTTGCAATACGCACATCTTCAATTTCTTTACAAAGGCCTTAATTTGATAAGTGTAAGATAAATTAAATGGACAAATCATTTACCCTCTTTGTAATATTTCTCAAACTAATTTCAACAACATGTTATTTTCTCAAAAATTGAAGACAATCAAAATCTTTACCACATGCTCATCTTGAAAGATGAAGATAACAAACAGTGATCAATCTCATAACACCTTTATGGAATACAAAATAGAGTTGGGCAAATACGGACCCCTGGATATACCAGAAGTGGGATTAGTTGCCTAGGAGGAGTAAGCATCCCCTGTCGACCGGTCACACTCGCCGTGAGTCCTATATCCTGATCAGGCAAACGGAGTAATCCGTAGTCAAAATCAGTGTGTCAAGAACGGTCTAACAATTGATATCAAACACGTCAGACAGCATTTGACCCAATAATAGGTTGTATTGCCAAACTAAATCATTATAACGACCATAAAATTTGCAAAATGATGACTCTAAACGAGACTGTCGAAACCCCTGCACCGTCAACTTGTTTTTCAGTAGCCTGCCTCGATTTAAAAACTTATCATATGAATGAAAATTATTTTTACTAATAGATAAAACGTCGATATATCTAAATGTCTCGTTGAAGGCCACAGCAAGAGATGTTTTCTTATCACATAGAAATTTGTGAATGAATTCTGCTTGATAAGAATATAAAAACAGGTCAGCTAACAAAGGAGCACAATTCATGCCCATTGGAATTTCAATAGACTGTCGGAAGACCCGATCACCAAAGTTACACGGATACCAATACAAACACTGTTAAATAAGAGAGTCCTAGCTTAGCGGTGAAAGGAGCGAGAAGAATAAACCATAAAATCTCTAATTAATATTTCCTCAAAACTAACTAATCCCAACAATCTGTACAAATTTCTTGCCACATATACATTTTCAATATACATATAATCATTCTGTAAAATAAGAAGGGCTTATCATGAAAATTGTGGGAGGAGTTAGACTGACAAATTATGTTCCCTCTATCTATATCTTGTAACATTAAATTTAAAAAAGAATGGCAAAACGCACGTAAAAGAGGTCGAGATGGATCAAAATTGCATCACGACCTAGAGTGTCCCACAGAGAAGTCTCAGCGTGATATGTGACAGAAAATAGAAACAGTTGTGTTAAGCCAATACCTGGTTTGGTTTAGGAGAGGTCATAATATAGGTTTAAAAAATCGAGGAAATAAAGAGAGGAAAAAATCTTGTTTAAAAATCTTCTGAAGAACAGCAGGATCAGGTTAACTCAGAAGAGCGTTGTGGCCCATGGACCTCTTGTTCGGAAGAGTAACAAATATTTATTACACGATAATTAGCAACCGTATTTTTTCATATTGTTATTTATTAATGATCACTTCTCTCTTGACAGTTTAGTGCGACCATTAATAAACTCGACAACATTCCTCTCTGTATCCGTTGAACTTGGGATCTAAATTCCTCAGGGCGCACATAGTTATACAGGGGACCACAGCGGATATTAAAGTCAAACTTGCAGACAATGCAGATGAGACTTCCTTGATTTTTGTTGCGCGTTTACCACACGCGAGATTTACCTGTCTCATGAATATTTATGATGCAACGGATGAAAACAGGTAAGTACTTCTTTGTCAGAATCAGTTGTTGTCATGATAATGTAATGTGAGAAATAGGTACATATGATCAGATTAGCTATCATCAACGTGGAATTGTCCGTCTGTTGTTTCAGAGGCATATCACGTTATAGAATAATTCTCATGTCAAATTGGAAACTTTAGATAGAGCGAGCGATATATTCTGTTTGTGCGATGGTACTTGGAGCCCACCGTCCGTCTATATCTTTCCGGCGGTGTCTGTTAAAATTGTATGGTCCGAATTACGACAATTTTTTTTCCATCTTGTAAAAACGCTATTAAATCACCGCACGTATGTAGTTATGAGGCTGTATGACATATCATACATTATTTCACCTGTTTTAACCAAAATTATTTGATTTTAAATCGTTGTTTACAAACAACCGCGTCACTCTGCCATTTCAAGTGACAGTCACGTGACCAGTTCAAACTTTTAGATCATTGGTGGTCTTATCTGTGTAAGCTGTGTATTTTGTTACAACAGTACCATGCCATAAGTTTAATAGAAATAAAGATAGCAAATACCTCTTTGTAATTCGTTGTTTTACGCTCTTTCAGCCATAGAATTAGACAGTTGCGTCTGAGTTAATACATCATGTTGGGATTCCCCTGACGCGCGTGGGGCTATTTATAGACGCCTAACAATGTATAATTTATGCGTCATTCGGAACACCTCGAGCCTTTCACCGAAAAACACCGTGTTTTCGGTGAAAGGCCCGAGGTGTTCCGGATGATATTGTGTACCACATTACATGTATGTTTACTTTCTAAATATTCTTTTACACGCAAATGTTTTCAAGCATGTAATTAAGGAAAAGTTAATAACTTTTAACACTAATTAATCTGCTTGGAAGTAATTACGTACAAAAATAATACATGAACATCGGATCATACAGCTTTAAAAAAAATGAACGTGCTAATCATAGTTTTTGTTTGATTTTAGTGAGGATTCATGGAAATATAGACTTCATAGAGATACTTCATTTTATATAAAATTTAGAGAAACAATATATGGTTGTTGTTATTTTTTGTCTGATGAAGGTAGACTTTGTACCGATGAAGATTACACAGATACATAATGCTGTTTATTTCATCTGCACTTATCAATGACTCACTGGTATTATTATACTGCTCTTAATGTTTGTAACAGTATCTTGTCGGTAGATCTCCTCTTACATGTACATCTTAATAGGTAGCAAAGGAACGTCTTGTATTGTGCAATGTTTTTGGAATCCACGGGTCCGAATAACGGTAAAAAGAAGAGTCGAATTCCTTGTCATCGGAGCTTCTTCTACAGTTACACGTAGGGTTTAAGATTCCAATGACCAAGTCAAATTTCTGAAAGCAGAATCAATTATAAATTATTACATAAGTATATGTTCTAGACTAATTGTATTGATGAACGATGAAGATAACGAACAGTGATCAATCTCATAACTCCTATAAGCAATACAAAATAGATAGTTGGGCAAAACGAGGCCCTGGACACACCAGATATGGGATCAGGTGCCTTGGAGGAGTAAGCATCGCCTGTCGAACGGTGTTATAAAGTAGCCTTTCTCTTAGCCATCCCCCCAGAAAAATGGCTATATAGTAGCCCCCCCCCCCCCGAAAAATGGCTACTGTGGAATCATTAGAATTCGTGGTGGTTCAATTTTCGTGGAATTCGTGGGTACCCCTCACCATGAATTTACATCCTCAACGAATAAAGACAAAGCAAACTTTCCAGAGTTATCTTTCTTACAAATATATGAATCCACGAAATTACGTCCCCACGAACCCGTAAAAATTCAGCAATCCACGAAAATTTGCCCCCACGAATTTAAATGATTCTACAGTATATAGTAGATCTCCCCCCACGGAAATGTGGCTATATAGTAGGATTTCCCCCTTTTATAGCTAGATGACCCCCAGGAAAACCTACTATATAGTAGATCACCCCTCTTTTCATTCCGTTTACGTTTACGGCGGACCATCCCCATACATATTCTTTCCATTCTGAAATTAATCCTTTTCTGGCCATTCATTTCTTTTATATCCTAAATGCAGAGTTAATTTCCAAATTCCCTTGATTGAGATTTTTGGAAATATTTATTATTCAACAAACATCGTTTCATTCAGTCGAATGTTATGTAAAACAATCATATATTTAGAATGTAAAATCAGAATATTTCGTGCTTGTAAAACAGCACCTATTTAGGCAACTCAGAATTTGTTAGTTAAACAAATGAGTATTTATCGTGCGAGACTCTTCATTTGATTAACACAAAGATAGTAGAGTAAAACTGAAATTCTACAACTCTGTTGATTGTCTCACCCTGATTCCAATTCACCACTACTAAGGAATCAACTCAGCCTCGCTAGACATGATTCTTAACACCTCATTAGGAGAAATTGGGATTTTTCAATTGAAAATTTTGAGAATTTTGAGAGGAGCCCCCCTCCAATTGTTCGCGGGTCATTGGTGGATTAATAGATGTGAACTTGTTATCGATATAATCGTAACTATTCCAGGCGGTGCAACTACCAGCTGTACTGTCAGTACTTTGATTTATACATATCTGTTTACAAAATTTCTTCAAAGATGAATTTATTTTGAATCTGACAGATGGACAGCGTCATCATACTTTATTCCCATACTATTATTCATTTTGCCATCTCAATTTATTACATGTAAATGTATCTGCTATCCTAAAAGATCCTAGATTGTTTTAAAAATGAAAACGAAGACTCAGGGTAATATTTCGTCTATTTCGATGCATTAAAATCTTTTTCGCAGTACCCCCCCATGGAATTTTGTAATTTCAATTTTTTTAACGATATATTTGCACCCAAAAATGTTGGACCACCATGGAAAAATTGGGTCTATACCTTAAAAATTTGAAACCCCCTGCAAATATTGCCGGATCCACACCTGGCCTAGGTTGGTTTCGTTTCGTTCCTACTTAGGCCTAGGCTCGTTTCGATTTCGTTTCGGGGTTTTGCAGGTGCCCTAATGTTCAACATATGCAAACGAAAAAACAAAATCAAAGTGTCAACAGAACGGCCTCAAACCATTTGTTTCATCTGAAAATTCGAAGTAAATATGTTTTAGACAACAATAATAATAATGTATTGTACATTCATTATTTCAAAACATTGAAAATGAATCCACATGAGAATATAAAAGGTACGTAAAATGATGGTACATACAATCTTTCTTTTTATATAATGCCTTTTGTTCCGCAGTTCAGACTTTGCGTTACCATGGTTATCCGAAAACGTGTTTTTTTTTTAAAAATTGTTCTTACTTATAAGTTTTTTTTAATACATGAACAAATTCTTTGCTAAGAAACACTTCTACTTCACAAACGATGTGATAAAATCACAGGCAATTGCATCGCTTGGGGGTCGAATTTACTATATAATATACTTTATATGGTAAATTCGACCCCCAAGCGATGCAATTGCCTGTGATCCATACCGACCGCCTCGTGGAGGCCCGTACAATTTGTCCATTCATGATAAAAAATTCTAATAAATTTATGCGCTTTTCAACAGATGTGTTCAAACATGGATATACCATTAGAAATACCAACAAATTTAAAAATTGATATTGTACATGTACTCTCTAAATTGTACTCGAAAATACAGATATCCTACCCTTGAGCATGTTTTCAATGAGAATGCAAATTACAATTGTGAACTAGCTAATCTATCAATATTTGTTGTGCTTTAAAGCCCGACTGCCTTTCCATAGTCTGTTTTCTAAATTCAAAACCAAAAACGTGAGGGGCTAACCCTGCTATTGGGGAAGATCTACAATATAGTAATCTTTTCCCTAGGGCGAAAGCTCCTATATAGCCATTTTCCCGGGGGATCTACTATGGGGAAAAGGCTACTATACAACACCGGTCACCCCGCCGTGATATATTTTTATCTGTAATGATGCCTGACATCAGACTTGTTTAAGATACTGCAATTAATCACTATTTTCCGGAGGAGGGAGCAATATATAATTACTGACTTTTGATTCGATCTACTAGTTACTATAAGGATCTGGTCAGATATGGATTGACCGACGTCGAAGACTGAGGTCAACCCCTCACTGATCAGGTCCATATCACAAGTAGCTCGTGCAGATCATAGTTATAATAGATCATCAGTTCCCCTTGGTTGTCGTAACAGGCGACTAAATGGGGCGGTCCTTCAGATGAGAGCGCAAATACCGAGGTCCCGTGTCACAGCAGGTGTGGCACGATAAAGATCCCTCCCGTGGGGATCCGGGTTAGAATATGTCCTCAGTACCCCTTGCTTGTCGTAAGAGGCGACTAAATGGGGCAGTCCTTCGGATGAAACCGCAAAATCCGAGGCCCTGTGTCTCAGCGGGTATGGCACGATAAAGATCCCTCCCTGCTCAAAGACCGTAAGCGCCGAGCATATGCCCAAAGAAGTATAGCGCACTTGGTATGCAATTTCGCCTACATAAATACTTTTTTCTTGAATGTCATTTTTAACAAATATTCCGCTATACAATGTCAGTTTATAGTTGTGTTTACCCAAATTACTCAATAATGATATCTTAAAGTTGATAGTATCTTTATTTGATAAGTATAAACATCACCGTGATTATATAGAGTATATAGTAGATGTAACGTAATGGGCCCAAAAATTGCAAACTGTTGCAAAAGGCCACCCTAAACCAGAAATAAAACACTGAAATTGTTTTACTTGAGTATGACTGTACATAAGTCCATTTGAGGGAATTTGGTTTAATGTGGCCCTCTTGTTGAAAATGGCTAAAATATGAAAAAATCGTTCTCAAAATTTACCTTGAGATTTACCAGTCTGTCAAACGTAAAACCTTTAAACTTATATGCCTGGGTGGCCTAGTGGTTTAGGTGCTCGGTAATATTACACTTAAAGCATACATTCATAGTTCAAGTCCAATATTTTCAAAAAATTTATGCCCCCCCCCCCCTTCAAAGAAGTGGGGCATATTGGTTTGCACCTGTCGGTCGGTCAGTAAACCACATGTTGTCCGCTCAATATCTTGAGAACCATTCACTTGATGATAATGATATTTCATATGTGGGTTGGTTATGAGTAGAAGAGGACCCCTATTGTTTTTCAGGTCAAAAGGTCAAAGGTCAATCTACTCTGGACATAGGAATATAATGTCCGCTCAATATCTTGAGAACCCTTTGCTTGAAAGACATCAAACTTGACACACTGGTACATCCTAAGGAGTAGATGACCCCTATTGATTTTGAGGTCACATGTTTAAAGGTTAAGGGTCAAACTGGACATTGGAATATACTGTCTGCTCAATATTTTGGGAACTCTTTGCTTGACAGACATCAAACTTAGTACACTAGTGTATATTCAGGAGAAGATGACTCCTATTGATTTTGAGGTCACATGGTCAAAGGTCAAGGGTCAAACTGGACATAGTAATATACTGTCCACTCAATATCTTGATAACCCTTTTGCTTGACAGAAATCAAACTTAGTACATTGGTACATCTTCAAGAGAAGATGACCCATATTGATTTTGAGATCAAAAGTCAATAGTTGAACTGGACATAGTAATATATTGTCTTCTATATTTTAAGAATTATTTGCTTGATTGACTCCAAACTTGGTACACTGGTACAGCATAAGGAGTAGATGATCCCTATTGATCTTTAGGTCACATGGGCAATTCACTCTTGACATAGGAAGATATTGTCTGCTCAATATTTTGAATTGATGATACTACTATCAATAAAATGATGTGTGTATATAACCCTTTTCAATTTTGCACCATGGGGGCATATGTGTTTTACAAACATCTCTTGTTATAAATGCTTTTTTTGCCGTTTTCTTGGGGGGGGGGGTATAAATGTGACACATATATTTTAACAAAGATTAATCATTTTCATCATAACTTTCAATGTTACATGTACGACTAAAGAAAAGGAATTTATTCTGAGATCACTGTAGTTTCGTTTGTTTAAAACTAACATGTTCCTGTGTGCCCAGGATTTTCAAACCGTAATGTGGCTGACGAAAAGCTAAACAAATACTACAAGAAAAGGGGTACAAATGCACATCATGTAATAAGTAAAAATAGGTCAAGGGAGGAAAATAACTGTTATACAGTTTGACTATAAAAACTCGTGTAGCAACTGTCATATGATATTTAGACAAAGCTGAACACTCGAATTATCAACCAAAGGCAAATGAACTGATGAAATCTATTAAAGGTGCAGCAGTCATGTCAGAAAAAGACAGTGAGCTAAATAATGCCATGTGTAAAAGGGTTGTTGTGTGATCAATCTAATTAAAATTAGATCTTCCATCCGCTCCCCAGTTTTCGATACCACGCGACGTATCGAAAACTGGGGAGGGGATGGAAGATCTAATTTTAATTAGATAGGTTGTGTGATATGAATGCTCCTATGAAAATATTGTACTACTCATTATTCCACATAGGAACATGGTTTATTGATTAAAGAACGACTCATATAAATGTCAATAATGTTAAACTGCAGCAGTTATTTGTTTTGGTAAACGAAACATTAAAAACCTTGGCCTTATATTTAAAAATAATACGCCAGTCTATTATTGAAAACCGGTGTTTTCCTTTTAGATTTGAGTTGGCCGTTTCGTCAGCAAAAGCGCTATACCTCTTTAAGCGCCCTTTACCTGCAATGGTGACGTAACATATGAGTGAAAGACTTGGGTCAAATGCTGTCTGACGTGTTTCATACCGATTGTTAAGCCGTTCTTGGCACGCTGATTTTGACTGCGGATAACTCCGTTTACCTGATCAGGATATGGGGCTCACGGCGGGTGTGACCGGTCAACAGGGGATGCTTACTCCTCCTAGGCACCTGATCCCACCTCTGGTGTGTCCAGGGGTCCGTGTTTGCCCAACTATCTATTTTGTATTGCTTGTAGGAGTTATGAGATTGATCACTGTTCGTTATCTTCACCTTGCACTTATCACAATTATACCGAATCACAAGTCATTAACTGCTTTATCAAAAAATCAAGAATTTTACAACAGTTTTCACTTTTTTTTTTATTCCTTCAACAAATAACAACATCCGCATTATGACACATTATAATAACATTTCAACAGTCAAATCCCTAAAACTCTAACAGTAATAAAATCCCTAAAACTCTAACAGTAATAAAATCCCTAAAACTCTAACAGTAATAAAATCCCTAAAACTCTAACAGTAATAAAGTGTATTCTCCATGTTTTTGCATTGTTGTTTATAGTGATTTGACCATTGTTGTTTATAGTGATTTGACCATTGTTGTTTATAGTGATTTGATCATAATAAGTAATGTTTGGTAAAGTCATTAAGGACTTTGAGTTTGATTTTTGGATACCTGCTTTAAAACGTGCCATTTGACTGGTCGATAAAAATGTCTTGGTCAAAAGGGAAATCCTTTTTAAACTTCCCAAAGTTAATATTGAGGCGAACTCACTTTTGAGGTACACACCAGAAAAGATCGTCTGAATTTACTCCAGCCAGCTAGAGTTTCAGCGGTGACAATCTTTTTTTTTTATTATTATTATTTATAAATTTTTTATTTCACAAATGTTGACATAAGACAGAAGAAAATTTTTTTCTAACCACTTTCACACACTTTCATACTCACACTCATACTTTTGTTGGTACCGGTAAGTGCTTACATTTTTAATATAATTGTAAGAGAAAAATGATAACAATACAGAGCTCGAGTAAATAGATAAAAGTACATGTGGCTTCAAAAGTAGAAGAAAAAAATTGCTTGAAATAGCAAAATTATGATTTTTTTATGTTGTCAAAAAGTGTTTTCCATACATGCCAGGTATTTTCAAATTTTTGTATTTCTAAATTCTGATACGCAATACATTTTTCAACCTTGTATTTGTTGTATAGATAGAACAATAATTCCAAGAATCTTGGCAATTTGGTTTTTTTCAAACAAGAAAAAATATATTGTTTTGTATGTAGGATAAGGAAGTTTACAATTCTGTTGCCTTTCGACAATGGGAGTTCACCTAATAAAATATTTAGTACATTAAAACCTATTCTTTTGGAAGTTGTTTTATAGCGCATGCTCAGATTGCTCCATAATATAGATATTTTTTCACAGCCAATGAAAACGTGTTGAATTGTCTCAACTTCATCCTTAGGCCTAAAAAAAATAATTGTGTGTTTCGGGTAACACTGATGAAAAAATTAGGGTAGGTAGGTAGGGATCCTTTTTTTTTTAAATTTTTTTTTTTATATGTGTGAACACTGAAATATAGATAGAAAATCATGAGAATATTGTATTATATTAGATAGATTGATTGATGTTTTCCGCCACTCTCAACAATTTTTCAGTTATCTGGTGGCGCCCAGTTTTTATTGGTGAAAGAGAGAACCCAGATACAATGAATGTTCTATCGTTAAAATGATAATGTCCTACAGACCCGAGACAGTTAGATTATTCTAACTAGTATTATATAATTTAACTCCATGTTAATTTGAAAAACATCAGACAACTAAATTTTATAGAGTTTCATATCATTTTAATTTTTCATTTTCTCTTCATTTCAGCTGTGTCACAAAACCTTTGAATTACAGAAATATCAGTGTCAGAATTATATTATCCAAAAGATTTCCCATTCCATAGTTTCTCTGAAGATGACATGTCAGACAGATAGAAACATTTCAAAAGAGTATTGTTTAAACAACAATTAATACATTGACAAAATTATAAACATATCAAACGTTTCTTTGTGTCTTACAATGCTAATTATCCATTTTTCCTCTCTGCGTGAACATTTTTTGCTCCAAATATTGACCACGGACATAGGCGCCTGGGTCAAGATTATTGCACTATAACCTAGATATAAACAATGGAGGAAATTCGAACCCCGAATAAATATTTCTTTCCGACCTATGGTGTCTATTTATACATTTTTTCATGTTTCAGGAAGCTTAAATACATGTGTTATTATCACAGAACACTAATTTATCCACTTTTTAAAAAATGTCATTCCACCGATTCATGAATCAGTGGGATAAGACATTTTTCAAAATGTGGATAAATTAGTGTTCTGTGATAATGACACGTGTATTTAAGTTTCCTGAAACATGGGGGGGGGGGGATGTATGAAGAGACACCATAGATTGGAGAGAAATATTTATTCGGGGTTCGAATTTCCTCCATTGCAATATCCTTGACCCTATGACCACGGAGCACCCTTCCATGCCGTCGTATTCGTCATGAAAATGCTTGCATGTTGATATAAATATCGTTAATGTTCACTGTAAGCTTAAGCGTTTTGAAGACGTTTCTTATGAATGAGAAAAAAATGTTCTGATAAAAACGGATTTTTACACAGATATAACAGGAATTTTAATCGGATAAAAACGGACATTAAAAAATCTTTAGGATCGGCGCATTTTTATAGGGTAGGTCGGGTTACCCGAAACACACAAATTTTTTTTAGGTCTTACAAAATTTAAACAACAATCAAAAGACAACATTGATTTTTTAAGATAATAATTGACAGGCAGAATTCTATGAAGTGATTTATATTGTAACCATTGGATAGTAGAGTCCTTGGTAGTCTTAAAACATACAGTAAAAGCATCCTGAACACATATCTCTATTCCATAAGCTACCAGATCTAAATTCCACTTTGAAACAGAAGTAGGTATATCATGGTTTACATTTAACTGTTTGTAAACAGATTTAGTACATTTAGTTTGCAAAATCAAAGGTTTATAATATAATGGAATATAAGGTGAAAAAGATCTATTGAATAAACCTTTGTTTTCAAACAATTTCAGATGAGTTGATATTGCACTCAATACACTGTTATATAGTAATATGCAAAACTTGGATATCAAATTTATGTTGAAAAAGGTTATGTGATAAAAGATTCCCTTTGTCATCTAGGAAATCGTCTATGAGTTTTACACCTTTTTTATACCAGATTTTGATAAACAGTGTTTTCATACCCACTCTAATATTTAAATTATACCACACAGGAATGCTGGGATAGGTTTCCTTGTAGAAATTTTTGTCAAAGGATTTTATTACATGGAGCATAGAATTAAAAACATCTTGCCAAAAAATATTGTTTTCTGGAATGACACATTCAGAGATAAATGCATCTCCAAAATCAAGTAATTTGTGAGCAAAATCATGACCATTAATTGCTTCAAAAATATCTACCCAGGATTTATTTCCCATCAATAACCTTTTCAACCATGAACATTTTAAAGACATGATAAAATTGTTGATGTCCACCATTTTTAGACCTCCATGATGGTGGTCTTGAGTTACAATAGAACGTTTTACTTTGTCACATTTTCCATTCCAAATAAATTCAAAATATCTTTACTCAATGAATTAATTATCTCCTTTTTCGGTGTTGGTAGTGATAGAAATAAATGGTTTATTTTCGGAATAATTAATGTTTTAACCACTGTAACCCGACCAATTGGTGTTGGGACTCGCCTTTTCCAATGTTGTAGCATGCTCTTTATTTTAGGAATCTGTATGTTGTAGTTTAAATCTGTAATTTGTTGCAAGTCTACTGAAAAGTTAATACCTAATAAATTGAAAGTTGTTGAACCCCAGTCAAGTTTCCATCTAGTATGATGAAAGACCTGATTTGAAAACTTTTTAGATCCGATCCAAACAATTTTTGTTTTGAGTTGTATACCTTTAAACCAGAAAGTTTAGAGAAAAAATCTAAGGTATCTAATGCTGTAAAAAGTGACTTAAGTGTCCCATCAAGAGCAAGTGATGTATCATCTGCATATTGACTTATTTTGTGTTCCTTATCACATATCACAATACCTTTTATATCCTTATTTTGTTTAATTAAAATTGCAAGAATTTCTGCACAAAGGAGGAACAAATAAGGTGCAACAGGGTCGCCTTGTCTACAGCCCCTCTCAATATTGAATTGAGTAGATAAAAACCCACTCTGTAACACTGCAGCCCTAAAATTTGTATTAAGAATCTTCACCCATTCAATAATGTATTCACCAAAACCGAAATATCTTAATACTTTATATATAAATTACCATGAAATGGAGTCAAAAGCTTTTTCAAAATCAATTAAAACCAATAGTCCTGACATATTTTTACTTTCTGTATAATGCATAAAATCATAGATAAATCTGGTATTTTCTCCAATGTATCTTCCTTTTATAAATCCAGACTGGGTGTCTGAAATAAGATGATCTAAAGTAGACTTGATTCTGTTACTAAGACAACCTGAAATAAGTTTATACAAGACATTTAACAATGTAATAGGTCGCCAGTTTTTTAAAAAGTGTCTAGATTTATCACCTTTAGGCAAACATGAAATAATCCCCAATTGCTGAGAGATGGGAAGCTCTTTTTTGGAGAAAATACAGTTAACAGATTTTAATATCTGTCCAAAAAAATTGAAAAATTCTACACTATATCTATCACTACCTGGAGATTTATTGTTTTTCATATTTTTTAATACTTCAAACACTTCTTTTTCAGATATTGTTCTTTCCAAAGACTCTGAAATATTTTTGTCCAACTTTGGAACACAATTTTGAATAATTTTGTTAAGATCTAAATCTAAAAGTTCTGAATATTTATTTGTATATAGAGTTTGGTAAAAACATTTAACTTCATTAAGTATATCCGCCGTTCATAGATCATACCATTTCCTTCAACTTCTAATTTTTTAATAGTTTTATTCAAATAATTGCGTTTTTCCAGATTGCAGAAATACCTTGTGGGTTTTTCCCCTTCCTCTGTCCATCTGGCTTTAGATCTTATGATATGACCTTCCATTTTTTCTTTTCTGAAGTTTTCTAAAATCAACCTCTTTTCTTCAATAAGATGCAAGTCTATATTTTCCTCAGTTTCTAAGTGACCTATTTCTTCAAGTAGAGATATTTCTTGCTTTTCCCTTTGTTTTTTCTTGTAGGAAGAGTATGAAATAGTAACACCCCTTATTTCCATAAGTAAAACCTCCAATAGTATACTATCATCAATAGATCTTGTGTTATCCGTGTCACTTTTACTATATTGTCTACAGACTTTATGAATAGTTTCTTTGACTTTCTGTACATATTCTTTATCTGAAAGAAGACTATTATTGAATTTCCAAAGTCCACATCCCCTTTTAAAAGAGTTAAATTTTAATTCTACAACAACTATGGAGTGATCTGATCTATAACCAGGTTTAATTAAGTATGTTTCCACAGAATTGGACAAACTTTCAGAGATTAAAATGTAATCTAGACGACCCTGTTTTAAGGGTGTCTTTTTATGCCATGTATAAACCCGTCTATCAGGATTCAAAATTCTAAAATAATCTAGAAGTTGTAAGTCATCCATAATTTCCTCCTTGCTCTTGGGTTATTTATTGAAGTATAATTATTTGTATCAATATCTGGGCTTAGTGCAAGATTAAAATCTCCTAAAAGTATATAATACTCATTATCCAGTTCTAAAAATACCTCACGAACATATTCATAAAACTCAGGACTATCAATGTTTGGACCATAAATGTTAATAAGAGTGACCCCATTATCCTCTATTGTTAAGTCTAGGGCAATTAAATTTCCCTCTTTGTCCCTCTTTTCTTGGTGTACCTTGAATTCAAAATTATTGTTAAAAAATAAGGCTACCCCTCTTGCATTTGATTTATAAGAGTTGAAGAAACATTTATAGCCCCACATGGCTTCAATATATGGTTCTGCTTCAGGAGTGAAGTGGGTATCTTGAAAACATATTATAGAATAACCTTTTGATCTATAAAAATTTAACACATCTTGACGTTTTGATAATGTAGCCAAGCCCTGGCAATTCACAGTAGCAATTTTTATGGAATCAACCATTTTCTAAAATAAAAAGTCTAATATATAACATAAAGCATTGCATAATTGCTAATGGATATTGTAAGCAGACATTTACCGACATATACATATAAAGAAAAGTTAGCATCTTTATATGTAAACAAAAAATACTCTCGACCACTTTCACACATCTTCCACACTTGTAAACAAAACCTTAACATTGATCCCGAATGTATTTAGTTTGAGTCCCGATCCCGATGACAAAATACAAGCGGATTTTAGGTTTGTCTCCACAAGAATAAACACACTAGCGCCGGTGTTTAAGTTTCTCATTCACATCATCCAAAATGTCGAATTTATGTCTGTTTCCGCTACTATCGATGGCGAACACTTTACCATTGAAGTACCATGCTGAATGAATCCTAGAGTCTTCGTTTAGGTCGCGTATGAGTTTGGCGTTCATGGGTGTAATATGATCGTGCATAATGAAGTGTTTCTTCACTCTTTCCTGTGACCGCTTCTTTATCACTCTTATTTTTGCCTCTGGGTCACGAAATTTGGCTATTACCGGTCTTGGACCGTCCTTCACTCCACCTGGTACCCGATGAATGGCCACAATATCTGCAGGTGCCAAATCGATATTGACCGACTCTCTGGGGATTTTGTACAAGTCCTCACGCAAGTTTTCACCCTGTTTTTCCTCCCACCGCAGGAACTTTATGTTAATTTTTTGAGCGTATTGCTGATTTTTATTTGCAAGTCTAATCGCACTGTCTGCTCTACTCTGCAGTAGTTTAAGATTTTCTTTCATACCTTAATTGTAGCTCCCGTGCTTGGTCACCTAACTTCTCACGTAGCGTCTCAAAGTCAAGGTTGAAGCCGTCTGAGATCTCTCTAACGTTTCCTTTAAATTCTTTCGTATTGTTCTCAGGTTTTTGTTCAAATTCTTTCTTTACATCGGTTTTGATTTTTTTTGTGGTGTTTTCTTTCATTTCTGTCAGAATTGTGCTTTTCACGACTGCAATGATTTCCTCTTTCATTTCCTTTTTTATCTTCTCTAGAATAGAAGACACAATGTCTTTGATTTCTATTTTGCTCACCATATTGTCTTTAATTTCCGACAAACTGTCCTGAATCAATTTCAAGTCCATTGAAATATCTAATGCACCTGGATGGGCCCCACCTGATGGAGAGTCCATATCTGAGCTGTCTGTTCTCTTCTGTTTTTTAGCCGACGCTTTTTCAGACACTGTGGAACTTCTAACGGCTTGAGGAACACTGTGTAGATTTAACTGCACCAATTTTCTCTGCGGTGTTTTCAGAATTTCCGTTTGCTTTCTATCTGCTTTTTTCTCTTTCTTTTGCTTATTGTCCGCCATTGAGTAGTAATCACGATAGACACAAAGATTCACAATATCTTCCAAAAAGTATCCAAAATACTCACATGCGTTTTAAAGTATCACAGTAGTGTCAATCAGATTCCAAATATTTAAAAAATCCGGCTTATGAACGTCAAAAATAGAACAAAATTTGATGAAATAAGCGGAGCTCGTTCACCTGTGTCAGTACTACTCCATCACGTGATCCGATCTCATCAGCGGTGACAATCTTATTCTATGTTATTGTGGTGATTTTTCCCCATTTAATCAAACGTTTAAATGACATCATATAATAGAATGACCCAACAGCCTTTTGTAAACTAACATAGACTCTTCTAAGTTTATATAAAGCTGCATCTGAGTATACTAATTTAGTGTCAGTCATTCGCTCTTTAAAATAAGTTTTAGGGAAAAGGTCATTAATTTTAGTAGTATGTCTTTTGTACTGAAAGCAGACTGAAGAATAATTCAGCGGCCCGAATAGAGCTCGACTTTATTTTCTTGTCCTGTCATATCATTCAGCATTCCTACATACTTTGATAGGGAAACATATTGAATAAGGAATACAAGTCTAACTAGTGATTGAGAATAATTTTGATTGTTAAAACCATAAAGCGGTAGAACTCTTTATATTTATATAGTCGTTACATAATTTTGGTGGCAGGGATGGCCGCCTTTTGTCTTAATAAAGTTTGTGACATTGAGTAGCATCTTATTCTATGTTATTGTGATGATTTTTTCCCATTTAATCAAACGTTTAAATGACATCATATAATAGAGTGACCCAACAGCCTTTTGTAAAGACATTGCAAGTCGGTTTGACATTAGAAATTTCAAGCCAGGAGCAAGACATTGAAAAGTTAGAGAAATGGGGATAAATCATGAAAGGCATTAAACTCCAAATGTGCCACGACACTCGACAACCTAGAACTGACATTACGCTTGATAAGCCTCGAACGTTTTCATAATTGGCGGACCATGAATTGACAGGTCAGATGCCGATGGAAAGCCAATTTGGAAGAACTAGCCAATTTGACACACCATGCTGGGGACATTTTGCAAGGAAACATGGCAACCAAAGGTGAAAATGTTCTTCAGAAAAGGACACGGGGGCGACCAAATTACCATCAATATGCCTTATTCACGCCAAGTAGAAATAATTAATTTGTTAACAACAACCGTCAGTTTACTAAACCATTAATATTTGATGGCAGCACATCATAGACTGATTTTAAGTCACACTTCGAGGTTTGCTCAGAAGTAAATGAGTGGTCACCAAATGAAACGAGAATATACCTATCTGTATATAGAAGGAGTGCACAAGGCGCGTGCTAGGAAATCTACCATCTTATGAACAACGCGATTTCTTGTTTCAGTGCCTTACAGCAAAGGTTTGCGCCAAGTATTCAAACAGAATTGTAAGAGAAAGGAAACTAAAAACTGTACAAGCCTTACCTGAGTTAGGACAAGACATCAGAAGGCCGATAAATTGGCCTATCCTACAGCTTCAACAAATTTTACGGAAATTCTTACAAAGGAGCAGTTAATAAACTCTTTAAGAGATGTAGACATGTGATTACGTATGAAACAGCCACTGCCTGCTGATTTAAATGATGCAATACGCCAGTTTCGAGATACGAACTCTTCTGTATAGGAGGTGCATTTAGTGGAACTTTGAATGCCTAAGTGGGACAGAGTGGATATACAGCCAACGAGGAAGACGATGAAATGTATTAAAAGCGGCTTCTCTTTATATATGTAAATGTGGGAAACACAAAATACTATCGAAAGAAAAGTTTTACCGAAGTGGAAACATACAAACAATGTCATATTTGCAAGAAATATCTTGGATATGGTACTTATGACCAACAAAATAACGTGATAGCATAAGACTTCTATGTATTTAATTACTCTCTATATACTTATCACTTACTTAGTTTGTGTATCAGTCGAATTCGGGTTATCAAACAGCCTATGAGAAACTTACTGAGTACATTCACATACACTGTGATGAATATCTGTCCCACTCCCGCGTGTAAACAAATTCTTTCGTGCCTTACTATGTACGAGAGTTCTCCAAAGGGAAATAACTCGGACGTATCTCGAAACCGGCGTATTAGGCATGGTGTTGGCCTGCAAGCATTTCAGAGTTCAGATATAAAATTACAAGAAAGTAAAGGTTTTGTTACAGCAATGGAGAAAGATCCATCAAATCCTAAGTTAAGTCAAACAGAACAGTGATTACTGAATGAAAGGTGAAGATAACTAACAGTGATCAATCTCATAAGTCCTATAAGTAATACCAGAGAGAGAGAGAGAGAGAGAGAGAGAGAGAGAGAGAGTTGGGCAAACACGGACCCCTGGATATACCAGAGGTGGGATAGTAATCATCCCCTGTCGACCGGTCACACACCGCCATGAACCCTATATCTTGGTCAGGTAAACGGAGTGATCTGTAGTCAAAATCGGTTAATATAACTGAGACCCTGACATCTCTTCACTCAGATGTCAAAGCTCTGAAGGAATAGCAAAGAAAAGACTTCATGGCAGATGAGTGATAAAAGCTTGCACAGGGGTCAAAAGGAAACACAGGAAATTAAATTTAAGTGTTACTTTGTGGTAAGCCACACAAAGAGTAGATGTAGACAATTTCTATTGCAAAATGGTGCTCAAAAGCCACCAACAACAAAGGAGAGTTTGAAACAAATAGATGTTAATGCGAACAGTGAAAAACAAGGGTTGTTATCCAGGCTTTCAGAAATCATAAACAAGGCCGGTGAATCAGAACTTTTTGTTGGAGTAGAAGTAAGCGGCAACATCCTCTAGGTTGTGGTAGACACGGGTGCAACAATAACGTTGATATCAAGAAAGTTGACAAAGTGTACCGTAGATAATGGACCGTTGGAACCATCGAAATAAGATATTTTGATACCTGATCCCAACTCTGGTATGTGCAGAACCCAACTCTTTATTTTGTATTCCTAATAGGAGTTATGAGAGTTATCACTCTTCGTTACCTTCACCTTTCATGGAACAACTTTTAATGTTAATGGTGTATATACATTGGTATTCTCTATGCATGGCAGACAACTAAAGAATAAAATGGTTGTAGCCGACTTAACGGTCATGGCATTCTGGGGTTAGATTTCTTAAAATCTAATAATTGTACGTAGTCCAACAATGGTAGATCCTGAAGTACAAATTCAATGCCATTACAAATGTTCAAAACGTTACTATAGGATCACCTTAAGTGATAACATTGCCACCCATGAGTGAGATGTTAACATTTGACAAAGATTGATGCGCATGGTTTGTCAACCAACATTGACACTGTAGAACCATGTCGACAATTTGAAGGCACTAATAGGGCACTAGTGGAAAGGTAACTTATCACGAATAGTTCCAGTGAGACGTTCACAATAAAATACAACTCTTGAGCAAAGCTACATTTATTGCCGAGCTGAAACCAGTTTAAGTGCTGTATATCAGAAATAGCCTAAGAAAAAGTGAGTACAAATGAAGAATTACCCGATTTTTTGGTTGATTTATTTGAAATATCAAGCTAAATTCTATCATCTGAAAATAAAAATGGTGTTATCCGGTTGTTTTTACGGTTTAAGTCTGCTAGAGATTTGAGAAGGACAGAAATAATAAAACATAAGACACACACAGGTGGCAATGCCCCATTCAAGCAAGGAACTACAAGGATACCAGTACACATGCTAAAAGAGGTAGATAAACACATTAATGATAATTATACTAATTCGTTGTGTTAACTGAACCATCAAGCAGTCCATGGGCATACAATATTCTTTTAGTTAAAAAGAAGGAAGGTTCCACACGGTTTTGCATCGGCTACAGAAAATTGACATAACTATAACATTCTGTAGCACAGAATGATGCAAGCCCCTTACCTTGGATTGGTGATTTCTCGATTAACTTTGCAGTGCCAAGTGGTTCTCAACATTAGACCTATGTTCGGGCCATTTGCAGATTGCTGTCGATCCCAATGATAAAAAGGGAGTTCACAACAAGACGTGGGTTATTCGAATTTTTCAGTAAAGCAGTTTGGGTTGTACAATGCCCAAGCCACCTTCGAACAAATAATGGAGACAGTTTTGAGCGGCCTGCTGTCTGAAACATGTCTCATTTATTTTGTGACGTAATCGTCTTTGGCAAAACATTTGCGGATGTGATCGAAAACCTCCCTAGGAAAGGTGACGATAAAGAACAGTGATCAATCTCATAACTCCTATAAGGAATACTAAATATATAGTTGGACAAACACAGACCCCTTTACATACCAGAGGTGGGATCAGATGCCTAGGTGGAGTAAGCATCCCCTGTCGACCGGTCACACCTGCCGTTGGCCCTCTATCTTGATCAGGTAAACATAGTAATCATGTTTTGATCGTTGGAAATGGTAGGATTAAAACTTTAAAAACCGAAAATAAAAAGTGTATCCTCTTTCAAAGCAAGTTGAATTCTTGGGACACATTGTATCAAGTGATGGCATATCATCAAGTCCTGACAACATAATGGTAGTAAAAGATCTAGAGTGGCTGGAACCTACACGTGTAACAAAAGTGAAATCATTTCTGGGCCTCTGCAGCTTCTATAGAAAGTTTGCAAAGGACTTCACCGCTATTGCTAAACCTTTGCATGACTTAACTACAAAAAGTGAATTAAATTGGACGGATGAGCGTCAAGCTGAAGCAAATTCTCTCTTCTGGACCATGATTCATATTAGAAACTGATGCCAGTGATAAGGATATCGGAGCAGTTTGTCACAGGTCATTAATGGCAGAGAAATGATATGTGCCTACTCGAGTTAATGCTTTTCAAAATAGGAAAGACGCTACTGTGTGATAAGAAAAGAATTGTTAACAGTAGTTCATCTTGTCAAATATTTTAAACACTAATTGTATGTTAAAGTATTTCTCGTTCGGACAGGCCACAGTTCACTTCGATGGCTGATGCAAGTTAGTCTTGTAGATACTTTGCAGGAAGCGCAGATGTCCGACATTAACTTACAAAAATTGTATACATGCATTAAACAGGGTCGCTGTCCTGCATCAAAGAAAGTTTCTGCTGAAAATTATTTTCTGAAGTCATTGGTTTCTCATTTTGATAGACTTTGCGTACAGGACAATCTTATTTGCCGAAAATGAATCGACTTAGCTATAAATCAAACACTTTATCAGTGCCTTATACCTTACTCTGAGCATCGAAATGTCCTTCAGCAATACACCCCTACTAACGTAATATCACGGGGGAAAACATCAGGTCATTTGGGTATAAAGAAACCATTATCTAAGATACACCAAAGATTAATTGACCGGGATTACAATGTGATGTCAGACAATACATAGCAGGTTGTATCTTATGTGCAAAGAGAAAAAACGACAATGTAACTAAATGTGCACCAATCAAAATGGTCCAGCCAGGATTCTCAATGGAAAGAATAGCAGCAAATATCTTAAGAGAAGCGTCCTTTATGTAATAGCGTGATCTTGGGTTAATGAAATTTTTTTGCTATAGATATATGCTTCAATGTATTTTACTTTAGAAAAACCTAGATCCACTCCTTTATTTCTCTAGCCCTTACATGTACATTTATAGGTGAACACATTTAATAGTCATTACCTTAAGGCATATGTCAAAGGTCTTGTAGTGTTCTTGAACTTCATTGGTTGTGTTTTGTTAAGTAACTTTTACTTGGTTTTTATTATTTTGGTCATTGGGTTTTACCGCCAAAATTGAGCATTCTTTGTATAGTTTTGAGAGAGAACAGACTTCATTTTGACTTCGTATTGAAAACATTGACTAAGACCTTCTACAAAGACTTTTACTTCTTTTCTGAGCACATGTACATATCCACATAGATACTAGTAGATATATATACCCTGTACATGTATGTGGAAGCCTTTTTACTCATAGAATTGGTTGGAAATATGTGCATGTGAGATATCCTTCACTGCGATATTAAATTCCCTGAACCCATACAGGAGTTGTTTATTATCAACCTACAAACCTGTTACAGTTATAAAAAATGGTAACAAAAATATTTTGGTAGTTGTTGATTACTGCATCAAGTGGACAGAAAGTTTCGCGATGCCAAACATGGAAGCCCGCACAATTGCCAACATCATTCTTTAGGAAGTCATTTGTCGTCTGCAGTCATTCACTTGGACCAAGGTAGACAATTTGAAAGCAAATTGTTTACTAAAATGTGCTCCTTATTGGGCATAAGGAAAACCCACACAACAGCGATCTAGGTCGTTATAATGATCTAGTTTGCCAATACAACCTATCATTGGGTCAAATGCTGTCTCATGTCTTTCATACCGATTGTTAGGCCGTTCTTGGCACACTGATTTTGACTGCGGATAACTCTTTTTACCTGATAAATATGTAGGGCTCACGGTGGGTGTTACCGGTCAACAGGGGATGCTTACTCCTCCTAGGCACCTCATTCCACCTCTGGTATATCCAGGGGGCCATGTTTGCCCAACTATCTGTTTTGTATTGCTTTTAGGAGTTATGAGATTGATCACTGTTCGTTATCATCACCTTACCATCCGCAATCCGATGGCATGGTCGAAAGGTTTAATCGAACACTTACGACCATGTTTAGTATTTTTGTCAATGACCACCACTCAGATTGGTATGAGTAGCCACATGTTATGATGGCATACAGATCCACGGCGCAAGAAGCAACTGGGTTTTCTCCTAAATCATTAATGTTAGGAAGAGAAGTTTGCACTCCGCTGAATATTATGTATGAGGCACCTTCTGCGAATAAACATGCACCGTATAATGAATGGGTCTGGCAGTTGGAGGAGATATTCGAACAAGCTCATCAAATTGTTCAGCTAAACGCAGAGCATGGAATGGTAAGACAAAAACATTATCATGACAAAAGATTAAACTAGGTGAAATTCGATATAAATTATGAGGTTTATGTTTATTTTCCATGAACCAAAACAGTGCAGCCGCCAAAGTTGACTCGTTGATGAAAACAAATCGGATAACCAGGTTGTATTCCTGATGAGGACAGTGTCTCTTTGAATGGACACGAAAAGAACAAAGATTCTGTATCTCAAAACAAACCATGTCAAGATTTAGACAAAGGGGTAGATTTGCCTGCTAAAGAGTTTGGTTGAAAGATTGTGAAATAAATTATTAATCTTAGTGTACATAATTACGTTGCTTTGTCGCTTATGCTTTACTCTTTTGTTTCAGATCATCATGGCAAATACAAAGATGATGAAGAGACGTTACATTCACAGGCACTTATATCGCTAAGGGCCTAATTACTATATATAAGAGTACTTATATCGCTTGGGGCCTAATTACTACATATATAAGAGTAATTAGGCCCCAAGCGATATAAATGCCTGTGGTTACATTATCATATATATATATATGTATATATATATATATATATATATATATATATATAATTCAATAAAAAAAAGCAGGAAAATATACAGTTCCAAAATATATTTAAATCACTAGCGCTTTCTGGATTTTAACAGCGATTTTAATAAGCGACATTTTAAAATTTGTATTCACCTGAGGATGGATGTTAAAATCCAGAAAACGCTAGTGATTTAAATATATTTTGGAACTGTATATTTTCCTGCTTTTTTTATTGAATTATTTTGACTGTGTGATATCAACTCTTTCTATTTGGATTATATATATATATAGTTTGTAAAAAAGAATTCGGTATTTGATACAGTAAATACATCCAATAATAAAAGTAAAGAAACACAAAACTCGAATAACATTTCACTGTTAGCGTTTTCGGCTTTAATGCCTCTTCAGACAGTTATAAAAAGTTATAAATAAATTTTTATAACTGTCTGAAGAGGCATTAAAGCCGAAAGCGCTAACAGTGAAATGTTATTCGAGTTTTGTGTTTCTTGACTTTTATTATTGAATATATATATATATATATATATATATATATATATATATATATGTGTGTGTGTGTGTGTGTGTGTGTGTGTGTGTGTGTATAGACTTGCCTAGATGGTCTAGCGGTTGCATGCTGCTTTTCATTACATTTTATTTCCGTCTTATATCATTTTATTTTATTATTTTTTAGTACCGCATAACCTCTAGCATCCATTGTAAAAAAGGAAATCTCGCCGGTGAAACCACTCCCCTAGAAATGACTTGCTTTATGAGACTTCCGATTTATTCCGCTTCCATTTCAGGTTCACTAATTCATGTTTAGTCAATTCCAACTTAATCCAAAACAAATCACACATGTAACATAAGCCGTTAGCACTCTCGATCATCAATATTTCGAAAACGAAATGAAAACCAACATAAAAGGTGAAACGAAAACAGATGAAAGAGGTTAGGTTAACAATACAGAATGTAGTGTAAAATATGTTACAAATGAAAATGGAACCCAGCATATGCAAAGAAATTTTCAGGAAAGTAGCGATGATAAAGATATGGCTCAATTTGTTGAAAAATAATCTCTGATTTAATAAACGTTTTTGGTAACCGTATAGGCAGTGCTTTCGTTATCTGGAAAATCCATCCGAAATCTTTTTCTTACGTCAAATCACAACAAATGTAGTGTACCGATTCGAATGCGATTAAATACATGATATATTAGCATTTCCAAGGTATATTCGGATTCAGTCGATTAGATAAAATTTATGTAACGGTAATGAAATACTTAATTTGTGTAGATTTTGTTTAGAAATCCTTCTGACCAAAATTCAGTCGGAACGAGCTCGTTGAAAAATGGCGTTCGGATGTAAGAGTCCGAGGTATGTAGGGACGTTAACGGATGCTCTTGTAGGATTAGATCGAATTAAACAGAGAGCATGATCTTAATCCAATGCGGTTTTTATTATTAGCTCATCTGAGCCAGAGGCTTAAGTGAGCTTACTTGATCAAGTTTCTTGTCTGTCGTCATCCGGTGTCTATTAAGCCCCCCCTTTTTTTGAATTTTTTCAAGAGCTATTTTTAAAAACACAATAAAATATCCTTGGGTGAAGGGAATTATGTTTGTATAAACGAAATACTACTTTTTAAGGAAAGATATCTAGAAAAGAATCAAAATATCTAATTATCATATGGGTCGAAATGGACTGTTGGTAAATGAGTAACAAAATTTCCTGGGTTTTCGAACTAAAACTTCTATAAACAGAGTACATATATTTGTGTTTAAGATATTTGAACAAGATATGTTTTATCATGTACAATCACTTGAAATATTACGACAGATACAAGTATTGATAACCATAGAAAATGGTAAAGTTTGTTTAGAAAATCCCGGCTCGGCAAGAATTCCTGTTTTACCAACACTGTGCTGTGCAGTGTGTCGAATGAAAAGTGAAGATAACAGCGATCAATCTCATAAATTCCACAAAGAATCCAAAATTACGAGCAGGGCAAGCAGGGACCCTTGACACACCAGAGGTGGAATCAGGTGCCTGTGTGAAGTAAGCATCTTCTGTTGACCAATTACACCCGCCGTGAGCCCTCTATCTTAATCAGGTAAACAGAGTAATCCGTAAACAAAATCAGTGTGCACAGAACGTCCCAACAATTGTTGTGAAAAACGTCAGACATCATTTGACCTAACGACAGGTTAATTACAAATAAGATCATTATAACGATGATAGAATTTGCGATATGCTGAATTCAAACGAGACTGTTGAAATCCCCGTAACATCAAATGCAACATCGAATATAAACAAGGCATTCGTTTGCAAACAAATTTCCAGTCAGCAATTCTAGTTATTTATCAACTTTTGTGAATAGTTTGCATTTAGAATGAAGGCATAGTCTGTTAAGATAAGTGTGTCGAGATCGACATTCAACGATGAGAAAACATGTTTCAAGTGTATCGAGTGCGTATCAAGAAGGTATCTTCATCGCCGATTATGGGTCGGAAACTTTATTACAAATCTACAGGATAAAACTGCGTACAAACGCAGGATCCTAAATACTCCAGTGACAAGCATTCAGAAGTCTGCTTGCTCCCTATTCAAAACCCTGGACCTCTATCAAAATTCTAAACCTTTATTGTACGCCTAAAAGATACCTTATGCAAAATAATGTCTGTTCTAAACCTCTTGGTGATGGAAGGGACTTATCAACACCGCTTCCCGGTCTTGATTTGTGGCTGAAATCGCCCCCATATTTGGCACATTTTAGAACAAAGCATTGTCTTCATATTTATTATTTTGTCTTTTATTTGTCGGATTGGTTAATTTGTTTAACAGATAGCCTTGTCTTCATATTTATTATTTTGTCTTTTATTTGTCGGATTGGTTAATTTGTTTAACAGATAGCCTTGTCTTCATATTTATTATTTTGTCTTTTATTTGTCGGATTGGTTAATTTGTTTAACAGATAGCCTTGTCTTCATATTTATTATTTTGTCTTTTATTTGTCGGATTTGTTAATTTGTTTAACAGATAGCATTGTCTTCATATTTATTATTTTGTCTTTTATTTGTCGGATTGGTTAATTTGTTTAACAGATAGCCTTGTCTTCATATTTATTATTTTGTCTTTTATTTGTCGGATTGGTTAATTTGTTTAACAGATAGCCTTGTCTTCATATTTATTATTTTGTCTTTTATTTGTCGGATTTGTTAATTTGTTTAACACATCTCTTTGTATATGTGTTATCCTAGGCAGCATTGTCGCCATATTTATAGCATTGTGTTTTATTTGTCGGATTTTTGTTTTTAATTTGTTTAACACATTCTTTTGTACATATGTTAAAGTACCCCTGTCATTTATTTCCTCATTAAATGACCATTCTAATTCCTGACAAAGGTGTTACGATTCATTCTTATAGTGGAGCGATATTTGTGCTAAACGGAGCATCACCCTATCACCTATACATAAATAATTTCTGTGCTGCCTCTTTTAAATGTAAGTGTTCCGACGACAAGAAAAGCGACAAACAGACGTACGAGATAACAATGTATTTTCTTTAGAAAGTACAGGCATAAAAAAGCTGCAAGAAGAAACTCATACATGTAAATTGGATAGACCTAAAACAATTTTAGCTTAATTAACGTTTCTACTGTTAAGTGAATTTCTTATTTTGATCCTACATTATTGAGGATACATGTGTAGGCAATGACCCCCGTGTTATGGTTTGAAATGCATGGAGAAAATCCAATTAAACACACGCGAACAATTTCCATTAATAGATTGTGAATGAAAAATATTGGTTTGATCAATAAAGTAGCTTTCCATGTGTTCATCAGGCCAGTTATCTATTCAAGTGAAATCGCTACTCAATTTCCGCTTTTTTTTCATGCGTTTTTTGCAAAATTAGAAAATGCTTTTAAGCTGGACTTTACATTTTTTTTTATGCCAAGTGTTTAGATTAGTTTGACTATATTTCCCTAAAAAGTCAGTCATACAAAGAAATAGACATTTGCATGAATTAATAAAATGTGAATAATACAACAATAATTTTTGCTCGACAAATGAGCATTCCTTACAGGTGATTGATGAAAATAAATACTCACTTTTATTACTGTGTGTGTATGAATGTATGCGTGTTTGTGTGTGTGTTTTGAAGGTTTAGGAATGTTTGTAGCGATGCATGAAGGACTTCGCTTCTATAGAGGTTGACTATTAAAAAGCTTAAAGATATAAATGTTAATTTTGAAAGTCACAAGTAGGACTAAAATGACTATTGACTACAGCTCCTGGTATCACTGGCCTGGTTTCAGTCATTCCGACCTAATTACATCATTAAACATTTTAACGATTACTTCACGGAGATACAGTAGGTACCATGCTGAAAGAGCCCAATTTATGTGTCATGCATTCCATCAGTTTCCAATTTTTTATCTGTCTCCTGCGGCTGAAGTCTTTTTCATTGTACTTTGGAGTATAATTGATAATGAAAAAAATACTACAGATCAAGTTCGACTTTCGTCATAGCTGACCCGCTTTCACACGAGTCCTTTGCATAAATTCATTTTCTGCTCTGATGAAATTTGCGATCTCCCTTGCCATGTAGAGTAAACAGTATTAACTTATCGAAAATATGAATCACAAGATTTTCTAATTATTTCCATATGTGCAAATTCAAATAACAAGCTACGTGATTTTACATATTCATGCCATACATAATTGTCTTTGAGAGAATGATTTCAGTATTTTTTTTCATAATACTAACACTTTACAGAAATCGGTACTTTTAAAACTCTTCGTTAATGTCTAGTGTTGCATGTGAGGGTTTGTAATAACAGGACATATGGACGTTTCTGCACTAGTACTAGTGCTTCAGATCGTGACATAATAATCCATCAACTAGCCTCAATTGTACACATTTAAAAGGACATGTAGGAGGAACAGAAAGTAGATTTCGTCAAATTTAGATGTCTTCTATTCACATTTAAGCCCCCGGGACAATATATGAATTATCCTTTAATTTCAGCTTTGATTTCGATTAATAATTTTGAACGGTTTAGTGAAAATGAAATATTGAATCTAATATAGTTTTTGAGTTCCCTGTTCTTAAGGGGTACCTGTAAAGTGCGAAACGAAATCGAAACGAAACGAAACGAAATCTACCGAAACGAAACGAAACCTACCGAAACGAAACGAAACCCACCGAAACGAAACGAAACCTACCGAAACGAAACGAAACAGATTGTATAACCGAACTCTTTTAATTATAATAATTAAAAATGGTGTCTTAGGCCCCTTTCGGCTTGACTGTTACAAAAGTTTTAAAAGTTGGAAAGGGGGGGGGGGGGAGTAAGCACAAAATACATATCCGTAGTTGATTAAATACCATGTACAATTAGTTTTGGATCCATAAATTTCAGAACCGAGGGTTACAGTCTCAGAGATCTGGGGAAACATTATACGAGGGGTGGGATCGCCGACGTTGGATCCGCCTTTGGGCATGGATACATTGTTTGAAGAAGCTGGTGTCTGAGAAAATTGAAAGCAGGAAGAGCTCTTAACCTCTTATTTTATCTCTAACTGCTGAGGTGCGAGTACTTTCAATAATGGAAAAACTCTATACATTTGGGGTGTTGCTAAGACGGGGAATTGAAAGCGGGACGGAAAACGGAATTTTTTTAATGCAATAATATTAGGAGGAGGTCGGCATTTTGTAAACTGAAAAGGCTTAAGAACGAGGGAATTTTAAGCAGAAATCACGAAGAGAACGGGAGGGCATATTCAGAATCCACCGTTTGATATACTACATACAAATACACAATATCCACATGTATACATATATTTGTCTTTAGAGCAAAAATACTGAAAAATGTATTTATGTCCAAAAGCGGATCCAACGCCGACGACCCCATCCCTCGTTTAGTGTGTTTCCCCAGACCTCTGACCTGTGAGACTGTAACCTTCCGTTCTGAAATTTATGGATCCGAAGCTAATTGCACATGATATTTATGTACTTTGTGCTTACCCCCCCCCCTTCCAACTTTTAAAACTTTGTATCAGTCAAGCCGAAAGCCTACATCAAAGGGGAGGCGAATTTTATTGATATGTGTAAACTTTAACAAGGGCCTAAGATACCATTTTTAATTATTATAATTAAGAGAGTTCGATTATACAATCTGTTTCGTTTCGTTTCGGTGGGTTTCGTTTCGTTTCGGTGGGTTTCGTTTCGTTTCGGTAGATTTCGTTTCGTTTCGGTAGATTTCGTTTCGTTTCATTTCGATTTCGTTTCGCACTTTACAGGTACCCGTTCTTAAGTTATCGTTTCAAATGACATTTACATCATTTAGAGATTGGAAAATCTGCTAGACAAAATTTTGACGACATTATACTCTACGCATTTCATTCGTCAAATATTTTTTTTCAATTGAAAGGACTCATCAGTATTTCCAACTGCTACAGAATAAAAAAAGTTTCATTAGAATTAGAATGATTTTGAGAACTCTTCAGCAACTACCTTTCAGTTTCATTATATATGTATGTATGTATGTATGTATGTATGTGTATATATATATATATATATATATATATATATATATATATATATTCATGAGCCATGCAGCTCATTGGATTTACACACACACACACACACACACACACACACACACACACACACACACACAAATATATAATATAATCTCAGAATTATTACCAATGAAGATATTGGCGACAACACAAGGAGAAAATTTGAACGTGTTTAATTCAAGTGCCATGTTCTAGAACAGAAAATTGTCATTGTTATTTTTCTTAAAGGTGTTGGGCTTTGAACGTCAAAAATGTTGTTTAGTAGATGGTGTTAGTATTCATGAATAAGGTCGTCTGTGGGAATGTGAGCAGATACCGTGTGTAATAGAAACGAATCCAGATCCGTATAGTTACTTGACCAAGATAATATATCTAGGACACACAAATATTTTTACTGAGGAAAACTTAACATTTCGAGCGCTCGACATAATTATATTGTGCGCTCAAGATACTATCTTGTTTGCTCGATTTAGAACGTTCGATACAATATCTTGTGCACTATATATATTGTCTCATGTTCGTAATATTTTATCTCGAGCAATCGACTTATAATATATTATTCAAGAAATGTCTTAATGAGTTTTTAATGAAGCGCCTAAACACTCCTCGAAATATATGCCGAAGATGCCTGAATAGTCTCGAGGTATATCGTCTCATATACGTATAGTTTCAAAAACTGAAAGACATTTCAATCATTTAAAATGCATCTGATTCTACGCAAAAGTACTCTGAAGTTGATATTAAAAAGATGCTAGAGTTCCTCATTGACAATATCATCGTAGTCTTTGGTGATTAGGTCTTGTCTTCCAACAGTCTGTTGGAATTCCCATGGGCACGAATTGTGTTCCTTTATCAGCTGACCTGTTTTTATATTCTTACGAGACAGAATTCATTCAAAAACGTCTACACGCGAAGAAGAAAAAATATTGCTTTGACCTTCAACGCGACATTTAGATCAACGTTTTATCTATTAACAATAATCATTTTCATTCATATGTTGATTCGATATATCCCAAAGAACTCAAAATAAAAGACTAACCACAGAGTCGTCCACATTTGTTTCATACTGAGATATTTTATTGAACCCAACTTTATGGCAAACTTCAGATTTTCCATCGTCAACTTCCCACATTTATGTAGCAATATTCCATTATCACCTAGGTCTGTATATGGTGTTTATGTCTCTCGATACAAAAGAGCTTGCTCTGCGCATGGTCAATTTTTAAATCGAGGTACGCTACTGACAAATAAGTTGATGTTACAGGGAGTTTCAAGAGACTTGTTTAAAGTCAGCATTTTGAAAATTTTTATAATCGTTATGAGGTTCTAATTTACCATTACAACCTGTCCTTGGGTAAAATGCTGTCTGACGTGTTTCATACCAGTTTAGGCCGTTCGCTAAACACTGATTTTGACTACGGATTACTCCGTTTCCCCGATAGAGATACAGGGCTCACGACGGGTGTGACCTATCGACAGGGAATGCTTACTCATCCTAGGCACCTGATCCCACCTCTGGTATGTCCAGGGGTCCGTGTTTGCCCTACTCTTATTTTTTTTTTTATTTAAAGGGGTTATGAGATTGATCACTGTTTGTTATCGTCATCTTTTCATAATAAAGTAGTATATTCGGTCAAGTGAGTAGGCTATTTCAAAAGTTGAAAGTTTACAAAATTTATAGATGAAACTTGTAGATTTATTTAATCATTGTACATTTTATTGACAATGTTGCACAACGTGCATCCGGCTTATCGTATGGTGAAAGGCGGGCGGGCGTCCCTGTAATAGGGTACCTACATTGTGTAATCAACTCTTCTCACACCTCTAACTTGACATTCCTCAAACTTTGTACATTTGTTATGAACACATTAAAGATGTGCATGTGTCTTTTCGAAAGTGATCAGACATTTCTCGAAAAATTTACAGGCAGTTGAACTTTGTCATTCTTAAGCATGTCTTGAATAGACGATACTTACTGCGTAATCAGCTCCTCTCAAACCTTTAGTTTTCATTCCTCAAACTTTGCACAGCTGTGATGGACACATTGAAAATGTGCATGTGAAGTTTTGAAAGTGATCAGAAAGTTTTCGAAAATGTACATGTAGTTGAACTTTGTAATTTTGAAGCATGTCTTGAATAGACGGTACCTATTTTGTGTAATCAACTCCTCTTAAACCTCTAACTTTACATTCCTCAAACTTTGTAGTGTTATGGACACATTGGAAATGTACATGACTCTTTTTGAAAGTAATCAGGCATTTTTCGAAAGAATGGAAGTTACCTTCTTTTGTAATGAACTCCTTTTACAGCATTTATCTGGCATTCTTCAGACCTTGTATAGCTGTTATGGAAGCATTGAAGATGTACATGAAAGGTGAAGATAACGAACAGCGATCAATCTCATAACTGAATATACCAGAGGTGGGATCAGGTGCCTAGGAGGAGTAAGCATCCCCTGTCGACCGGTCACACCCGCCGTGAGCCCTATATCTTGATCAGGTAAACGGAGTTATCTGTAGTCAAAATCAGTGTGCCACGAATGACCTAACAATCGGTATGAAACACGTCAGACAGCATTTGACCCAATGGTAGGTTGTATTGGCAAACTAGATCGTTATAACGACCATAGAATTTGCGAAATACTGACTTTAAACGAGACTGTTGGAACTCCTGCACATGTGTCTTTTTGAAAGTGACCGGACATTCTTCGAAAAATATACATGAAGCTGAAATTTGTCATTTTCTAAGCATGGTACCTACTTTGTGTAACCAACTCCTCTCGCAGCTTTTACTTGACATTTTTCAGATCTTGGATACTGTAGTTGTTTTAAAAACATTGAAGATATACGTGTGACATTTTGGAAGTGCTTCTGTTTGTTTTTAATTCTAAATTTGATATGTCATTTTCCCAGTATGTTTTGTGAAATGGTTACCTATATAATCTGGCTTTATTATAAATGTATACGAAATTCCGACGCATCTCTAGGGTATACTTCTTAAATTCTGTCATAACTGACTAACGGAGAGGGCTTATATAGGCATTGTGCCTGCTGCCTAATACTATTTATGTATTTTCCATATATACATGAATAAAATATTGTTCAAATCAGAATATATACCACTGAAACAACACAAGATATCACTAACGTAACAGATGTCTGATGTAAATATATGACACTTTTAAGTCAATCATTGACCTGTACACACACAATATGATAATACCAGTGCATTCATAGTACTGCACCCTTAAACCACAGATATCAACAATCCTGTGAAAAGAAATAGTATCTACCAGTTGTTATAATAGATCAGGGACTGAAAATCACAACAAGCAATTCATTAAGCTGTACAGTTTTGATTCATTCGACATGGCATGGAATATTAGGAATACAGAATGCTATTTCTCTTTCTCGCATTTAGTTAAAAAGTTGACATGAATTTATAGGTTGATATGCCGATCGCTCCGATATTCGCTCAGGCCCCGTGGGGATCCGGGTTAGAATAGCTCTTCAGTACCCCTTGCTTGTCGTAAGAGGCGACCAAATGGGGGTGGTCCTTCGGATGAGACCGCAAAAAATCGAGGCCCCGCGTCGCAGCAGGTGTGGCACGATCAAGATCCCTCCATGCTCTAAGGCCATAGGCGCCGAGCAAAGGCCGAAATTTTACAGTCCTTCACCGGCAATGGTGACATCTCCATATGAGTGGGATTTTCTTGAACAAACATCGATTTATCCATTCTTGAGCGCACGAGATATGTCGAGCGTTCGAGATATTCACTTTTAAGTCATATGAGACAGTTGTGTCGAGCACACGACATACCGTGTTCATTGTTCTACATAAGTTTGGTTATTCACTTTAGAGAAGTCGTCAATAACGGTGTTATACCCAGGACGCAAATATTTTTACTAGGAAATCAACATGTCCCCTGTCCTGGGTTTACGTTAACTGATCTTGGGAGAAGCGATATCACAATAGGGGACCAGTTAAGAATTGGCTGACGTAATCAGAGTTGTGATTTAGTTTTTTGCATTACTGATAAATGTTTGAAAACCACTTGTCTATTGCGTAAATACAGGCACATCTGAGTCAAAAGGTCGTTGAAGTATAAACCGTCAACGACTCCGGTATTTACACGTCTTCCAGAATCAAAACATGAATACTTGCGAAGAGAAGTCGATGAAGGCTATGCCTCTCGACTTCTCTAAAGAGAATAAAGTTTGGTCAGTAAAAATATTTGCGTCATGGGTATAACACCGTATCACAAATATCGCTACTGACGTTAAGAATCAGTCTATGTAACTACACAGTCTTGATCTGTAACTGTTACAGCTTCGTAGATTGGGTAAAGAGGCGGATCCAGAAAAATGTTTAAAGGTGGGGGTTTGAAGACCCAGAATTGACAGGAATGACCATCTTTGTTAAAACGAAACCAGTGTATTCAACCAAGGAGGGGTTCCAACTTCATAACTCACTCTATACACGCCACTGCAGTACAATAGCCATTCGATTAAAGTGCCCTGATTCCATATTACTATGTTGTTTCTTTGTGAAATATACACTTTCATAAATATACACGAAATTGTGAATTATAACGGGATGCACGTTTATTTATTTTCAGAGGACAAAATGTGCAACGTCAAGGGAAATATCACGCCCCCGCGCAACATCAACTTTCAACGTTATCGTGTTGCGAGTTGTGTGCTGCATCTACTATATACTACCTTTTGTCTTAATTGGTTGTATTGTATTGTATTGTTTATTGACCAAGAACCATACAGTTCATAGGTATAAAGTATATACAACAACTTATACAATGAAATAGTAACAGAACATGATATATCATACTGATGTACGTGGACAGGATAGATACTGAGGATAATCTTATAATAACTGAGATCTAATAGACGAACATTTATATAGGCATTTACCAAGTTTACATAATTTTGTAATATAGTTGCATGCATCTGCTACAAAACAAATGAGTTTCTCAATAACATACACGTGGTTTAAGTCATTCTATGATAAGATGTCGAGAAAACTTCCTCTTACACAAAAACCTCACGGGTACGAAACATTAGTTGGCCTCTTAGCCATTTAACCACTACAAATAAAATAGATTTAGTAGCAAAATTACTGTTGTAAAAGATTATCTTTGATAACCATCTGGAAGCAGTTTGGTCCCAACAATTTCTATGTAGAAATCAATGGCCATGTGATTTACATAGTTTCTGGCGACAATATGCATTTGTCTTGAAATATCGGTAAAAAATTCCTTTAGTCGGACAAGAAGTGTTTAGAACATATTGACAGCGGAGATCTTACTTCTTTGAAATCTTGTTCGTTTCTTCATTTCTACCTGAAAGATTGTTTGCATAACACTTATAATTTTGACGGGAAAATAACTTCCCTTGCAACAATTACCAACCATATGTCACTGCGCCAATTTGATAGTCGGCTTGGTCTGAATTGATTTTCTTATTTATTCGATGTCAATACAATGAAAAGGTCTCAATGTATTTAAATATTTGGTTTAAATATTTCTTTTAAAGAATTAAGTTGCCTTTTAGATTCAGCAAGTGCATATCGGAAAATAGTTGGAATCGAATTGCACAAATCGCCTTGGCTTGGCAACATTCTCGTTAATCCCGAGCCGAAAGCCATTCCCGTCTTCACATTGAACAACTTGATAGTGACATACTTTCACTAATTTCAATTTTCCATATGCTTAAAATGACATTAAATCTAAAATTAAACCTGTATTTACTTCATCAGATAGTTCCCCTTCCTCTATATAAACCCAGAAGGAACAGTGAGTGGTTTTAATTTTCTAATTATGAATCATAAGCTTTGTTCGTTGACATCGATTTTATCGAACCTTGTTCCTTTGAAAAATTCAATTAATGTTGAATTCTTTGGAAGAAATTTGTATATCAGAATAAGATCTGCTACACAAACTTTAATTTAGAAAGGAAAGATGCTGTCTAATTAAGTGCACCAAACCTGTGTGTGTCGATTTATTAGATGCATAATTAACGTTAATTATGCAGCATTCTATAGATGAATATTTTTGTTGCATAATATCGATATGTATCTTATTTCAATTATGAGCTTCAATATTCCCTTAACAAAGCAGATCTAGAAAAACAGGTCTCCTGAATCTGATATTCATTTGGTCGTCAACAAGTTTTATAGGGAAAAAATCTTAAACTGCAACGTAATCTTGTGATAATGGGAGCGAATGATAATCACTATATTTATCAGTGGGCCACCATGGCGAAAATTTGAACACCATTTGAAGAATTTGCCCCCAGCTCTGAACTTTCCAATGCGCTCCTCAACGTACCGGTGTAATAGTACAACCATTAAATTTTAACTGGAGATAAAAATCAGAAAAAAATGCTTTTAACAGGTATTTAATTCAATCATTACATAGCATTAAATTAATGACCGGCCTTGCGACAAACCGAATCTGATCGCGTAAAACAAAGACATGCGTTTACACTATGGATAATGATACAGCTGTTTTTGAGTGAGGTTGTAAACTACAGTGTCCATTCAACACAAAAGGCACATGACGTATTTTTTCGGTGGTGTCCTCAACCAATCAACCGATATTTGTCTTATCGTATCTCTTAATTATGGGATCAGTTACCCCGACCCCCCTTGTTCCCAACTGTTCTATCTGAAACAAATAAAACTCATTCATCTTTGCGATGACGAGAGCCTGGAACAATTGCCACGTTGTGTGGTAGATCTGACCCGCCTCTGTTACAAATCCAATACTCCTCTGCTCCAAATACTGTAATCAAGCGAAAATACCTCTATATTAGAAATTAGCTGCAAACCTATAGCACACTGTAGGAGCGGAGTGGTCCCAATGCTAATATTCTCCGATAAAAACTGGCGATAGTAATTCATTATTTGCAATAGTGGGTGGAATTAAAACAGAACTATTTGTTCGATTTTAGTGTTTATGATATTAAAAGAAAGCATGGTTTGAAGAGTGTGAACCCGAAAACTGTTCTCCCTCTCTCCCTCTTCGAGTAACCGATTCGTTCGTTGACAATAATCTTTTTATTTATTTTTACACTTGGCAAGATATATTGATTAAATTCGGATCGAAAGACTCCAGAAGATTTCAACGAGTTGCTAGATCTCCAACTTTCAAAGTGTACAACGGGTCCTTCCGTAGTCTTGACTCTTTGGGAAAAAAAATATTTTCCATATAGTTTAGGCAGTGTCAGCTTCTTATTTGAGACTCTACCAGACTCTAAGACAATTACATTCTCAGACTGGAATTATTTCAAAGTGGAGCGTAAGAGAATCTGCTTAGGACGGCTGTCTTAGGGGACAAGCTTTTATGACTTGTTTGGATTTATATGTATTTTTATGCCCGCTTTGTGAACTCCGCTGAATGATATCTGTGTACTGAGAACTAATTGCAAAAACTTTTCCCGAGATATCCAAGGATTGTTGTTTATTTTAAAAAAGATAGCAAACTGGAAGTGGAATCTCGAAAATTGTCAAACGGTTAATTATTACACAAGGAAACGAATTAGGAAAACTATTCAAACTTGAGTTACTCTTTTACTGAATAAGGATGTACAGATTATTTTATGCGAACAAATACCTAATTGTGTGAGGGGAACCACAGGCCAAATGGTTTTAAACGTTTTCTTTACCGTTCAGCTATGGCTATTTCTTCTTCATTTAAGGGGTAAGTGATCCTATGTATTTTTTAATTACCTCTTTCGAACAAAGTTTTATGAACGCGATCAGCGACGTATATAATTCAAAGTTTATTTAATACAAATGGAACATTATACTGCATTATAGGACGTATCACCCCCATGACGATTTCTGTAATATCACGTTGAATCCATGCTGGTAGGAATACTGTAATATAAAGTTTCAATGTAAAAGGACAGGGACCATTATTTTGATCAATATGCCAAAATATCGTATTGCCAAATATATGCCAACCAATTACGCTAGCTGTCGCAAATGTATTTTGATATCTTTCAATTACATATAAACGTGTTGCTGTTTAAGGGTCGTGTCGTGATGCGAAGATGCACTGTCAGATCTTGATGAAAGAATCTGCGTGAGCACAACCACAGGTGGAAAAAGAACACCTGGAAGTTCCCTTGCGATTTTTAAAAAACAATATCTGACAGAAATTTAATGTAATTACCCGTTTTTGTTTTCATTGTCACTTTAATTACATGAGGAATTATGGAATTATTTTATTTAGAAATGTGAAGGTAACAAAGACATTAGTTTAGATACAAGATCGATGTGAAAGTACAAGATGAACTGCTCTCTCTCTCTCTCTCTCTCTCTCTCTCTCTCTCTCTCTCTCTCCAACCTTTGAGCGTACATAGTGTATGAAAAGGGTGCTATATAAATATGGTATTATTATTATCAACACACAGTTTTCAAATAGACGGTCATTCGTTAGTACAAAAATTATTTTTATACGAAGCCACAACCAATTTGGCTCTAAAAGAATTGGGTATTTTACGTCACTACTAATAGCAACAGTCAAGACAATTACCAGAAAAGAGAAAAGTATGTTACATTGACCAGGTAGCAAGCCGTCAAGATACCGCTTTGTCAATAGAACGGGTCAATAAAGTAATTCGTTTAATGCAATAGGGACCTCGATTATGGAATCTGAACAGTTTCCATTGCACAAATAGAAGGCCAACATGCAATGACAATTACAATCTCTCGAATGTTGACGTCATAGTCACACATTCGGTGCATATTTGCTGAAAGTATTAGTGCAGGTAGAAGAAATCAAACAATTATAGTGAATGGTGATAAAAAAAATTCCTTAAAATGATGTAAACTTTACATCCTGATCAAATTGGTCTATTATAATGTAACAAACAGCCACTCACTCATTAGCAAACATTACAGTTTCATTTCCGTGCACCCTATTCAAACGAATATCCAAATTTGTATATCGAATATACAAAAAATGTTTTTATGGTTTTTTTTAATATGTTGGAACCGTGACGAAAAATAGTATTATATTGTTCCCTTAGTTTATTTTACAAGTTCATGAAGTTATGTGAACTTTATGTTCACGAACACGAAAATCCAGCCATGATAAGTTGTCACCTCGCACCTTATTTTATATTCACGAACACGAAAATCCAGCCATGATAAGGTGTCACCTCGCACCTTATTTTATATTCACGAACACGAAAATCCAGCCATGATAAGGTGTCACCTCGCACCTTATTTTATATTCACGAACACGAAAATCCAGCCATGATAAGGTGTCACCTCGCACCTTATTTTATGTTCACGAACACGAAAATCCAGCCATGATAAGGTGTCACCTCGCACCTTATTTTCACCTAATTTTCGTTTCCCTTTACTAAACATGATGAATTATTGAAATTGTAAGAAAGATTGTATAAATTTCCAAAACAATGATGATTTATAATTATTCCAATGAATAATATTTAAACAAACCCTCTTTGAGAGAACGCTATCATGTTCGCCTGGGAATATTAGTGTAAAACAAATGGTAACATGCATTATTTCATCCATATCTCCGTAAAATCCGGATCATACGTTCGTTTTATGTGCATTTTTCTCTTACGTTTAATTCATGAATGGTTTCAAGGACAGGAGAAAAAACCATCGTACCTGAGTTAGTTTCAGAATAGCTGACTTTATTATGCCCCCCGCAACAAAGTTGTGGGGGATATATTGCAATCGGGTTGTCCGTCCGTCTGTAGACACAATTGGTTTCCGGGCTCTAAAGCGTTATCCTTTCCACCTACAGTCCCCATATCATACACATGGACTGTCCATGGGACGAAGATGTTCCCTATCGATTTTGGGGTCAAAGATCAAGCGCACTGGAAATCGAAGTAGCAATATGGTTTCCGGGCTCTAAAGCGTTATCCTATCCTTTCCACCTATATATATATATATATATATATATATATATATATATATATATATATATGGACTACCGATGGGACGAAGATGTTCCCTATCGAATTTGGGGTCAATAGTCAAGCGCACTGGACATCGAAGTAGCAATATGGTTTCCAGGCTCCAAAGCGTTATCCTTTCCACCCATAGTCACCATATCATACATATGGACTACCCATGGGATGAAGATGTTTCCTATTGATTTTGGGACCAAAGGTCAAGCGCACTCCTAGAGAAGAGACTACCCAAAGTTTTGTCATGCCCTTTCTTTTTTACACTCAGGAAAGGGGTAATTTATACCTATTAACAACACCCTTTGGGGGATTGGGGTAAGCGGGGTATTCTTAGTGAGCATTTCTCACAGTACCTTTTGTTTTCAATAAGATACACAATCTGGAAATCAAAATACACACGTGCAGGTGTAAAATTTGATAAAATTGCTATGATATGGTACCCTTGTGCTTGTAAATATAGGCTTATTGTAAAACAACCACGACCTACAGACCCTCTAAGAGCATAGTGTATATCTTAATCATTATTTTGTTCTTTGTTACAATTTGTTTTACATTTACATGGACATTGCAAATATTTTGATATTAGACTCTTAAGGCAGCGATGTAAAACTGTGGTGATATAAGACCTGAAAACGTGCGCAGAAAACGTTGCGCTGTAAATCGGTTTTTATAATAAGTTGCTCTGTAGCTCTGGTCAATCCCATTTTTTTACCCAAGGAGCTATATAGTGATTTTGTAACTAAAAATACCGTCTACTTTCGCTGAAAAATATGACAAATTCACACATGATTTCTCTCTCTCTCTCTGAAATCTAGGGTCTACAAATGTCAGAGGTTTTGATTAGATTACCCATTATCTTTATTAATTCAAAATAACTAATGACATCATTTGTCAACTCGCTGAAAACAATAATCTCTGAATGACTTTGTACTTTGGTCAACATTTCTTTATTTGTTTGATGGGTAAGGCATTAATCCCATATTTAATCATAATCCAATGTCATTAGGCTTGATCAACAATGATATCAAAACATGCATACTTCAAAGAATGCGATGCTAGCGCTTATAAATGTCTAAAGGGAAAGAATCCTACCAGAACTAGAACCGTGCGATTTTTGTCACGAGTCTTTAGCAGGCCAGCTGCACCTTTAAGAATTAATCGTTTGAATGCCCCCTAGCAAACTACATTGTACTTATTTGATTTTTAGTATCTATATTTGAACCGTCATATCACATGAAACATGAAAGGTACAAATACACATGAAAGTTTACAAATACACATTTCCAATGTTAACTTTTTAAATTTGAATATTTTTTGACACTCTTTCCCAAATAAGCCGAATGCTAACCATGTGATTGTCTTAATATAGCACACCATGCACGTGCTTTCTTAGATCTGCATATTTAACTACTTTTCGTTGTTGGGTGTTTTTTTTTTTTTTTTTTTTTTTTTTTTTTTACACGTAATCTAACACAATGAGTTTAGTATTTGTTTGTCCCTAATTGCGCGTAAATATATCATGTTTGTTTGGCACCCATCATAAAAGATAAAATAGGTCATCGGTCTGGCATAAATGACAAAGAACAAACATGAATAAAATACAGAGATGTATGTTGCATGAAGATTGCACAATACGTAAAGAATAAAACTATGCAACCAGGCAAACACACAACTAATAAAAACGGTGACCTAACAATACATTATGCACTAATTTGGTAAATTATGTAGAACATGATGATATTTGTATTTTACCAAAATATATAGGTAATCATCAACATAGTGGGGAATAATGTATGATCAACATCGTTATCATGCGTTACCAGCGTTAGAATTAGAGGGGGCGTGGCCTGGAAACATCTCTCTCTCTCTCTCTCTCTCTCTCTCTCTCTCTCTCTCTCTCTCTCTCAATGAGTGTGTTTACAGGGGAATTTTTTATGACAAAGTGAAAAATACTTCAATTTTTGGAGGGGATCTGAACGTGGAGAAGTGCTTTATAGGGACTCCTCGGCTGCTGTGGATGGGAGCTTGTTCCTGTTTAGTGCATACCATACACTATAATCAGTCTAGCCCTTGTATGCTCTCTTACAAGTATTTGTTGTGTGCTGTAAATAGATATATCCTCTAAAAATGGATATAGAATCTAAACAATACCAAATATTTGATAAAAGACTTTCAAAAGCTAGCTTCTAATTAATAAAACATTCGTGTCACAAGGTGAAACAAACTCGTTTGAGATATCGGTCTCGTGGATACTGGAACGTTATTTCAACATTTGCGCTGATCCAATCCAATGACTTTAGAAATTCTTGAACTCTAGGCAAACTGTTAGAGTTTGGGGAAAAAAATGATGGACTTGCATGTCTATATGTATATCATTATTCAAACGCACATGGCTTTTTTGATCATCGTGAATCATTTATCAAACCTGATTTATTGCAATTGAACTTTTTCCTTTTTCTTTTATCTTGTAAGCGGATAGACTTGTCAGAAGGAGAATGATGAGAGTGGACGGATATAGATTTCTTACTAAACGTCTCAGATGACGTAATTGTTACAAAACTCAGAACTACCACAGAACGAGAAATAATGCTGCCAACTAAATTGAAAATGACTGACATTTAAATTTTACTCAAAACGCCTTCTTTCTTTTTTTTTTTTTTTTTTTTTTTTGCTACTCTGGCGTGAGAGTAAACTATAAATTAATTAAAACGCAATACTTCTGAAATATTAGTAAAGACTCCGTATGCAGGAAATCGTTATATCTTTTTTGTTGGTTGTACATGTATATATAATCTATTTTAAACAATTACCCAAGGCAAAATATTGTATGCTTTACCTTCATTTTATCTCACTTCCGGAAGAAGCAAGCCTACAGTCTGTTTATCCGTTTCTCAATGTCAGAAAGTTGATTGTATTTATGTTGCGTACTTTGATGTATTCGTGTATGAAAACATAATGCTGAACGGCATTGTAAATACTATATATAGTAGTAGAAAATTGTATCGGTAGTTGTTGCACGAAATATCAAGTTTCTGATGCATTCGGTTGATTTTGTAGTGATAAAAGTTCAAGTCCTTGGACATTTAGTCTTGTGTCAGCAATGGTTCCTCTATCAACGTTTTGTTAATTCATTTCATCCCCCCCCAATAAACCAATACCTCACCCACCCCACAAAAATCCCACTAGACACTGCCGTATGAACAAAAAAATGAAGAACAAGTTATGATTTTGACGAATAGTTATTACATTCTGTTCAAAATCCGTATCAGGTGAACTGATGGAATGAATGAGTGTGTTTTAACGAATTGAATTTTTGCATTTATAATACGCCCCTGATCAACAAATTAAACTTCCTGTCAGTTATACCAGTATCAATTTATCATCCATAAACATCATCTCACCTTTCGTAACCAAGGAAACGCGGGATAAAGTCAATAACGAATGGCAGGAACTGTGCATTACGAGCACAGTACAATATGAAATTAGCAGTCCCAATCTTGTGTAGAATTTCTGACAAAATGATAAACACACATAAAGAGGTCAAGATTGCGTTGACATTCATGAAATCATCTTAACTGAAAATCGAAATTAATAAGGATTGAATAATGAAAGGAGACATCGTAAATTTCAGGCATTGTTGCGTTATCATTGTAAAATTTATAGGAAGAAAAAATGTTATCTCAGTTCAAGAAGGCAGATTGATATCGGCCAAAAAAAAAAAAAAAAAAAAGAAAGAAAGGAATCCTAAGCTCCTTTCTCTTCTACGTCGAAGTAATCTCGGTTTAAAAGCAATTAATTGTTTCGATTTTTCAATTATTCAACAATATAGTCCCATTTCTTAAGTTCCGATATGGGGTTCCAACAATAAAAGAACAATTAATGTTTTCCCAAGGATTTACAGGTGTGTGACATAGACTCCGAATTTCATGTCGATAAGGCAATCCCCCCCAAAGATAAAATCATTTGCGTTGATTTTATGAATATGATAATTGGTACCAGTGATAGCTGTTTTCACTCATGGTCTTGTGATTTGTGATTACTTCGTTGTTTTTAATCGAGTAGCAATTTAAATCTAGTGCTCTCAGTTTTCAGGATTAAGAAATGTACTTAATGCACTCATTTTATTCTAGGCAGGTTTAGATAATTGCTATATTCACGGTTAAAGTACATATTGGCATAAAAAAGAGAGACATTCAATGACTGTTTAAAAGGGCATCTGCAAAGCGGAACATCGCTTGCATACCCCGACTCTCCCCGTCCGGCAACCTTGTCATAAGACCTTTTAACTTGAAAAATCAACCCTGATTTAATGCATGACAACATCATTGAAATTCTCATTGAAATCGGAAACAAATTACCAAGTTACTCTCAAACTGAAAGATAGTCCTGCAAATGTCAATAAAATCAGAAACAAAATATGAAACGCCTGTACATGTATTCAGAGTTTTGAACCCTAATCCAAAGACCTTTGCCGTCCACACGTAAGCTGAGACAGCATTCATACAAGTTTGGTAAAAAAAAAAAAAAATAATCGAAAAAACACAACAAACAAATGAATAAGGAAATTCACAAAAATTTTGATTATCTATGTTAAACCGGATAATATCTAAGAAATAAAGGTATTTCAATTTGAAAATACATGGTGGTATGAACTGCGACGCTTCAAGAAGCACGTAAGCGGAACTCAAACGCATTTCCATTCATCATAGTGTTCTGTTTAATGTATTTAATAAACATAATTCAGACAGACCAAATAAGCATGGATTGAACGTTTTTTGCTGATCATTTCTTCACATCAAATGAATAAATAATCATGTGATGCAGGTTCTTTGACCGAGGTGGTAGTCATGTGTATACTCCCCCAAAAACGTCTGGTTCTTTGTTCAATGGTTATGGCTGAAATTTTGCCAAACGGCGTAAAATTATAGGTAATCAATAAATCAATCAAGATGAGGCTCATCAAAATTCTGATAAAGACGCTGTTAGGCTAGTTCGAAAAGGTAAAAACCTGCGCCCATAGAAACTACTTGAATCAAACTCTAGTGAGTTAAATCGTAAATTTTCCACCGAAAGACAAGCACATTTATTGTTTAGAACATTTTTCCTACGGAAAAGATCTGTTTGGATTCTTTCTAGTATGACTTTTATTTAAGTTGAACGCGATACCTGGGATGACCCTCATCCTGATTTGAAATACAATTTTCAATATATTACTAGCAATCCTGATAAATTATCGTCTATTTTAGTTCACACACGGAACTTGCAATTTGCCAGACGTTATATCGCAGACACATTTTCCCCAGTAACGTCCTTAACTTTTTGATTGCTACATTTGTAGACTATTGCCATTCGTGGAAAACTTTCTATAGAAAGCATTCAGACGTTTATGGAAAATATACACAAACGTCTAGATGATCGAGACTATAGAGGTGTAAGAGAAGCTTGCGCAACGCGTCAGCGGCTGTTCCGCACCCGCTGTTATTTTAATCTTTTTGAAATGGTATACGTATACGCGTGGTATTAAGTCTGTATGCCCACCAAAATGTCATTATAGAACTACATTTTTCAATATATAACCATTGATTGTTTGATTCTATCTTGCAGCTGTTGTTTCATATAGGAAATTTCATAAAATGCCCCCAAACCTTCGTCTATGCTTTAGAGAGCATTTATTGTATTAGCTGCTATAAATGCTACAGACAATTTCTGTGAATTTTAGCCTGTGTCAACAAAACGACAGTTATAAAAGTCGGCACTAAAATCTATTTCCCCAGATACAGTGGAATCTAAGATTTTGCGGCACTAATTATGTATAATTACTGAAATTTTTTTTGGCATCAGCTATTTATCTGCGGATGTTGTTTTTCGTTGCCTGTCGTTTGGTCCAATTCATTCTCCCACCCTCGTACCGTGCCCCTCGGCTTTATCGCCCTCTTCCGTTATGACACCTACGTGCTGACCGTTGTGTGTGGTTCTATCGACGTTTGATTTTAATTGTCACTGCAGCGCTTGACGCCTCTGAGGAATTAAGAAATAATATTTTTAGACGATGTGATTGGCATACGTACAAGCATTTTCATCACATTATCAAATTACATTTTTGCTTACAGTTGTACTATTTCCCACTAAATAAGGGGGGGGGGGAGTATTTTCGGTGGATTCAGTGGCGTAGAGAAATATCTCTTACTCTCTTCATTGTAATGACTTTTATCCCTATAGATCAAAACCACAGGAAAAGGCTTTCAAGTCTATGGAGATACCTCTTAATTGACAAAAGTAACAGTATGGTAGTAATCAAGAAGTAAAACAAAATGCACAATTGTCAACACATTTAATCACTGACTATTTGGTCCCATCTTGATACCGAAAACCCCTACCTGTGGGATCATCAAATTTACAATTTTGGTAAAGATCAATCTGCTCTTTTTGAATATCCATTTCCTTTCAATTCAATTTAATATCAATAGCATTAAAGAAGATGGTATTTGGATGTTTTACACATGCCTAGTTTGGCCCCACCCTGGAGTTAGAACCTTTATCCCGGGGATCATGAAATTTGCAAATTTGGTAGAGACCTTCCTGCATACTCTATATGACTAAACATTAGAGTTTTTTCTGTTTTTTAATATACATATGTGCGGTTGTAGAGAAGATGACTTAACAATTGGTAATTTTTAGCAGTTTTTGTCCGTCTTTAGAACTTCATAGATGTACATTTGTAGGAGTCCTGAAATTTACAATTTATCTCCCCCTTGTCCCAAAGATGTTTCATACCAAATTTAAAAAGAAATGGAATGGTTATCAAATAGTTAAAATATTCAATCAATAACGCACGATAATAGGTCACCTGAGTTTACTTAAAACTTGAAGTTGCCCCCAAAATATATTTCATTTATCACGAATAAAAATTTGACTGTAAAATCTGGTCGTTTTCATTCCAATAAAAGTTGTGTTTATGGTGAATGTAATTTGTCGAAGTAAGAAGTGAATAGGAAATTGGAACAGTGTGTTTTGAGTTTCTGACGGCAAGTACAATGCTCACTTTTGTTAAAATTAAACACTTCACTAGTATTGTAGGAAAACCAAAACAACGACATGGTTCAAGCGTGGGACTCTTCCATAAATAATAATGTCTTTTGATTCAATTAATTCTGTGTTTTATCTGATTTATAAATTAACTTGAAAAGTCAAGGAACGAGATTCACATTTCCTGATCTCTATCAATGTGAATGGTAATTGTCAATAACTGTGATTTAGGACGGAGAGACAGTGGGATAGCACTAACATACGAAACCTCGTAACATACCTGGAGCCCAAATTAATTTCCTTTTCTATTGATAAATTCTGAAATAAAGGCATTTACCGTTCATTAAGAGAGATCCTTTAGGATAGAGAGATTAGTGTCACCGTACAAGCAGTATACGTGTGGCAGTTCTGTACATGCAATATTAGAGAACTTTATTATTTCCGTCCTACCTTTGTTATGCAAAGAAAAAAAATCGATCGAAACACAATGTTGTTGCGTACTTTTGTTTTGTCTTATTGATCATTTTTTATAAAGAAGTTTGGTTTCATTTCAGGAATGCTCTTAATATTCTTACATCATCAATCAAGGCATGACCTACATTAAAATGCTACTTGAATCCCATTTCAACAGACCTTAAAAATACTCCATTTAAAAGAAAAGTGTTATCTGGTGTTTTATTAAAGTAGTGTTTCAAAAGTGAATTCTTTTTCCTCCGGATTATTTTCATCTTGGTGTTAGATTAAATTTTAGTGTATGCTCAATCTAAAGTGAATATTTTACCGAATGTCCTCCCCTTAATATTTTTCCAACTCAAAGGTAAAAAAGGTGGGGCGTAAAAGAGAAACACATTTTTATATAGACCCAAGCAATTTTTAAAAAAAATGAAAATGTGGTTAGAAATACTGCTTAAATTGCATTTTCGATCAAATCCAAACGCATTTTTTGTATACACTAACAGGTGTAGATGCGACAAACCATTGTACAATGCCCTTTGTCAAAATCTTGATTTTCATCGGATCTCAAAATTAGAGTTAATTTTACAATTACTATCCCGATGAAGAAACTCTAATGGCATCAATGTAGCTGCAGAACTCTAGCTTTCTGAAAAAATATTTTCACGGAACAGATCTCTGTTCCATCACAATATTTTTTCAGAGAGCTACAGTTCTGCAGCTAGCACCAATGCAGCTACTGAAATGTTTCAACAACCACCCATCTTCAGTTGCCGAGTTTTACAAATATTTACTCTTTCAATGTGTTTGCCTCGGAATCTTTACAAATTGTAATGATAGGCATTTTCATATGAATACACTGAAACAGTAAACAATGAGTGTATGAATACAGAATATGTAGTGCGTATAAACGGCTGTGAATTCCGACAGAAATGAAAGTAGAATGTAAATACAAGAAATAATTTTCGTTTTTGAAAATACGTGAGGGTATGAACCGCAACGCTTCACACCGGCATACTTTTCATAACAACTAGTGTGCCGGTGTGATTGATTGATTGCTATAACCACTAGGCCACCGCGGCGGTTGTGTGCCGGTGTGATTGATTGATTGATCTAGCCACTAGTCCACCACCGCGGTAGTGTGCCGGTGTGATTGATTAATTGATCTAGCCATTAGTCCACCGCGGCGGTTGTGTGCCGGTGTGATTGATTGATTGATCTAGCCACTAGGCCACCGCGGCGGTAGTGTGCCGGTGTGATTGATTAATTGATCTAGCCACTAGTCCACCGCGGCGGTTGTGTGCCGGTGTGATTGATTGATTGATCTAGCCACTAGGCCACCGCGGCGGTTGTGTGCCGGTGTGATTGATTGATTGATCTAGCCACTGGGCCACCGCGGCGGTAGTGTGCCGTTGTGAACCGTGCGTTATAGTTCATACCCTCATGTATTTTCAAAACTGAAATGCATGTCTTAATTACACTCCTGTGTGTGGAGTCCATTTTCTTTGTTTGCAATTTAAAAGTTATACAATCATGTTCACTATTATGACCACTCTAATGTTTAAAAAATTTGAAGTTATGTAATCATGTTAAAATTATGCTAATTCACAAAATAAAGACTGTAACATACAATCGACTATATATACACATTCTTTAAAGTTTGCTTTTTGTGTCATACAACCCATTCCAACGCGTTTAAATGTGTATTTGACAGGTATCAACACCTTGTATTTCACCCAGCTGTCCTACAGATTTAGCCCAGCAAACTCCGTCATTGGGCGGATCATAGCATTGCCTAACGCCACATCACCGACAGAATGTAAATCTGGTTCTCTAAGATACAGCATACATGGTGTCAGTGATGCATCAGTCACAGTACTTATAGACCAAACGGGATGGATTCGAACCGCATCCCCGAGCAGAGGTAAGTACATTGTGAACAGGAAATTTACGATGTTCTTTGGAAGCAATGCATTTAAAGTTTGAATGTTGTAAAATCTAACTTTTTAGAAGGTTTGAATTATTATCAATTTCCCTCAATTCGAGCTTCGTGAAATTAAAGGCATATATAGACAAAAAATAAAAATAAATAAATGTTATTGTACCAAGCCAAGCGGTATGTTGCCTACTACGGGGGACTTAGTTCTATTGTTTTGAATGTGCCGAGATGGTGAGACATTATAAAAGCACGGATATATATTTCATGTTTGAGAACTGGACATACTAGTACTCGTAGGAAGCTATTCCACGGGTTTGTTAATCTAATGAAATGTCAGAGCATATTCATTTAGAAAAAATGAAACAGATTCATTTAACATACATAGAACGCCCGCCACGAATTTCTAAAGGCATATGGTATCAAGCGTTTTACCTGTATATTCATGTTTTCTTGTATTTCGGGGGAATTCAACACAGCATCATATATAAAAGCACGAAAATCCATCAACAGCCCACTTTCTTAACGTGTCGCGCCTTTTCAGTGCGCTTATATATATATATATATATATATATATATATATATATATATATATATGATTCTGATATAAACTTTCAAGATTTCAAGAATAGTCTAGAAATTTTTCCACGTCGTGCGTATTACGATTGGACCATTGGCTGAGTAATTTCCCAGTAGGTTTCACAAAGCTATCATTATTACCTTTGTCATTGTAATTGAATAAGGCTGGTCTTTAATGATGATTTAAGTCACAATATTAAATTAGAACAGAATTGTAACGAGAACAAATGATCAATATGAAAGGTAGTAACAGTCTCTGTTCTCCAGAGGTGAATGTCAATGGTCTATAAACGACTGTGTGGATGAAATTCAATATAGAATATATATTGTGTTGATATAAAATGATTTTTTAAAATATATTCTATGCATTGCTTTGCTATTTATTTTTGATTTCTCTTTCTGTGTGAGAGGCGTTCTGATTTTCTTAATAACATAGAGATTATATATATTATATATTTCGTTGATATTTCTCATCAATTGTATGCATATGAAAACCCTATATCTTTTTAAACGGCATAATACGATAAGCATATGAATGCTAATATCAAATAATATTCTATGGATAGGTTTACATGATTCTTTTATTAGCTCGGTGAATTTTCAGAAACTTCAAAACTGATTATTTTCTCGCTATGGCATACCAATTTCCACAGTACCTTTTACTTTATGGTCATAAAGTATATCATTAATTTTAGTTATCTTTTTCTTTAACTTTCCATTCAAAATAGCCAAAAATATAAGATATTTTTGCCAATTTTGTATACGATCTTATCAATACCTACATGTAATACATATCATTTATTTTTGTATTGAGGGTTGTACTTGTATTAAATAGAAATTCTTTATAGCAAAGATTAGTATATATATATATATATATATATATATATATATATAAAACTCTAAACACTTTGTTGAAATATTTCGACCGTGTTACCGGTCTTCTTCAGTCGTGTTTTCGTGAAGAAGACCGGTAACACGGTCGAAATATTTCAACAAAGTGTTTAGAGTTTTTTCTGTATTTTACTTCCAAAAAAGAGACTTATATATATATATATATATATATATATATATATATATATATATATCTGATATAAAATACTTTGATAATAATAATAATAATGGTGATTGTGATGAACTAGATATACCCGTCTATTGCAGACATGTGGAGTAGTCAACATTTAAATATTTCCTTTCAGACAAAAGCAGTAGTGAATAAAAATTCAAATTTTTTGTCATTCTGAATCTTTTTATATATTTTATAATTTTTTTTAGACAAGGAAGACTTCCGCTTTACTGTTCGCGTAGAATGTGGTTCAGGATTTCGAGTGGAATACGCTGACGTCACAGTGAATGTAGGAAACGACGGAGACTGTGATTTTAAACAACAGTCGTCTGTGGAGAGAGCTCGTTTACAAAGAACCGCTAAATATTTCTGTTTTCAAAGAGAACCCATCAATATATTTGTTGAAGAGAGAAATAAAAATAACATTGTAGGCCATTTATCGAAATGTCTTCAAAATGTGTCTGGGAATGCAGTAAAAAGGACGTATTACACCAGTAGGTACCCGTAGGGTGAAAATAGACATGTTTGATTAAGTGACTTTCAATAAATCGAATCGACTGGTACTTTTGGTATTGATTTGTAAATACTCTATGAATGTGATAGGCGAAGATTATTTTGTCTTTCAGTGTAATACACGTTAGATGAAAATATCATTTGCATGAAAATAAATTATCTTATCCATTTTATAAAAGTTTGAAAAATTATGCTCATAATTATTTACATAAATAGATTTAGATAAATTTAAGAATTTTAAAAATGGTAATCATAATATTGGTGATTAGTTTCAGATGCATTTAAAATTGATGAAGTTACATCAGAAATTCGACTGATTCGCGAGCTGGACAGGGAGCAAGACACCAACCTGATTTCAGTGGACATCACATGTGACATCGACTTTGTTCAAATGGAAATGAATTTTGTGAACACGGCGACGGTGCGCTTACATGTTTTAGACGTTAACGACAACCCGCCCATGTTTCATGACACTATGACGAAGGAAATTAACGCGGGGAACTCCGTAAGTATAGAATGACCTTGGATTTATTTTAAACATTTAAATCATTTTTACTAAGTTTGAGCGATGAAATTTTATTCAATATAATGCTTCACAGAGTTTTCTAATGTACATGTATATATTTATTAGTGAACGGAAAATTTATTTTGAGACCGAATATAATATTTCAGCTGATTAGAAATTTTAACATGCATTCCTGATGAAAATTTTTAATGTACCAAGGAAAAAACACGATTTTCTCTAATATTAGCCATTTTTCAAGATATTTTAAATTTACAGCTGTGCCACTTAGTTTTCATTCTGCGTGCTTCTTACATGGACTGCTGCTTAAATTTTGAAGCATTGAAAATTGCATAAATATTTATTTTTTGATTCACATGTATTTCCTATTAGGGTTTGTCAATTAATTATGTTGAATTCATGGTGACAACGACCCGAAATTAAAAATCCTTGTCAGTATTTTTATGAAGGAGTCCTATTTTAGAAATTGACAAATAAAAATCATTTTGCATTTGCTACTTTAAAAATATGAGTTTTAAAATATTTGATGCACCAAATGAATAGAAGGCGAATTACAATGGTTCAACAAAAGATCCCTTTCTCCATTTCTGTGTACCCGTAATGTCTAATGTGTTTATTCATACAATGTTCGCTTCATAAATATTATTGTAGAGTTTCTTTGTTTGTAATTTTGTAATGTCTCTAAGCGCAAGAAATGAATTCATATATTCGTTCCTGAACAGTAGAGACTGTTTTCTTATATGTATTATGTGACTGGGCGAACTCTTAAATTTCATTGATAGCAAATTGTGAAATTCATACGCTTGGATTGTTATATCACCTACACGTGCTCGCATAAGATCACATGGATATTTTCTGGTTCGTAATTGGTTTTACTTGCAATGTGTCGTCAACTGCATTATTGCAATGTCACCAAACGGAAAGTTAAAGGAAGTGAACATGAAAAAAAAACAAACCAAAACCAATTCTCCATAATAAACTTAAAACACCTCCTGAAACTAAATTGTGTAGCCTGAAACTAATTTGCTTGTTTTTATTACGAGATTTGATCAAATAAACACGGTTTATGGAGGTCATCCACTATTTCCCAGCATGCATCTGTGCTCTGACGAAATCCTCTCATTAAAATCAACTGCTGGTGAAGAAGCATCATTATGAGAAACAATTTCTTCCTCTGTAAAATCAGGTTCAAACTGATATCCCACATTTATTTAACTTTCTGCTGATGACATGTTATCTGTATTTTAAGCTTTGATGCTGTACATTGTGACAAATATACAATGTGTCTTACTGACGTCGGCATCAGTGCTGCCCTCTAGTTTATACTAAGAGATAACCCAGCAGGGAGGTAATGATTTTATCAATATGGCAGCTCCCAGGGATTGAAAAGATTCGTTAATCTTTATGAAATATCTCCCTACTGAAGAGAGCTACATGATTTTCAGAATTCATTATATACATCAAAATGACAAATTCAAATTCTTTGTCACATTTTCATATTAATTTTTACGGTTATTTGGAGATAATCGTCTAGGAGATAAAACAATTACTGACTATTGTTGTGGTCAATATTCTAGTATTAGTAAGGAATTATCAACCTAAGAGACTTGATCCTGTCGTTATCATGGTGTCCTTATATTAACCAAATTAATTTCATTAAACACATTAATGTCTCCATTGGATTTTCCTGTTTATCAATGAATATGGGATTCTATTTTATCATTTTAAAAAAAAGAAGATCAAATTTCGTGGTAATCAATAGATCTACCAAGTCTAACGTTTTGCGATATGGATCTTTTAAGAAATGGATTTTGATAACAATCAATCACAGATATTATGAATAAACTAGTACATTTCAAAACATTAAATGAACGTACTGATTGAGAAATGGCTTCGCACACACATTTGCTATCCCAGTCGGGGATCTTCTCTCACAGTAGATTAAATTAAGCAATAAATTTATTAGATACAAATTATTCCTGACATACATAAAACAAGAGGTCTGCTTGGGAAGCTCGTACAGAAGTGTAGTGATCGAAATGATCAAGGTCGCGTAGTATGTTCTATTTCATCACGCCTCAGACAAAATTGTTGAAACCTAATTGGTCAGATCTTGGTCACATGACGCCATGAAAAAAAACACCTGTATCATGCAAAAAAAATCCGTATTGAGCGTGTAATTTGTTGTCGGGTTCAATTTGCAGCATTATTCTTAAACAAATGGAAAGACATTTGACTAAGTTGTATGATACAGACCCCAACATATACAGTTAGAGGTCTTCGACGTGATTAATTTGTTACACAGTTAGTTAGTGACCTGATACGGAAAAACACATGGTGTGTGAAAAGAAAACCCGTATCGCCGAGCCCGATACGGGTTTTCTTTTCACACCATGTATTTTTCCGTATCAGGTCACTAACTAACTGTGTAATCAACAGTATTGTATTGTATCTTGTTTAACGTCTCACTCGAGAATTTTTCACTCATATGGAGACGTCTCCAAGACCGTTGAAGGACTTCAAATTTAGGCATTTGCTCAGTGCATACGGTAATTGAGCAGTGAGGGTTCTTTAGCGTGTCACACCTACTGTGACAGGGGACATCCATTTTTAAGGTAATCTCCGAGGATCCGTGACATTCACACCTGATGCCGAGCGTTTAGCGACGGAACTGTCACTACCTGTTTTAACGACTTGGGTCTGTCGCGGCCGGGATTTGAACCCCGGCCTGCTGCATGCGGGGCGAACTCTCTAAGCTGTAGATCATCGTATATGTTCTAGAAATTTTCAATCACCATGTTACAAAATTTGTAATTGATTCACTATTTAGACCCCCCTCCCCCAATATATTAATATATGCATGAAAAAACATCAAAACACTATGTTTATGATCTCAATAATCTGCCCCTAGGTAGTACACAAGATGTGTTTGTGAATACTATATGCTCCCGGTGGCAACAAAGGGAAAACAAAAGGTTTTGTACCGAGGAATCTACATACAAAATATGAAAGCTCTATCTTAAATAGTTCAGAGATATTGCTTAGAATAACTTTTCTTAAAATAACTTTCCTTGAAAGTGTGTCATACTCCAAGGTCACAAGACCAAACCTCTGGTAACGAGAAAAGGTCTGTCATAGGGAATGTTCTTATGAAATAAGAGAGCATTATCACTCACCATTCAAAAGCTCTTGAAATTTGTTATAATAAGGAATCTATATACAAAATATGAAAGCCCTACTATAAATAGTTCAGGATATATTGCCTTGGTTAACTTTTCTTATAAGTTAGTCTAACTCCAAGGTCAAAAGGTAAAAACAATTTGGTATCAAAAGAAAGGTCTTGTCACAAGGGCTGCCCATTTGAAATATCAGCCATTTTACTCATCATTCAAAAGTTATGAGCAAGATTAAAGTTTCGGACAGACAGCCACAGGATAAAAACAATATGCCCTTTGATCGGGGCATGGAAACCATTACTGCAAACATCCTCAAACCTTCTAAAACATTCATTTGACCAATGTGTAGGAAATAACTGTGCAGTGGTAAGTACAGGGGTGATATTCTAGCTGCTACTGAATGTTATTGTGAAAAATCCAGTTTCCTATCACTTTTTTTTTCTTTGTTCGCAAAAACATCTTACTGGGTTATATGCTTTGAATATTAGTTATGCACATATTCTACTAAAGCAGCGACACTTTGTCATGTGATGTACATGTACATTATATATGTAAACCGATACACTTTATTCGCTTTCCACACACGATGCATGCACATGAATCAAACAGATTTAAATGGGTTGTTAAATTCTCTTTGGACACAACTGTATACAAATCTTCATTAATTGTATCTAATATACATTTTCATGACAATTGCCATCATTACACTAGGATTCATTTGTATATCTAGATATTGGATTTATTGTTTACGTCTGTTGTCCTGATACTGCGCAACGTTCTACAGACAAATCGAATAACGTCCGATATATTGTCTGCACACCGTATTTTATATATGTTCAATCCACTGTTTCCTCATTTGGTCAGAGTAATATTTGAAGAAAATGACCCGTAGCCCTTTACACTAGAGGGGAAAAAAAAATCATACGATTAAGATGAAAATTCTAAAACAATGTCACTCTTTTATTATTCTCTGGATGCGCAAAACTAAATACACAGGTGATAAAGCTTGCATTTACTCAATATTGAATATGAGGCAGAGACACACACAAAAAAAGTCTTCGCCGTAAAATTTTTTGTGAAAACGACCATTGCATTAGTTACTCCTTTTTGTCTTCAAACCAACCAGCTTTTGTCTGAAATCTTATTAGAAATGTCAAATATTTTCAAGACAATGTCTTAGTTAGAAAAGTATGCTAATTTGTATATTAATTAGTATATAATGTATATTAATCACACATAATTAACACCATTCTGTTTGGATGGTTTTATAGCGGGAAGTCGAAGAAGTGATTGTGGACAAGGATACCAGCGACTTTTCTAGGCATGATATACGGGTCCTGGAAGGACAGCAATACTGCCACCCACTTCCGGTTAAGTGCTTTGAAGTGAAACCTGACAACAGTGTCTGTAACTGTCCGCACACCGTCTGTAGATTAAGTAAGTGACGACGCCATAACTTTGGTTCGACAAATAAAATGAACTGAAGTGACTTTGATAGTGTAATTTTAAACAGGTATTTCGGCCGTGATATTCTATTTAATTGTTATCGATTCGAATTATGCAATATTTCTATACAAGTTGATTATTATTAAGATTTGATGATATGCATATTTCTGGCGCGTTTTAATGCGATGCTTTAGCATTTCCGCGTTGTATTGTGTTCGTTCATAACACCAACTTCCTGTGACCCCGCCATACATTGACGCGCGGTTTTACATTATCCTTCATTCACAATCGATGTTCAATATCGACATGATAGACAAAGAGTCATACATAGACTGCATTGAAGATAACCTTCTGCATTACATCTACACTGAAGGAGCGACACATTCCTGCGAATTGTAATTGTGGTCACATGCATACTTAATCATTTTTATAAAGTCTTCAAACAAACATATCCCACACAAACGGATAGAGATGGTATTGGTAATATTATTACACACCCTAAATGTCTTTGTTGTTGTTGGTTTAGTAATGATGCAAATGATGTCAAAATAGATAAAGGAATTTACTCTAATACAGCAAGATGTCTGTCTGTTCGCGTTTAGCAGCAAGGTGGGTCTGAAGTTGACCTTCGTACTCCATTGTAATGTTATCTAACTGTAACTCATGGCGCCGTCTTTCAGTTTTAGAAAAACAATCCATAGACAGTTGCAGGCTATAGGTATATCTTGGTCATCAATTCTGCAATTTACATGTCAACCACATCTGTGCACTTTCCCAGAGAGAGTAATATTGTTTTTGATTTTTGTTTTTGTTTTTCTTTTTTATATTTTGGTTGATACAGAGACAAATATGTCTCTAGTTGATAGATGGCACTATATAGGTCAGAGGAAGAATGGACGAAAAGCAAATATTTTGAACACTATACGGTACACTATTCATTAGCGTAGTCACGTGGGGAAAATGGGAGGCTGACGGGATCGTCCAACAATTCAAATTTCAATTAATATTTTCATGAATGAAGGAAACTTCTATAAGATGATGCCATTTTATTTGCAGAAGTAAACATCACTCGACCAGAAAACATTGACCAAGGCAATGACCTTTATTGTAAAGTTCAAGTTAATGACCCGACAATGATACCTTCGCCAGACTTCAAGGCCGACGGGGTGAGTTATAGGATTGAAATTTAATTTGTAGAAAAATCAAAGACCCTCCTCCCAGGTGATATTTTCGTCTGGGTTGAAACATTTTTCATCGAACGAGAAAAACACACCAATTTCTGCTTATACAATCGTAATAATTGAAGAACTCTTGAAATTTATTGCATTGCGTGACAAATAATGGATGCGAGAAGCAGATAACACGAGTTTAATGGCGGACTTATCTATGTCTGGAATACATTCTTTGTGACAGCGAATGGGCGGAAAACAGACAGGAAGAGTCCAAATTGACTTTTCCCGTGAAAACACGACCCTTGTGGCCAGTTCGCCAACATTTAGTGCGTATTTTCATAGCGACTACATATTAGTAGGAAAGAACAAACTAAATTCATACGGAGGAATTTAAAATTTTGGTGATTTTCAAATCCAAAAACCACATGCGCGGTGTTAGAAAGGACCTGGGGCCCATTTTACAAAACAACTTACGACAAAGTCACAAGTCTTAAATTGTATTACACTGTTATTACTTTGAGTGAATGAAGTAAAACTTTTTCGAGGCTTCATTTTCAACATTTGAAAAAAAAGTATTTTGCATTTGGAGTGAATGATCTTGCAATAAACTGGAAAACTCCAGTATGTAAAGTTGGTCGTAAGTAGTAAGTTCTTTTGTAAAACGCGCCCCAGACCTCCCAGAGATTGGTAAAAAAAAAGGTTCCACATTCCATGCAATTTCATTTGTAAAATACTAAATATTAGACCCCTAGAATAGATTGAGTGCTACTTCTATGAAAATATTCCATCAAATACATAGCTTTAAAAATACCACCCGAACCAGAGCTTCGAACATTTTGAGACAGTTTGTTCCAAAGGAATGCAGAAGAGTAGCTATATGAACGTTTAAAATTTTCAGTTTTAGCTCTTGGTAAATATAATAAATTAGACATATAATCATTCGACCTGGTTTGGCGGCAACTCACATCTCTTGTATATTTAAACACGTTTAGGTAATTTGGCATTTGATTATTTAAAACTTTGAACAGAAAGACAACCTTTCTAAAAATAAAATAATCCTTAATTGGCATCCAGTTCAAACAAGAAAATAAAAAGCCAGAAGAGGTCCTGATATCTCGAATATTTAAAAGTATTCTTGCTGCCCTCTTTTGCAGCTTGAGATTTTTTTTCTAAATATAGTTGATTTTGTACGTTACACCAGACAGTACAGCAGTAAGTAAAATGTGGAAAAACAATACTATTAAAAAGCTTGATAAGTGCTTGATAAGTATTGTCTAGTTACCCCAAAGCCTGTTCTTCTAATTGATCTATATTACATTCTTTGGTACACTGTAGTAAGGTGCATTGTACATATACCATTTTTATTTGGCTAGTTGTTCTAAACTAGCAAAATTGTTTAAACAAGCAAATCATGTTTGGATAAGGAAGAAATCATATACATGTGTATGTCATGAGTTGGCAATATTCATTTTAGGCCCTTCTGACCATTGTAATTCCGTCAGAAAAATCTAGAAGGCCAGTCCAAGAATCTCCAGTCATCTTTTACACCAAGATCTCAAGAATGGCATCTAGATATGCTAAGGTACCTTTAGAAAAGTATACAATACAAATTATGCGTTTAATATCTCATAGATCCTAGAAATAACGATCATTCAAGACAGATATTTTTGATATATGGTTTCATTAGTCTTGACAAATGAGACAGACAATTACTTAGCACGATATTTTTACAAACGATTTATATAAACAAGTAGGCGAAGCAGAGTTCATTTTCAGAAATGGAATTAACTTAAGCTATCAATTCAGACTGACAAATGATTACTCGTAGGTATATGATTTTCCAAACCAGAAGAGCGACGCCTTTGCTTTATCCAGAGAGTCCAGCCGCGCTTTCCACGTCACGTTTTCTTCTGGGATAGTGTATGTTGATGACGTCACAATACTACGCAAATTAAACTCGCAAGTGAACTTGACGATTAATCATGCCCCACATACTATCACACTTGTTGTGAATATAGAAGGGCCTCTACGTCCTATCGATGACAACCAATGCAGTAAGTTTTTAACATATCCTCAGAATTTCTGTCAGTCTTGCTTTCCGATAAGAGATTAATTCTTCTATAAGTACGAATGTGGGATTGGGAAGGACACAATCTGTCAAACACACATTTTCCACTATGGAATAGAATTATTGGTAGGTGCAGTGATTGAAAATTCTACAATCATTTAATATGTATTGTCTTGATGAAATTACAGCGATTTTGATTGGCCGAAAAATTCGTTTTATTTCTGCATCAAAGAAAACCTACGAATCGCATTCCACCGTTCCCACGACACAACCCGTGTTCAACGTCTCCTCCAACACAATGTAGCATTCATTGAATCATCGCTTGTCCTTTTCCTTCATATCTACTTCATCTTTTAACCATGGTGTCTTTAATTGGGCGTCCAATCCATTTAATTCTACTCAGTAACTCTACCTAACCTGAACGCACAGCCATTTTGAATTAATGTTGTTTTCATTGTTACGGACATGTATTCCTACGCGCCATTTCAAAAACGTTAATTAAAGCTTTTTGATAAGAGAACTATTTGTTTTACGACTAAAACATAATTAGATGGCAAGAAAGGAATAATTTTATTATTGATTGCGGCGTGAAAGGTGAAGATAACAAACTGTGATCAATCTCATAACTCCTATAAGTAATACAAAATAGAGAGTTGGGCAAACACGGACCCCAGGACACACCTGGGACCAGGTGTCTAGGAGGAGTAAGCATCCCCTTTCGACGGGTCACACCCGCCGTGAACCAGGTAATCGAAGTTATCCTTAATCAAAATCAGTGTGCCAAGAACGACCTAAAAATCGGTATGAAACACGTCAGACAGCATTTCACCCAATGGTAGGTTGTAATGGCAAACTAGATCATTATAACGACCATAGAATTTGCGAAATGCTGACTTTAAACGAAACTGCTGAAACCCATTCACCATTAACTTGTTTGTCAGTAGCCTGCCTCGATTTAAAAAACTTACCATACGCAGAACAAGCTCTTCCGTTTTGAATCAGCTGAGAAATATAAACACCATATGCAGGTGATAATGGAATGTTGTTACATAAATATTGGAAGTTAACGATGGAGAAGCGGGAAAATTGGAGAGAAAGCGTTTTTATCAATGCGCTACACGCAATATTCCATCTTCACCTGCCTATGGTGTTTATATCTCTCAACTGATTCGATACGCAAGAGCTTGTTCTGTGTATGATCAGTTTTTAAATCAAGGCAGCCTACTGTCAAACATGTTGATGTTACAGGGGTTTCAACATTTTCGTTTAAAATCAGCATTTTGCAAATAATGATCTACTTTTCCAATACAACTTAAAATTAGGTCAAATGCTGTCTGACGTATTTCATACCGATTTTTAGGCCGTTCTTGGCACACTGATTTGGCTATGGATTATTCCATGTATCTGATCAAGATATATAGCTCACCGGTCGACAGGGGATGCTTACTCCTCCTAGGCACCTGATCCTAACTCTGGTATATCCAGGGGTCCGTGTTTGCCCAACTCTTAATTTTGTATTCCTTATAGGAGTTATGAGATTGATCACTATTCGTTATCTTCACCTTTCATAAGATTTATTTCGTAAATAGACCCCAGTTCTGGCATGCAATGGTAGATGTGGGCTTGTTTGTTGTACGTACCTTCGAGAATTTTTCACTGGTATTGAGACGTCACTAGCTATAGTTACCACAGATTTAGAGCAATGCTTAGCTCTTAGGACCGTAATAGTGAGGGTTCTTTAACGTACCAACACCTGCCTCGACACAGGGCTTCTGTTTTAAAGTCGTATTCGAAAGACCCGTGATGCAGAGCGTTTGGCGATGGAGTAATCGCTGCCTATGATTACGTCTTAAGTTTGGTGCGGCCATGACACGAGCAGGGTTCGAACTCATGACCTCCCGGTTACGAAGCGAACGCTCTACCACTGAGCTACCGTGACCGGTAGAAAAGATAAACTAACTGTCATAAGTAAATGGAGCTAATGCAATGATATATCGAGCTGAGAAAAGCATATCGAAATGGGAGGTTATTTTCATTGAAACTCATTATCTTTACGTCTAATTTATCAGTTTTGATGCCTTGTATTATATGTGTCCCATGGTTTATAACAATCGTGCAATTTGTCAACAACACGAAACAAGTTTACAGCAATAATTCGTCAATTCACATTAATATTTTACCGACAAACGGACAAAATAATATCTATGGATACCTATATATGTAAAGCTGTTTTTCAATGTTCCAGATGTAACTTGTGCAAGCTACATGGAAGCTACTTCGTGTAACTCGGGCTGTGGCCTCGGTTCCGTAAATGGAAGGTGTCGCTGGCGATCTGGAGACGAAAGGAGCTATTCCCGAAATTTCTCCACGTGTGTATCGGACTTATCCACCTGTACCGACCACGTGTGTGATGAAAGAGAAATTTTGAACATCCTCCTCTGTCCTCAAGACTGCACAAGTAAGATCTGATGGGCATTGGTATTTCTTCATGTAAAAAAAGGTTGCAAATAATGTACATTTGACATGTTTCAAAAGTTTACAAATGTAACAAATGATGTTCCGGAATATGCAATTGGGCAGATTTACTACCAGTCTGTTTTATCAGAAGTTACTACAGATTTTGATATTTGAGAATACTCGGGCTCTTACGGAGCCATCAGAGGTCTGGGGGACTACTCAATCGGATCACGCGATCGTCCTTTTCCATAACCGGTAAGAAGACTCGGACGTGGATCAGCGTAAAGATTGCATCAAATAGATGCATTTCTTCACCGGAAGCGCGCATGTGGATGAAGTTAAAGGGCGAGAACTGAATTCCTGTATAATTATTCATTATAATACATAAACATATAAGTGGAAATTGATAGTAGTAGAATACCTTAGATGTGTACATCTTAGATGGCTCGATCTACATACGAAGTTCATTTGTGGTTACGGAAATAGCCGAGTAGTTACGATTGGGGGGATTATACTAACTTAATTGTGACGTCATTTCTGCTTACATAACTCGTTAATTATGATGTCATATCTGCTTACAAAATACTAATGGACGTAAACCCTTCGTCTGCTATTGAAAATGTAAACGAACGTGCGCGCTTGTAGAATCTGAAGGGCATAGGTTTTGAAAGCAATATGTAATAAAAAGCTAACTGGCCGAATATCCGAAAGTATGTCCAACCTAGGTCGTTGCGCGGAAGCGGACCTCGCAATATCGGTCTGCTTTACCGCGCAACAACCCTGGACGGTATATATCTCGATATTCTGTCAATAGTCTGTATGTGTACTTGAATAAATTAGGTATACATGAAACAAAATGTAAGTTAACAGTAAAACTTCTTGTATTTAAAATTACAGAATTTAATGATAAAAATAATTGAATGTTAATTGCACTACAGGAACCACGATAAGAGGAGAAGGTAATTTGAATGGTAAATACACTCCTCCTCGTGGCATTGACTCTGGGACAAGTCCTTGTTGGTGTGATTACGCTGGGGAGTGCTCGTGTTTTAGACCCTCATCATTCCAGAATGTCCCCACATCCCACATAACATCAAGGGTCGAGCCAAAACGACCAATCAGGAAAAACAGCATTGAAACTAGTCCAGAAAAACCAGACTTCTCAGACTATCCTTTTAAACCAAAAGGTATCCATATACAATACACACCCACTTACTATCTATACGTTTGTATATATGTATATTAAAAATATTGAAACGTATCATTTTCTTATCTTATTATTTTACGAGTTTCTGTATTTAATAATCTATCTAGCTATATGCAATGACATACATGTAAAAGATAGACAATTTCTAGATTTGATGGAGTTAAATATAAACAATTGGAATTTTTGTAGTCTCATCTTCCACAGCACAGTCACAAAGAGACTCGGATATCGGGTGTGACTGGCACTGCCGCACCACCATTGCTGCCGTCACGGGATGTGTAGGAGCCATTGTCTGCGTCATCATCCTTACATGGCGGCTGAGAAGGCTCCATTGTCAAAAAGGTCAACCCCTGAAACACGTGGGTAGTTCTGCATCTATTTCCGGCGTCCCTTCGGAATATCATGAGGATTATCGGAGTCCACATAGATCCCCACAATGGTCCCCAAAACGATCACTAGGATACAATGTGGTATGTGTTCTGCCGTAGGTCGACATTTGGCCAATTTCTACTTTTCATATTTCAAACATTTGCAAACTAAAAAAAAAGATTAATATCAGAAAAGTCTGCAGAAAGATTAGCTTTAGTGAATCGATAGTACGTGCCCTAATAATGCTGACTATGTTGTGGGATGTCCCGTGATCCTAGTTAACAAACATGCGATTTACCGATGTGTTACCTCGTTCTGAAGTGAACGGAGACTACACTACGAATAATAAAGAGTCAAATGTACAACCTCGGATATTTACAACGTAATATGTTGCCCTCACTATGAAAGACTTTGCAACAAAGTACTAGTGCATATTAGTCGTGAAAACACAGGGAACATGACCTTAGTGCTATCGAGTAACTGGAACATTAATCAAACGATGTCAATAAGACGTTAATCAACACTAGAATAGTCAAAAGCACATGTATTAGGTCAACGATTTTTCCCTTATCCCTTGGGCTGTAATGGAAAAGAAAGAAAAATTGCGTCAGGTTCATGTATTTGGGGAAAGGATTTTGTATCGCATATTATTAATAAACATTGATTAACCTCTAAAATAACATAGCTGGTACAAATCGAAATGAAACATCGAGATTAAGTACTAGAATTGCACCAATCGATTAAATCTGGCCATATTTAGTTTGTTAAACCCAAATACCTTTTGAATTATAAGCTGAACGGAAAACTGTAGATTATTTAGAACCAGCACACCAATACATGTCTCTTCTGCGTGTTCCGGTAGAATTAAAGGTTCTCTTTCAAAAATAACTACCGATTTCTTGCAGATAAATCATTCAATTTTGTCATTACTATTGCTCAAAAGAAAAATTGATATCAGTAGAAAAAAGCTTTGATGATTGCACACATTGGATATTTTTTTGCTCTCTTTACTCCGCAAATCAAAACTCTTTGAATAAAACGTCTGCCGCACATCATTAAAATTGTAATGGCATGAATAAATCTAATCAACACAGAGGGTTTTCTACATATGTATGTTGTAATTTGCCTTGCGATTGTCCATTGTAAATCTAGAATTTAATCTTATTGTTCAAATTATTTAAAACTGAGAATTGTATTTTCTCGAGCATGCCACATGCTGTATTATGATGAATGTAAAAAAAAAAAAAAAAAAAAAAAAAAAAAAAAAAAAAAGGGGGGGGTGGTGGTGGTCAGGTTACCGAACGGTCATATACAGTGCAAACAGGAACACATACATCGCAAAAATAAAGCAGAAAAATACCGATATTTCATACAAAATTTTGTTGGACAAATAAATTGTTCATCAAGGTCAAAAATTATAAGATGTATGTAATAGAATATTTTGAAAAAGCAATGTAGCCATAAGATCTACTTGTAGAACGATCAGGAATTGAAAGTCGTGTCTTAAGCTTCGTATCAATAATTATATTGAATGTATTCAATGTAACCCAGTTCTTATAAATGACTTAGATTCCGAATTATGACACCAAAAGCCATATTATATCGGCCTTTTAACTTGAAGTGGCTGTTTTTCAAGCAGTTTTTGTTCCAGAAAACATGGAGAAAAGGCTTGGACAAACTTTACACTGATGTAATAGATTAATCTCCCAGTTCACTGACGGACAGGTTCTTCTACTGGTTTAGACAAATTAGGCGATATGTTACATATATACAGGTGTTTTCTTCAGTTTTGAAGCAAGTCATTATGCCATTATTACACCAGTTGTTATCATACGAAAAAAGTCCAAAACATCTGGGCACTAGATGTAGGACATAATTAACTATCAATAACATAGGGGGCTTTTCTGCCTTAATGAGTCTTCCTGTGTTTATTAATTTTGCGAAAGTAAATATCTTCATAAATATTTTCATACACAGTAACATGATAGTGTTTATGCTGGAACGAAAAAAAAGTGTAATAAACCACAAGTAGCTACATGTATAAGTAATGTTTACTCTAATGAAATTTTAAGGTCCTCTGGCATAGAAAAAGTGACATTGAAGTAACCTTGACACAAATATAGAAATTTCGACACCCAGATTTTTCAGAGTGCTTGCAAACTTGATACCAGATCTCAAGGTGTCTCATAAATACGAGGAAAATCCATCCTTGGGTATTAGAACAATGTTTTTTTCCAGTGCTGTGCCCTATTTTCTAATAGACAAACGTTTACAAAGAGAATGTGAATGAAATGTGAGTAAAATTGAGAAATTCCGTCACTTTCTAGGACTCGTACTTTGAATAACTGTTAATGTTAAATAAAGATTTAATCTTTCTTTAAAGATTTTGAGTTTTGGGGTTTTTTTTATTTGAGGAATAGGCCACCATCGTAATACTATTTTCTTTTTCATCCAGATCAATAAATTATGGAAAAAAATATGTACTGTGTGAATTTTGCCATTGAGGGCGAATTTAATTTTAGCTCACCTGAGCTATAAGCTCAAGTGAGATTTTCAGATTACTCGTTCTCCACAGTTCGTCTGTAAACTTTACATATCTTAGATTTCTTCATGTAAACTTTGCACTGAACATCCTTGAGTAAAGGGGTGCAATCAAAATAGTTTAAATGAAGGGTCATTCCCCCTTCCAAGGAGATATAATTAAGAAAAGACAAAAAAAGTTTCTGTCATTCAATTTTTTCTTAAAAACCACATGGCTAGAAAAGATAAAACTTACGTGAAACCTTTCTGACATAGTGTATTGTACAAATCGTGGCCGCAGGGGATCGGATGGGGCCACGATTGGGGTAATATTTTTACATATGAAAATGTAGAAAAAAATTCTTAAAAATCATCTTTTCAAGAACAGCAAGGCCATGAGTAGTCATATCAATATGCAAGTATCCGCAGTCAGTGCAGATTTCAGTTCAAATTTTGGCTCCCATCGTATAAGTTTGGGCGATAATGACGTATCCAGTCTTAGTATGCATTCATCCTCAGTTGTGTAGATTTAAGTTAGTCCCGGGAGGTAAGGGGGTACAACAGGGAATCCATATTTTACATGAGAATAAAGGTAAAAAAAAACTCTTTAAAAACATTCTTCTCAAGAACCGCTTGCCATAATTAGTCATATTAATGTGTAAGCATTCCAATGTAGTGTAGATTCCTATTTGATCAAATCACGACCCCTGGGGTTACGGGTTAAAATAGGGATTTAAAGGCGAAGTGAGAATATGTAGGGAATTTTAAAAAAAAATTCTTTTGAAGAGTAGTAGTGCTACACCAACTCTTATCAATATGCAAACATTTCAAGTTGTATCGATTCAAGTTTGTTTGTTTTTATGTTTTTTAATCGTGGACTCTTGGATTAGGGTGGGCCTAAAATTGGGGATCAACTTTTACATAATACATAAATATAGGGAAACTCATCTCCAGAACAGCGAGGTTACGTCAGTAATATTGATAATGGAACATCCCTATGTTGTGTGGATTCAAGTTCGGTTAAGTCATGACCGAATGGGGCCAGGGTGGTGTCATAATATGGGGCCAACATTTTTCATGGGAATAATAGTAAAGAAATGGAAAGTTTCTGAAGAAGAACAGGAAGGCCAAGGTGACTCAGGTGAGCGTTGTGGCACATGGACCTCTTGTTATTATGTCCTTTCTTTCAGAAGAGATTGCGCTGTAAATACATTGAAGAGTTATTACTGGAAGATTTTTGATCGGTTTCAAGTACCGTATAACGTGTAATATACGGTATAACCAGTATGTTCAAATCTTAAAAAATTCCAGTGTAATTCAGGGGGCGTGTCTTTACGCTGCCTTTGAAATACATATCAATGTATCATGACACTTTCTTAATGTGAATTTTATAACAATGTATAATACCATACATACATATTTAGTATACATTTGTTTTGGCATGAAAATTAACAGCTGATCTTGCATCCCAGCAGTTGAATACGGTTTAGTAGTAGCCTTATATGTTAAATTGTACTCACGTGACTAACAGTATGTATTCTACTAACCATACAGACAAGGGAGGATTGCAAGTGGGAATTTCCTCGCGATAAATTGATGCTAGACGAGACCATTGGGGAAGGAGAGTTTGGACGGGTTGTGAAGGCGAAGGCCTACGGAATGGATGTTCGAGAGGGCTATAAATGTGTTGCTGTCAAGATGCTGAAAAGTAAGAGTTCAGCTGGGGTTTAATGACTTGTAAAACAACTTTTTATTAATGAGTAACGAATGTTCTTTGTCAACTTTTGTTTTAAAACGCACATAGTATTCTATGAAATAATTGGTATTACTTTTTTTTTCTACTCATCATTTTCCAGTATTTACATATTTTTTTATTGCGTTTATGACTGGTTTTAGAATTTATTGACAAAGTATGAATGCATGGAGCGGTTTGTTGGCTATCTGTCACTGTTATATACTTTATTACACATATTTCCATACAGATTGTGATTCCAGCGGAGAACTGCAGGATTTATTGTCAGAATATAACCTACTGAAGGACATTGACCACCCTAACGTTATAAAACTCCTGGGAGCCTGCACCAGAAACGGTAAGTTTTATTTTGTTCCTTTCATGTTGTTTCAATACCTTCAATACCTAGATTTTTCAAAGTTCATTTTTCCTCTGTGATACTTGCATAGGAACAGATATACAGGTATTTCAACACAGCAACTAATAATTTTGTTTGTTTAAATCTAATTTTTTCTAGGTAACTTGGACAGAAAACCGAACCACGAACAGACAATTTACAGATAATGAACATAAAGCAACCATTTCACGAGATTTTTTTCCTTTTAGGTCCATTCTACGTGATAGTAGAGTACTGTGAACATGGCTCGCTCCTGCAGTATCTCAGAAATTCGAGACTGGAGGAGAACGGTTACATAAACCATAGGAGTAGGCGTTACTTCATGTCTCAGTCGGAGAGCGGAGATTCTACAGAACCGCAGCTATTGAATATCAGAGATCTGCTGTCGTTTGCATGGCAAATTTCGAAAGGAATGCAATATCTCAGTGAAATAAAGGTAACACACGATAAGTGTCTTCTTCAAGAGAAATTGATACCGATGGCAAAATACGAACAATTGAACCTTTGACAACAGGTTTGAGACATGGAACTATCAATCCAGATTAAAGTGCAATCAGTGTAGAGATGTGATGGGAATTTTAACAGAATGTAGATTTTTTTATCAATATGTTTTTAATTTAGAATGCTATTCTATTACAGCTTGTACACCGAGATTTAGCTGCTAGAAACGTCTTAGTTGGTACAGGAAAAGTCTTAAAGATATCTGATTTTGGTCTTACCAGAGATGTGTATGAAGCCGATACCTATCTCAAAAGAAGTAAAGTAAGTTACAATCTCCTCGCTATAGGGTGGCTATGGTAGCACGATGGTGCGTGCCTGGTTAATAACGCTAATACAAAATACATCGGGTTCGTTCGTAAAGTATGCTCAGTCAGTTTTTGTAAGTTCTTGACATTACAGAGAAGTCACATATCTTAAATATAAACTCTCCACCATTAGCCGGCCATTTCGGATCGCATGTCGCAAATATTTGCCTCAAATTCCTTTAAGGAAGAATGCAACCCTAGAGAAAATGATGTGAATGAAAAGTGGAGAATATGTACCACACACAGACACTTGTTTCATAAACTTGGCAAGCTATACCATATAATAACAACACACAGTCTTCATCTTTGTCGGGACCAAAAAGTAGGTCACCGCTACCATCTCTCTATATATTTTTTTTCTCCATTTCAGCATCTAACAAACACATACAACGTTTACCGGAAAACCCCTTCTTGTACCCCCTACAGGCCCCTTTACCTCACCCCTTCCATTACACTGATATTAACCCTTTAATCAAATGCTTCATTTTTTTCCATACTCAAAATCCAGTGTCTAAACGACTCAAAACTTCCGGTTTGGCGACCGCGATGTGTTATACACGCGCGCTCATTGGGTAGCGATGACCTACTTTTTGATCAAGAAAAAGATGGAGACCTTGTGTTATCATATAGTATAGCTTGCCAAGTTTATGAAACAAGCGCCTGTAGTACCACACTATTTTGAAATTGAAAACGTTCAAATTCACTCTTTTTCAAAAAAAAAAAATGCAGTTTTAGTAGAAAGTAATCTGAAGAAGAAGAAAATTAAAATCCCCGCTGGACTCTAATCCACCATTTTCAGTTCAGAAGTGGACACTCTAGCCTACTGAGCTACTCATCTAGTCTTTGAAATCGAAAATGAATAGACAAATATTGCTTATTTTTATATTTTCATTCATGTTTTAAAAGGAAGTCAGCCATTGTGGTGATGTAGTACACCACCTTAAAACTGATACTTTCCTTTTTAAACTGAATGTACTATCCATATCAATCCACGGCAGACACGTGTGTTATTGAGATTTGACTCGGAAACTCGGTATACTGTTCATCTCTGAAAGTCGATAAAAGTTAAATCTGAACGGTTAAAATATCAAAAGCTATAAATACACGGGATTTAAAACATGGCTGCTTAACAAAGGGTGCAAATTCTTACCTACTAGTGTAATATTGCTCAAACTAGATGCCTTCCAACGCATCGGTACTTAAAATCTACCGCAATTTCAATATTTAAAGTTTTTGATATATCGACCTATCAGAAAAGGGATATCCCGGAGTATTATCAACTTCCGTCCCCTCTTTCAGAGCAAATATGCATAAGACTGTGTTTGGGGTCAGGTTTTAATAAATAGAACACATATGTTGAGGATTGATGGCAATATTACACAAGTTGAGTCAGTAAAAATATATTCTGGACAAAAATGACCGACCAATGATGGGTCTAGTGTAAGTACGTGATTTTCAGTATAAATTGTACTTGATTTTTTCTAAACTCGGGTGCCCGTGTTGTGCTGCCAAGCTAACCGTTTGTATATCGCTTTAATGTCACTGATGAAAGCAAATCATATCTTAAAATGTTGACTAGAATCGAGATCTTTTTGGATAACGATGTATAAGGCGTAACCTTAACAATAAAATCGGTATGTAAAGCAAATTAACTTCAAAAGAATGTCGATTATGATTTTCCAATTTGGTTATGTTTCATATTTGATGAACACCCACCTAACCAATTAAATACCAACTTGTTATATTTGAGTTAAGCTAAGATAAGCCGTGTTTCTCTTTCTATTTCCCGTATGTAGTCTGTGAACATATAAAGGCTTGATTGTTTTAAATCCCGTATTTTGGTGTAATATGTATCCAGTATTTAAATATATTAGCAACCATCAAATAGAAGATATCTGTACTTATGTTTGGTAAATCTCTAAAAATCTCTGCCAGTAGCTAAATGTGGTTGAAAATTCACTTCAGCTTGCATTTCAATGAGAGTGACGACCTTAATGTCCGTGGCATTATATGAACTGAAAAAGTACAATGAAATATATGTAGCTGGGGGCCTGTCTCCATATTAGAAATTTTAGCGGCGATTAATGATATGCAGAGCTGTAGTATTATCTAGTATTACAGCCATTACTGAAAAGTATGTTGATAGATAAAATAATTGCGATTGTTAAATGGGTTGTCTGTCAAAACGTGAACAAGGTGCAAATCAATAAAGAACTGCAAAAACACTCGTTAAGGACCGGCAATCGTGTCTATAAAACCCACTAAGTAAGAACCGGTAAAACTCTTGAGATGTTCTAAAAACCGTTTTCTCAGCTCATATGTTCCTAAATGTCCAATAAGGTAACGACATTAATCGTATTAATTAACGTCTTTCATGAATTTGTTTGCCTCTAAATCATGGTGGTAGAATAAACAAAATTTTGAATGAACACTCCACAAAGTATATAGTTGATAAATTATTCGGATTTTGATCCACTAAAACATGTGGTAGCGATTATTTTTAATATAGCATAGGATATAACGCATAAAGTGTCATTAGTTTGCAATCTTTGTAATGACAGTCCTAATTTGTACATGTACTTTTCATTACTAACGCATGTACTGGTCGCGGTAGCCTCATAGTCAGGGTGCTCGCTAAGTGACCGAGATGCTTGGTTTGGATTCTCGATCCCGAGGCTACGTCAAACTTAAGACGGTTAACACGGGAAGTGACTGTTCCATTGCTAATCGTCCGGCATTAGATTGATTGATTGAATATTGTTTAACGTCCCTCTCGAGAATATTTCACTCACAAGGGAGTACTGAGGACCTATTCTAACCCGGATCCCCCGGCATTAGAAGTATAAGTCATGGATCTTTCGGATATGACCTTAAAAACGAAGGCTCGTGACACTGTAGGCGTTTGCACGTTAAAAACACCTCGCTGCTTCGTCCGTAAGCACCGTGAATAGGTCAGTGGCACTTCTCCTAAACCTGATGACGTATCTCCATGAAAAAGTGAAGATAACAAACCATGATCAATCTCATAACCTCTAAAGAATACAAAATTAAGAGTAGAGCAACCACAGACCCTAGGACATACCAAAGGTGGGATGATGTGCCCTGCAAGCATTCCCGGTCGACCGGTCACACCCGCCGTGAGCCTTATATTTCGATCGGGTAAACAGAGCAACCCGTTGTCAAAATCAGTGTGTACATTAGTTTTAGAATACAGAAAAGTATCAGCTATCAATTATACAATCAGTAAGATATTATACTGGAAGGTTCGTAAATCATGTTACGATGCCTGTGTTTGCTTATTGCATGCACTCAGGTAAGCGACAGAGTCCTAGGGATCTCTACCTTTTTCTTAAACCAGAATGCACAAAAACATATAATTTTTTCATATTTGGTAAATTATATGAATAATATTATGAAATACTACCGCTATGCCCTTTTGATATATCCGATTAAAAAATTATTTACACATAATGAATAATTTTTACTTTGGCCCAAATATTATGAGTGGACAAACATTTTGCCGATGCAAAGTCCACTGAATTACTTAATATTCTCATTAATGATATACACCAGGAATGGTATATGTGTTACAAGAAAGATAAGTCGTGCCTGTTTTGTTTAGGGAAGGATTCCCGTCAAATGGCTGGCACCAGAATCCCTATATGCCCAAGTGTATACCACTCAGAGTGACGTGTAAGTATTTCACAAATTTGATATCTATTCAGTGGTAGATCCAGAAAAAATTCAGAGGGACGAAGGGTTTCGATCCAAGGCGGGACCTTTCCCGTCCAAATGGGAATGTATCTGTATGTATTGCTGATCAATAATAGTTGAAATTGCCATTTTCATTTTTAGAAAAATAGACAAAGAGAGATTGAAACCCCCTGTTATTTATAATGCTTGTATCAGTAGAGATTCCTATTTGTCTTCTACTAATTTCAAGAACTGTAAAAAGAATAAAGAAACAGTTTTATTTAGCACCCCTGATTGTTGATTTGTTTCAGAGTCTTGAGAGGCATGATGCATAATGAGATATAATTTTTCTTCATCCAAACTAATTAGAATTCGTTGGGGGTGTAGTTGGCACGGGTTCTACAATATTCAGTGTACATTATGCAGTAATTTCTATTTCCAGGTGGTCGTTTGGCATTGTTTTATGGGAAATCGTCACATTAGGTAAAAACTTTAATATTAGATAGTTTTTGGCTATAATAGCTCTAAAACTTCATTGTTATTTCGGATTTCAAACATTTCGGTTGAGCATCACTGAGGAGACATTATTTGTCGAAATGCGCATCTGGTGCATCAAAATTGGTACCGTATAAGTTTTACATAGTTGAATTTTAAATTGAATTTTGACAATGAAATTTACACTAAAGTCTTATTTTCTCTTGTAGGTGCTCCACCCTACCCAGGCATTCCACCAGAGAGATTATACAGCCTACTGATAGCAGGGTATCGAATGGATCGGCCAGACGGGTGTTCTGATGAATTGTAATTTGTGATTCTTTCAATTTCGTTGAAGTCATAAGTTCCTTATTTTTCAAAATTTTAATAACATTTAGATGTAATTCATTAGTGCGGTAGCCTCGCTTTCGTGCATTTGTTCGGTAAATGCATTAAGGTATTTCCCAAAAGAAGTTATTTCTTATTCCTCCTCTTCTTCAACTACACCCCTTAATAATATATGAACGTCCTCCTTGAGATAAAATGAACTTAGTAACATGTGGATAAGGGCCCTTGGGTCTCCTTTCAGGTATGGCAAATATTTTGAAAAAGGTAGAGGTTCAGGCCTAAATCGTATTTGGATATGTTCTTTGAGGCAAGGCAAATGTATTTTATTGCATGTGTGTCAGGGCCAAGGTGGTATTCCCAACCGACCAATTGTCTTTAGAGATTAGGCAAATTATCTGAAGAGGTTTGACCAATTGTTTCTACAAGTTAGGTCAGTTGTCCATGGAGGTTTGATAATTTGTCTCTGGATTTTTAACCTATTGTCTGTAGAGGTTTGGCTAATGTGTATATTTTCTAAGCTCTCCTACCACTTCTCTTTTTCTATAGCCTTCCATTATCATCCTCATGGTTGGCTAGATGGATAGAGAGTGCACTTGAACTTGATGTTTATTTGTTGTATTCTAAATACTCTGTATTTCAATTTGTCATTGCGCCAAAGAGTTTTATCGGTGCGTATTAAAAAGGTTCCTTGAGAATGTGTTAACACTTTTCTAGAGAGAACAATGTTATCAATTATCATATCACTAAATTGATGAAAATAACATGGTAGATAATTTATGAAAATGGATGTTACAGATCTACAATAAATAACCTTAATAAATTTTACTTCACTTATTTCGAAAATGTTAGCAGTAATAGTTTGCGTCAAGATTATATAAATTTGGTTTTTTGTAGGTATGCAGTGATGCAGAAATGTTGGAAAGCAGATCCTACTGAACGACCAATCTTTGCAAATTTAACTGCCATATTTGACGGAATGCTTCAGCAGAGAACTGTGAGAGTTGTTTTATTATTTGATATAAGATTATTATGTATTACGCATTTTTTAAAATGATTGCAAAATGTAAAAAAGAAACAGTTATATTACTTGTACATGAGTTACTTGAATGAAGTGCTTCCAATTGTAGGAGTACTTGGAGCTTACTGGAGGTTTCGAAAACGTTGATACAGATCTTTTTGACAGATGCCCGGATGCAAATGGTAACTACATGTACAACATTATGTGTTGGTTATATGCCTTAGTCTTTTTTGTGCAAGGTTGAAATAATTATTTAAAATGAAAATTCAAACATTTTAGAACACAGACGAGAAGGAAATATTTCAACGGAAAGAAAAGAACCTCGACTGTCGGTAAAAGACGATAGTGGATACGGGGATCCGTATTTGACCCCGGCATCGCGGAGTGATATGACACTGGAAAGATGCACTGTGCAGCAATGTGAATCTAGTCATGAGAGTGGTGTTCAAACTGATGGAGAAAATGTAGCTTTACTGTTAGAATGCCGAACGGCTGTATTCTCAAATTCAATAGAAAGCGAGGATGAGGATGACAATGTTATCCTGAAACAACCGTTCGAAGTTGTGGCGTAGTGTGCAAAATGTCTCCGATTTGACCTCTCTGACACCGGAGTTATTTGGTTTGGGTAATTCGTATCAATGCAGGATACAAATATCGTGTGCTTCAGTAAAAAAAAAAAAACCCACCCCCATTCACCATTCACTGATGGTGAGCTACGGTACATGAAGCTGGCCATGGTGTATAAAAATATCATGCGACATTGTTTTTAATTTTCGTTACCTTATTTTAAGTATTCACTACACTCAACAACAGTGAAAATAATACAGCGGTATGTCTGGAAAGAATGCTCTCCCTTTCTCACATCGCTTTGCTGGTACGATATCTATATATTGTTTAGTGCATCTTTCATGCTTTGACAAATTTTTGACAGAATTCCTTTAGTGGATTCAAATATTTTCAGTGATACTGTTAACGTTTATTTACCTTTTCCTATAGCATGAATATGTCATGTATATTTGAAAGGGTATTGATTTATTTCCCAATACATGACTTATAAACAGCACATGGATGATTTGATATCTACGAAGTATACCGACAACTAAACCCTGGTCAGGGCATCTAAAGTGATAATTTAAGCTAAGATATATTCCTTCCTTTACAACCATTGATCTATATACTTGTAATTAATATTGTCTTTTGAGAAAATTAATCGATGGTAAATGAATATTGACCGGGCATCCATTACTGGAATTTTAGTCCCAAACTCTCAGGGGGCCCTTAGCTTACTCGAGTAGTTACATGTAGAGATGTTTTAGACGATAAAACATGTTTTTGTCATCTTTACAACCATTGCTAGAAATGATATCATTATTATTTGTTCTGGAGTGGACCAGATTTGATTTGTGATGATTGTGGAAAAAGAGAAAAATGATATAAAATTCTATCATGGATCTTTATAACGGTTAATGTTTGCAAGGAAAAGTGGCGTTACAAAAGCATCTCCATCTTGAAAGATAGGTAAATTGTAGATGACTTTCGTACCTTTGTATCTGGCTTTGAATGTCAAACTGAGGATAAAACTATCATACAATGCCTGAGCTGGTCATTAATTTTTGCTTTATTCTTCTGATGAAACGACAGATTTCATTGTCGAACGCATTTACTTTGATTATTAAACACTGACGAAAAATTTCCAAACATACTGGTATTTTCATGTACGAGCCCTCGTATATTTAAGCTGTTGGAGCCTGTGACATGACGGCGGTTCTGACAATTTATGAATATCAAAAACCCACAAAATTTAAAGTCTTGATAAAGGCCATGAAACGGAAAAATACATGTATTTCGGATTAACTTTCAATGACCTGAATTCAAGACCAAGATTTGATTCCGATATATTGAATTTTCTTTTAATATAGAGAATAAAATCACACGATGCTACTTGATATTGATGTATGTGTATTCTGTCTTCAAGTCATTTTCATTAAATATCTTGTTATCACCTTTAGTCATCGTGATGTTTGATATTTTGTATGTTGTTTCAAGTGATTTTAACATGCTTATTGTATATGAATGATCGTTATGACTTTGCAATATCATTAAAACATCAGTGAAAAAGCATACGGTTAACATATTGACGTTGATTATATGAAAATATATACAGATTTTAAGCTTATAGGGCTTTTTTGTTGATTCTCTTTTTTAAATGACTAAAACACAGGTGAAAAGAATAATTTTACAAAACGACATTTTGCTCCATTTTAGTACAGGCCTGATCAAATTATTTGTGGATGTATTGTATAAGAAGAATGCATTGTACATGAAAGGTAAGATAACGAACAGTGATCAATCTCATAACTCCTATAAGCAATACAAAATAGATATTTGGGCAAACACGGACCCCTGGACACACTAGAGGTGGGATCAGGTGCCTAGGAGGAGTAAGCATGTATACATTTGATTTGTTTTCAACTACCGGTTTTATCCAACCAAATTTACTCTAATATCAGAAACATGTTTAAAAACATATAAAGGCACTGTGATTCCATTCTCAACATGTTCTAATCTCGGCCTACTCTAGTTATCATCGCTGTAGTATGATTTTTTTTTATGAAAAAATTTGAATGAAGCAATGCTTATTATTGATATTTACAATGTAGCTCCCACAACGGACCTTAAAAGGGCCCAACAAAGGGTTTATTTTGACAAGAATTGCCCATAAGTAAGCACCGCTGTATACCAGAAGCATCACTCATTCAAGTCCAAGATCAACAACATTACTCAAAAGTGAATGAAGATCATGAAGACGTTGAATGATTCTCAGAATCGGGAGGACTTGTGACGAAGACATTCACTGTAGACAAAGGAATGGTAAAACACAGTTTAACGAGCTGAGGAAAACTTGGAACTCATCCATCTTCTCAATAAAGACAAAATCCGGCGGGTTAACACCATTGTCATATTCGTGCTTTGAGAACGAGAGTGACTAGAAGAATATAGAACGTAAGAAAGATCATGAAGCCAAGGTTACCATGAAATATCACAGAGGAATAGTTTCATGAAAGAGGTGTTACGGAAATAATGAGGAAGACAAAAGCAAGTGGAGAACTCCGGAATTTGTTCACCGGCATTTACATGGCAACTAAGAAAAGACTATGGATGGGAAGACCAGAATGACTTTGAGGGCAGTTGAAAGAAAAGGGACTAGATAGCTAAAGACAAGTAGATAGAAACGGGGAAATTACATCATATCAGTAGAATAAAGAGAATTAGCAAGGTAATACTTAAACCTGGCCGCGTCCACACTCTAGAATAATTTACCTTTTAATCTGAGAAAAACAAATTCTCCAACTATTTTTAAAAAAAGAGTTAAAGACTTATTTATTCAGACAAACATTTAGTGTTTAACTAAGTACATATGTATAACTAGTGTTTAACTAGGTACATATGTGTAACTAGTGTTTATCTAGGTGTTTATATTTCACATTGAATCTTATCGGTACCTGGGCCTGATACCTAGAAACCTGATCCCACCTCTGGTATATCCAGGGCTCTGTGTTTGCCCAACTCTCTATTTTGTATTGCTTATAGAAGTAATGAGATTGACGCATCTGGTGCATCAAAATTGGTACCGTACAAGTTTTACATTACGACCCCTGGGTCGAGGCCTCTGCTGGTGGACTGTTAGTCCCCGAGGGTCTCTACAGCCAATTAGCTAAGTACTTCGTTACTAGCTTGAAAATATGGATGTATATTTAATTGCTGGGATAAAATTTAGAAATTCATTTCAAAATTAAGGATTATCTCCCTCATGCAAAGCTCTTATCCTTGGACGAATTTGGCTCCAGTTTTTGGCACTCTAGTTTTCCTTTTAATTCTTACAAGTTTATTGTTTTTTCGAATTTCCAAAATTTCGGCTTGAGCATCACTGAAGAGAAATTAATTGTCGAAATGCGCATCTGGTGCATCAAAATTGGTACCGTATAAGTTTTACATTGATCACTTTCATCGGTATTCCTCATTTATATCTTTTTTATGTGAAGCGCTGTAGAGAAATTTTATTAGTAGTAAGGTGCTATACAAATGTTCTTATTGTATTGTAACCGGTTGTACAGTAAGAATTTACTCTTGCATTTATAACTCGCCACAGTTGAGGTCGTTATCAAAACTCTTCTACATATGAATATTAAGAATGAAGCACCAAATAATACTAGTTCTTGACGTGTGTCTGTTGAGAAGTTTCCTGTTTCCAACACATGGTCACATGTCTATTTTTGTTGTTGATACATGTAGCTGCGGTCTGTCATAGGACTGTTTTTGTTGGTGATAGCTGCGACCTGTCACAGGACTGTTTTTTGTTGGTTATAGCTGCGGAATGTCACAGGACTATTTTTTGTTAGTGATAGCAGCGACCTGTCAAACGACTGTTTTTGTTGGTGATAGCGGCGGCCTGTCATAGGACTGTTTTTGTGGATGATAGCGGAGGCCTGTCATAGGAATGTCGCAACTGTGTCTGACCTGTGATTGCATCGAAGACATGTGAAGGTTGAGATTCCTTCAATCGGCAAATGATTGTCCAGCTCAAACTACCGTTTTAACTTCGTAGTATTTATCTATAACTTGATATGGGTCAGAATAAACCATAGACCATAAAAAATTAATCACATGATTCAAATATTTAACGATTCTTTACAGAAACATGCATAAATCTAAAATTCTAAACTACAGTAAACAAAGTCACGTTTGCTCACCGCTGAGCTGAATTCATACATCAGAATAAGGTTGTTTATAGTGCTGTCCAAATCAGCCGGCATAATCATGTTATTCGATCCACGGACTTTATGATACCATTTATTCCCTTAATGTGACTTTTTAAAACGGAATGAATAACATGATTAGTTAACATGTGTAAAAATATAAAAGTATTAGTAACTAGTTAGTCCGTGTGCCGACTATCTATAATTATATATCTTTATACATATAACCATGATAACGAATATTGTTACTTCCGCGGATAGAATAACATGATTATGCCATACTAAAACTTCTAGAGAACTCCATTTTCAGAAAGTCTAAATTACCAGTAAACAGGTATTACAGACCTGTATCAAACTTACATTTTCTATCTAAAATATTGGAAAAAGCAGTGGCAGCTCGACTTGAAAAACATCTAAACGCTTACCAGCTTTTTGACGGTGTATTGTGTATTGTTTATTACCAAGAACCATACAGAGTTCATAGGTTTAACATTTTTACATAGAATTAAAATGTATACTTATAGATTAACAAAATAAACTCCGAAACGCTTGCTCCAGAGTTACTGTTTGTCAACTTTAATATTGTTCAATATGTGAGGTTAACTCCGTAAGCTATAATAGAATGAAAGGTGAAGATAACGAACAGTGAATCTCATCAATCCAATTAGCAATACAAAATACAAAGTTGGGCAAACACGGAGCCCTGGACACACCAGAGGTGGGATCAGACAAACACGGAGCCCTGGACACACCAGAGGTGGGATCAGACAAACACGGAGCCCTGGACACACCAGAGGTGGGATCAGACAAACACGGAGCCCTGGACACACCAGAGGTGGGATCAGACAAACACGGAGCCCTGGACACACTAGAGGTGGGATCAGACAAACACGGAGCCCTGGACACACCAGAGGTGGGATCAGACAAACACGGACCCCTGGACACACCAGAGGTGGGATCAGACAAACACGGACCCCTGGACACACCAGAGGTGGGATCAGACAAACACGGAGCCCTGGACACACCAGAGGATCAGGTGCCGCGGGAATCTTTTAGAATCCACATTTGATTTACACCACTTTTGGCATATGTTGTGGCACAGTATGTTTGAAGTTTCTCCTTCATAGCTGTTATATTTTCGTGAGGAGCACAGATAGGGGCGTGGTAGAACATTTACTCGAACCAGCAATGTATCTTTGTAAAGGTTTTTGTGAAGTTTAGAAATCCAGTATGGGTACGGAAACTCATATTTATCCATCCCAATCGACTGGGATATTAAATGTGTTTTTATAAAACTGAAGCATGATTATGAAGAATTTTCTACCAAACATCTTTACTCATCATGGATATATCAACTGCTGTGAAGGAAAAAACATCAGACGTATTATGCCACACCAAATGCAAGGAGTGGTAAAAGGTGAAGATAACGAACAGTGATCAATCTCATAACTCCTATAAAGGTGAAGATAACGAACAGTGATCAATCTCATAACTCCTATAAAGGTGAAGATAACGAACAGTGATCAATCTCATAACTCCTATAAAGGTGAAGATAACGAACAGTGATCAATCTCATAACTCCTATAAAGGTGAAGATAACGAACAGTGATCAATCTCATAACTCATATAAGCAATACAAAATAGAGAGTTGGGCAAACACGGACCACTGGATATACCAGAGGTGTGATCAGGTGCCTAGGAGGGGTAAGCATCCCCTGTCGACCGGTATTCTTTTCCCCCCCATAATTTTGCCCTTAAATTGTCGTACTGGACAAAAACTACCATTATAGACACATTCGCAATACTGAGTTTCAAATTTTGAAATTAAGAATGACAGTTCATTTTGTCTTTGGTCAACTATTCGGCATGACGGATTACAATTGCATTCGTAAAATCATGATTTAATTTCAAATACGGAGAGAGATCATTTATGTTACATAATTATTGAATGTAGACATTAACGGCAAACTGACAACTCAACTGTATGACAAACGGGATGAGTTCAGCTTCTCCGTCGTCAACTTCCCATATTTATGTTGATGGTAATGGGGTTTCAACAGTCTCGATTGAAGTTAGCAATTCGCAAATTCTATGGTCGTTATAACGATCTAGTTCGTCAATACAACCTATCATTGGGTCAAATGCTGTCTGACATGTTTCATACCGATTGTTAGGCCGTTCTTGGCACACTGATTTTGACTACGAATAACTCCGTTTACCTGATCTGGATTATCAGTTACCTAGTCATTTAGTGACCTGGTACGGGATGACACCAGGTCACTAAGTTTTATACCGGGCGAGGCGTAGCCGAGCCCGGTATAAAACTTAGTGACCTGGTGTCATCCCGTACCAGGTCACTAAATGACTAGGTAACGAATTTACCCCACCGATGACCTATTTTGATAATATGCATGAGGCTATTGCATACCAGAACTACAGACAACACCATACCATAAATATTCCTTATTCAAAGACGACTGTATTTAAACGAGCTTTTGTGGTCAGACAAAATCATACCATAAGTTTTTCCCTGCATTGCACATGTTGCATAGAGAGCTGGGTTTAATTCCAGGCCATTGAGAGGAAATACAATCCTATAACCTAGTCAATTTATTTATGTGCTTCATGTCGCATCCTTTTTGAAGGAAGAATACAAAATTCAAATATAACAATTTAATAAGAACACTAACAGATATAAATATAACATCATTAAACAGATATCACAGTCTATTCAAATTGATATGAACGTGATGAACACAGAACTGGCAAAACATGGCACAAATCACTACAATTTTCAGTTATTATTTTGATATGTTTATGCTGAAGTTGATTGTCCCTATTGTGCATCCGTGGAAAGCTGGCATAATTTGCCTGGTCTGGACACTCGAAAACCTGGTTTCTGTTTGAGATTGTAGAGTATGATCACAGTTAAAGTCACCAAAGAGATCCGAAATGTTGATTCCCTGCAATTCGGCAACCGCTTCATGATCACCATGTTCCTGAGGTAATGTCACCAGGCTAGTGTCTCCAACAGATTCGGGTGGAGGTAGAGCAAGTGTTGCAGTGCTCGGTAAAGCAGTGACAGTTTTAAAACTCTGCGGTGCAAGACTCTGCCCCATTGCCTGTCCCATGGCGATTTTTTCCTCGGTATTGGTTCGTTGGTAGACTGTTAGAGACTGCACTGATTTATGTCCAGTCACGGCCATTATTTGTGATGGACTAAACAAACATTTGGTTAAAATTGTAGCACCAGTGGCCCTTATTGAATGGTTGGTATAGATTTGTGACAGATTTGTGTCCTGGCTTAGTTTTGACATGAATGATGCTAGTTTTTTCTCACCCAATCGCACGTTACAGTACCAAGTTTCATCATCATCGTCAAACGAATCCCTTGGTCTCTGCCATAAATTTGAGCAACTGGGGTGGAGTTTGCCAATATACTTTTCAAAAGATCTTACCGGACAGAATGGAGATCCCGGGGATTCTGGCATCACACCAGAGGTGGTTTTCCTGTCGTTACCTCTATGGTTTTTAGTTAATTCGTCTGTACATTTCGCCACATATTTCAGTCCTGATTTTGGTTCCTGCATGACCTCAAACGTTGATTTTGACATAATATGCATGTTCTCTACAGATCTCCGGCAAAAGTATAGCCTTACATCAAATTGAACTTTATTCAAAAGTCCGTACGGTGTTTGGGGATTCATTTGCTTCGACCCGTACAGTTTTTGACGGTCGCTCTCGTTAATAACAGGATGATGTTGTACACTCCCTTTCCCTATCCGTTTTAGCTCAGCCAGGGCAGCCTTGAATGACACATTTGCATCGCGAAATTCGTCATCTTTTATAATATCAAATTTCCTATTATATGGGGGGTCCCGCAAGTACCTGTTGATCGCATGCCTCATGTTTTCAAACGTTGTGGCCTTGTAAAATTCACCATCCTGTTTTCGTGCATTCATGTAGAAATGGCAAAGCACTTCGTTCAAGCGAACGGCATCGAATTCTTCGAAATTTTGATTTTGATTGAGTTCTCCTAAGTAGGCCTTTAACAAACGAGCTGCCTTCTGATTGCTTCGAATAGTTTCTTTGGAGTTAATCAGTAATTTCTTTTTTTCGATCTCGTCTGCTGCCAAACTTGCAAACCGTTTGGCCGCCATTGTTGTTGACAAATGCAACAAGAAAGATAACTCGCAAGGACGCCTGGTATAAATTTTGACGGTGACCTGGGATAGAATATCCCACGTCTTCACGTGACCGTAATGAGCCAATCACTATTCAGGATCCCCGCGCTAACTTGTCAGAGGTGGGGTAAATAGGGCTCCACGGCGGGTGTGACCGGTCGACAGGGGATGCTTACTCCTCCCGGGCACCTGGTCCCACCTCTGGTGTCTCTAGGGGGTCCGTGTTTGCCCAACTATCTATTTTGTATTGCCTATAAGATTTATGAGATTGATCACTGTTTGTTATCTTCACCTTTCATAAGGAACATTTAATTTGGAGCTCCAAGTGACTTCCTAATAATCAAGTTTTATTTACTGTATACATGTATGTTATTGATAAATATAACATAACTAATACACGCAATCATTCAAAAAAGTTCTTAAATTGATTTGAATTAAAGATATCGTTCGTTCAATTCATGTGTGCAACAAACACGCATTAAAAAGTTCTTCCTCTATGCAATATTATTCAATCGTGATTTTCCGCGCTGCGTGGGGTTTCATTTAGTAAACATAAATATAAACAAAGGTTATACATAAAGTGAATATAATGCAGGTTAGGTAAATGGACACAATTCATTCCATGTGTAGATAGTTGATGTCTGTGAGATAGTAAATATAGTTTGTAACATAATGAATATGAAATATAATATGGTAAAAAATAATAATAGGATAACTTCAGCAATATGTATGCATTTCTGTTCTTATAGCTGAACATTTATATAGATATTTTCATAATTTACAAAATTCTGTGACATTTTCTGTTGATAACAACTGAACTAGTTTGTAAGTAGAAGGTTTTTTTGTAATGATATTTTTTGATATAATTTTTTGTGAAATTATCATAAAATGGACAGACTAACAAAAAGTGAAATGCATCTTCTATTTCTGCTTTTGAACACATTTACAAATTCTTTTATTTCTTGAAACATTATAAATGTCCGTCGGATGGGACGTTAAAGGGTGTTCCGTGTCACGTAAAAGATCGTTTCCTTGATGTTCGAAATAGAGTAGGCTCACTGGGGGCCATCAGGGAAACTCAAACACTCACAACCAAACATCATTCAATCAGTTAACCGTCGTAAAATGGCTGAAATATTGCCAAAACAGCGTAAAACCCCAATCAATCAATCTTGAAACATTATGATATCTATAGGTGTACCTTGTTCAACCTCTAGTGTATGTGATGGCATACTATATTTACTGATGTGTTGTACATATTTATTTGGAATAGCTTTTGTCAAATACAACTGTAACTTAAATCCATCATTTACATATTTGTATAAGTAACATTTTAATAAATTTTCCAAAAATGCATTAATTTCTCACAGAAACAAGTCATTAAGCTTTTGTTTTACTTGCAATAAAAAGTGCTTTTCGTTTATATTATGGGAATCCCATATATTTCCAAATCTTAAGGAAAATATCAAACCTTTTTACATCTGACAACCCACAGGTGAATGAGAATATCAAACCTTTCTACATCTGACAACCCACAGGTGAAGGAGAATATCAAACCTTTCTACATCTGACAACCCACAGGTGAAGGAGAATATCAAACCTTTCTACATCTGACAACCCACAGGTGAAGGAGAATATCAAACCTTTCTACATCTGACAACCCACAGGTGAAGGAGAATATCAAACCTTTCTACATCTGACAACCCACAGGTGAAAGTTTTAGAATCACACGTTTGTAACATTTCATGATTTCTAACATTTCATGTATATACTGTTCATAATGCAATTATCTGACGTTTTCAATTTCAACCAGTATCTAGTCATTCTGGATTTCCTATTTTAAAAAAAGAGGAGTGCGTCCTAATTCCGAGTACACCATCATGGAAACAGTACTCTTCTTAACTGATAAAACCTTATTTTGCGAAAATCTATATGAATATTCTCCAGTTCATTTCGTGGGTTTAAACTCGACTTCACAACCATAATTTGCTATACTACTAATGTATGTGTAGAACAATTATAATTTTGTACGAACATATCAGTGCAACATTTTCGTTTTATTAACAAATAACTTAGGTTTTTTTTTTTACCCTGATTCTAAAACACTTTGTGTTTTATTACATTTACCATTGAAATTCAGAGTAACACCAAGGTAGTTAAAATTGTCTACTACACTATTATATTTCCAACACTGATTATGTTTTAATCTACCACTATTTCTAAATACTACAATTTTAGTTTTATCTACGTTCACTGTTATATTCCACTTAGTTGTATATTGATACAAACAGCAAGCCTTGTTCCGTCTCAGAAAATAGAAAAATATCATCAACATACATTTAAAAAATAAAGCTATTTCTCTAATTTCTACTGGTATACACATGCTTTCAATAGATTTGGTTTGAAAATCATTTATATAGAAGGAAAATAACAATAGGGAGAGTGATTCTCCCGGCATCAAACCCTCTTGGCATCTGAAAAACTCCGACAACTGATTCCTGTATCTTACATGTGCTTTTATATTGGAATACATTGACTTTATAACATTTAACAATCAATTCCATATTTTGATAATTTAAAAAATAAAATATTTTTATCAATCTTATCAAAAGCCTTTAAATAGTCCACAAAGCAACAAAACAGGTGGGGTTTTTTACGTTTTGCAAGCGTTCGTCTTACTAACCAATGTAAAAATTTTTTTTAGCATCACTTGTACTATATGCAAGGTGAAATAACGAACAGTGATCAATCTCATAACTCCTACAAGCAATACAAAATAGATAGTTGGGCAAACACGGACCCCTGGACACACCAAAGGTGGGATATCCAGCTTTAAAACCAAATTGGGCATCAGAAATCAAATCATACTTTTTTGACCAAAATACTTATATTAATCTATCAGTTAGTATAGCAGTAAATATTTTTGACAAACAACTTAATAGTGTAATACCTCTATAATTATTACAGTCATGATGATTGCCCTTTTTAAAAACGGGTGTTATAATCCCTTCTGACCAACTATTGGGAAACTATATTAATGTAAAACTTATACGGTACCAATTTTGATGCACCAGATGCGCATTTCGACAAACAATGTCTCTTCAGTGATGCTCAACCGAAATGTTTGAAATCCAAAATAACTATGAAGTTTTAGAGCTAAATATAGCCAAAAACAGCGTGCCAAAAAAGTGGAGCCAAATTCGTCTAAGAATAAGAGCTATGCATGAGGAAGATAATCCTTAATTTTGAAATGAATTTCTAAATTTCATAACAGCAATTAAATATACATCCGTATTTTCAAGCTAGTAACGAAGTACTTAGCTACTGGGCTGTAGAGACCCTCGGGGACTAACAGTCCACCAGCAGAGGCCTCGACCCAGGGGTCATAATGTAAAACTTATACGGTACCAAATTTTGATGCACCAGATGCGCATTTCGACAAATAATGTCTCTTCAGTGATGCTCAACCGAAATGTTTGAAATCCGAAATAACTATGAAGTTTTAGAGCTAAATATAGTGAAAAACAGCGTGCCAAAAAAAGTGGAGCCAAATTCGTCTAAGGATAAGAGCTATGCATGAGGGAGATAATCCTTAATTCTGAAATGAATATCTAAATTTCATAACAGCAATTAAATATACATCCGTATTTTCAAGCTAGTAACGAAGTACTTAGCTAATTGGCTGTAGAGACCCTCGGGGACTAACAGTCCACCAGCAGAGGCCTCGACCCAGGGGTCATAATGTAAAACTTATACGGTACCAATTTTGATGCACCAGATGCAAATAATTTGACAAGATATATAGCTGAGCATTCCTTAAATACAAATAAAATATTCATTTAATAGATTGTCATTTCCAGGTGATTTTTCTCTATTCAATTACATTAGTAATTTCTATTTCTGTGATCGGCATATTAAATTCCGGATACGCAGAATTATCCACCTCTATTGAAGTCGTTAAAACAGATTGTGACAATTCCATCACCAAACGCTCGGCATCAGGTGTGAATGTCACGGGTCCTCGGAGATGACCTTAAAAACGGATGTCCCGTGACACAGTAGGTGTGGCACGCTAAAGAACCTCCACTGCTCAATGGCCATAAGCACCGAGCATAGGCCTAAATTTGAAGCCCTTCACCGGTCTTGGTGACGTTTCCGTATGAGTGAAAAATTCTCGAGAGAGACGTTAAGGAAGATACAATCAATCAATCTCTATCCAGCCTATTTGAGGAAGTTGAGAGTTTTAATTTGACGAAGACGGTATTTTAAAATGAGGACTTGAGAATGAGTTTCTTGCCTACCGCAATTGTCACTCCACAGAAACGGTTCTATTAAGGGTTCACCATGATATTACCTTTGCATTGGACAGGAATTCATGTTTTGCACTCGTGATGCTTGCTCTTAGAATCGGCTCTGTCATGGATCAAGTCTTATCTCTCTGGTCGAAGTCAACAAATTGCTGTTGGATCTACACTGTCTAGAGAGTGTCCCGCAGGGTTCTGTATTAGGATCTCGTACATGTGTATATACCACATGCTATCCAAACCAATTGGATAAATTTGCCGGAGGCATAACATTTGTTATCATTGCTTTGCGGATGACACTCGGATATACTTGAACGACAGCTGGGCCAGCGTTGCAGACAGACATGAATGGTGTCTTTCTGATATTGACAACTGGATGCAAAATAATATACTCAAGCTCAATCTGGGAAAGACAGAGCTTAAGACTTGCAAATTCTCAGAATGTGTCACCACTAGTGCTTCATGTGTCAAAATCTTGAGATGTTTTCCGACAGCACGCATAGCATGGGGGTGTCAATAAGTGCATTGACTAAATCATGTTATTTCCAACTTCGTAATATCAGAAGAATTAGACCCCTTACAATGAAAGGTGAAGTAAACTAACAGTGATCAATCTCATAACTCCTAAATAGAGAGTCGGGCAAACACAGGTGCCCAGGAGGAGCAAAAATCCCCCGTCGACCGGCCACACCCGCCGTGAACCCTATATCTTCATCAGGTAAACGGAGTTATCCGTAGTCAAAATCAGTGTGCCAAGAACGGACTAATAATCGGTACGAAACAAGCCAGACAGCACCCGACCCAACGATTGGTTGCACCGGCAAACCATATCGCCATAACGATCGACCATAGAACCTGCGAAACGCTGACTCCAAACAAGACCGTCGAAACCCCCGCACCACCAACCCGCCTGCCAGCAGCCCGCATCGATCCAAAATCCGACCACACGCCTCACAAGCTCCTGCGCATTGAATCATTCGAGACACCAACCCCACATGTAAGTGACAACAGAATATCGCTGCATAAATATGGGAAGTTGACAACGGAAAAGCCGAAATCATCCCATCCACCACAAAGTCGAGCCATCAGCTCTACAATAGAGTACGATCACTGATTACATCCCGTCTTGATTATGGAAATGCACTTCTTTATGGTGTTAATTCGGAATCCTTGCAGAAGTTACAGAAAGTTCAAAACACTGCTGCCAGGCTAGTGACACGTTCACGGAAACATGATCATATTAGGCCAATTCTCATATTGCGTCACTGGTTATCTGTGACATATCGGACGAAATATAAAATTCTGTTATATACTTACAAGGCTCTAGCTTATATCTAGGAACTAGTTCAAGTCTACCGTCCACAGGGATCACTTTGGTCTGCGGATTTGTTATCCATTCTAAAACCACGCAATCGTACTAAACTGTAAGGAGAAAGGCGGTTCGATGCGTCCTCATCAACCCAATGGAACTGCCTTCCTCCGGATCTTGAATTCGAAAGTTCGTTGCCTGTTTTAAAAAAAAACAACTTAAAACATATAATTTTAAACTTCCACTTAATTTGTGAATCTGTATTAATGTAAACAGATATTTTACGGGTTAATAAAATAAGTTTAATTTACTATCTTATGTTCACAACACTGTTCCTTAGTTGAAGTACATATACATGTACATATAGGTGACTGCATTTACTGTAACTCTTAATTTTCCACTTTAAAGATGATCCCCAAAATGTTTTTTAAAAGTTTGGAAAATGGAAGGGGAGATATCCGTTTCAGTGTGCTAAACCAATACACATTTAAAAAGATCGGGTTTGGAAGACAAAACATGAATCTTTGAAAACTTCTTTTGACCTGAATTATTCAGAATAGAAGAAATAAAATAAATGAACAAATAAACTGACTGTAAATTACAAATAATACACCAGGATAAGTACATCTATATTTCTTTCTCTTCTACATCCCTATTTTCTTGTGCAAAGATAGTGAACGCATAAGCCGCCGTTCATTTTGAAGAAAATGTCGCGTAGTTGAATTCAATTCTGACATAGATATAAAGAAAATTGGAATAAAAAACCCACACACACAATAAATCAGAAACATATGTATACAAAGGGATGCCATTGAGTATCACGTCCTTATCTTTTATGAAAAGGTAGATTTAAACGGTTATTGAGGGGGAAAGTCGAGACTGGGACCGGCTTTTAGCATTGTTTTTATTTGTCGGTCCCACCGGTCACGGAGTTTTCATATATTATTTTACGAAAGAAGAAAATAATATGATCAATCCACTATCAGAATGCAGACATAGATTTCATACCTAAGTTATCCTGGTGCAAGGTGAAGATAACGAACAGTGATCAATCTCATAACTCCTATAAGCAATACAAAATATATTGTTTTTTATCGAATAAAAAAATCTGGGACCGGGACTAAAGACCCGATTTTAGTCACGGGACGAAGACCGGGACCGAGACCGGCTTTTAGTCAGTACCCTCGTTCATAGTAAGGCGCGAAACAATTTGTTTACATGCGGTAGTGGGACAATATTCATTACTGTATTGGTGAATGTGCTCAGTAAGATTTCATCACCCTAATTTGACTGATACACAAACTAAGTAAGTGATAAGTATACAGGGAGTCATTTTATCTTAACACGTTATTTCGTTGGTCGTATGTATCATATCCTGAATATTATATGCAAAACATAACATTGTTTTTATGTGTCCACTTTAGTAAAACATTTCTTACTACAGTGTTTTGTATTTCTTATATTTACATATCTAAAGAGAAGTCACTTTTAATACATTTTATCGTCTTCCTCACTGACTGTAGGTCCAATCTGTCCCACTTGGACATTAAACGTTCCACTAAATGCACCTTCTACACAGAAGAGCTCCTATCTCGAAACTGGCCTATTTTTCCTGGTCGTTCTTTGTTTCACATGTAAGGCGGTTTAGGGTAATTGTGTTGATAATATAAGGCGCTATATAAATGTACCATAATACAAAAAATGATTACATTAGATCTCCATTTAACTCTCCAAAACACCGTTAGTAGAACGCCTAAAATCCTGTTTAGGTCAATCAACGATATCAAGTACAAATGTATTGCACACACAACCCTTTAAAACTTCAAATTTCAAGAGCTGGATGTATACATGTACATCAAATCATAGCAACAAACATAATACCGAAATACTGTATATCCATGATATTTTTGACAAGGCATCTAGTTCAAAGGGATTCCTGAACTGTTTCTCGTGCAGCAAATAAAACAAGGTAACCAACTCCATCCTTGTCTTTACCATATTGGTAAAACATGTCTGCATCGTAGTTTTAAGGGTATCGTGAAAACGTTCAAGCGCCCTCTCACACCAGGGCAATTAAAAGTTGGACTTGCACTTTCTAACCCCTATATCGTGCATGACCTGTTTAAACAACCCTGACATGAAATTTGAACCTTGATCTGACTTGGTCTTGAAACAGCAAACTACCATTTGGAAATCTGGTGACCAGAGCTATGGTATAACTGAAAAAAGTTATAAGAACCTTAATTATGGCCTTTGCCTTAGTATTCCTAAGAGGTATTGCTTCAGAGCATTTAGTACATATCTGAATTAGTCTCAGGTAAAACGTAAGGTCCTATACATTCCATAAAAAATGGACTAAAATGTTCTTTAAAAGCTGGAATGGGTTGAAAAGGAGCAGATATAATTTTCTAATTAGGTTAACCTACCATCTGATAAACAAAACATGACACGACTTGCAAATTCAGAAACATCATTTCTCAAGTTGGGCCAATAAAAATGACTCAACATCTTATTGACATCTAAATGGCCTGCCATGGGTGTGTAATTAGCCAAGCTCATGATGCCCCGTTAGCTAAATTCATGATGTCTCCATGACATATCACTGGGACCACCATCTGGTGAACAACACGTGATACGTCATCTGGGGTGCGTCAGGTGGGTGCAACTTTTGCATAAGGGTGCTGTCTTTCAGGCATATGCAAGGTGAAGATAACGAACAGTGATCAATCTCATAACTCCTATAAGCAATACAAATAAATAGTAGGACAATAACGAACCCCTGGACACACCATAGGTGGGATCAAGTGCCTAGGAGAAGTAAGCATCCCCTGTTGACCGGTCACACCCGTCGTGAGCCCTATATCCTGATCAGGTAAATGGAGTTATCCGCAGTCAAATTCAGTGTGCCAAGAACGGCTTAACAATCGGTATGAAACATGTCAGACAGCATTTGACCCAATGATAGGTTGTATTGACGAACTAGATCGTTATAACGACCATAGAATTTGCGAAATGCTGACTTCAATCGAGACTGTTGAAACTCCTGTTCCATCAACTTGTTTGTCAGTAGCTTACCTCGATTTAAAAACTGACTATACGCAGAATAAGCTCTTGCATATCGAATCAGTTGAGATATATAAACACCATATGCAGGTGATAATGGAATATTGCTACATAAATATGGGAAGTTGACGACGGAGAAACTGAACTCATCCCGTTTGTCATACAGTTGAGTTGTCAGTTTGCCGTTAATGTCTACTTTCAATAAAATATCTAAGGATGAAGCAGAAGTGGACGAGTCTGTGGTGTCCTTTATTTCGAGCTCACAGGGATATATCAAATCGGCATATGAATGAAAGTTATTGTTAATAGACAAAACATCATCGATATGAGATTGATCACTGTTCGTTATCTTCACCTTGCATCTAAATGACGAATTGAAGGCCACAGAGAGAGATTTTTTTCTTCTCACGTAGAAGGTTTTGAATAAATTCTGCTTCATATGAATATAGAAACAGGTCAGCTAACAAAGGAGCACAATTCGTGCCCATGGGAATTCCAACAAAGTGTTGGATGACCTGATCACCAAAGACCACGAAGATATTGTGAATGAGGAACTCTAGTATATTTTTTATTTCAACTTCAGAGTACTTGTGCGTGGAATTCGAGTAGTGTTTAACAAAGTAAGTTTTTGAATGACTGATCACTAGATATGAATATTTCCGTTTAAGAAGCAACTGTCTAGTGTCTATGATGTCAAACAATCTAGTCTTTAATTTATCGTGATGAATGGTCGTGTATAGTGTTGAATAGTCATAGGTTTTAATGTTTTGATTTGGGAAAAATTCCGCGATTTCAAGTTTACTAAAAGTTCTTTTAGAATTTTTTAGAATCCACATTTGAAGATAGGGGGTTGGTAGAGCACTTACTGGATCCAGCAATGTATCTTTGTTTGTAAGGGTTTTTATGTAGTTTAGGAATCCAGTATCGGTACGGTAACTCATATTCATTCGACCCATTGACTGGGATATTAAATGTGTCTAAAACTGAGGCATGGTTTTCAAGAATTTCATCTTTTGAAAGGGCAGTTGGAGTATGATTACCAAAAGTGGAATTAATGCCAAGTTCGTTTAAAATACAGTTCTAACGAGCTATAACTGTGTTGGGATGCCAACACAAATGTCTCCGAACACCTCCCCATGTCAGAAATGCTTTTTGATACCGGATATGCACTCAGGATCTCTAAAAAACCCTAGAAACTAAATTTGGTTGAAATCCAACGGACTTGAAATGTGGCCGCCATTTTGTTCAATGGCGGCCATTTTGAAACATTTGAAAATAGATTGAAAGGAAATACTGAAGCTAGTAATGAATTGTGGACCCTCAATTTACCCCAGAACCCAAATGTTGTAAAGATTTCAACTTTTTGAAATATTTCGGTATATGGCGGCCATTTTGAAAATGGCGGTTCCAAAAAAAATTTTGATGGTGGAAATGGACTCGGGGTCACTAAAGTACCCTAGAAATTGAATTTGGTTGAAATCCGACAACCTTGAGTTTTTGACGTTTTTTGGCCGCCATCTTGAAACGGCAGCCATTTTGAAAATTTGAAAAGTTGAATGCACCCTTCCTAGTGACCCCCTATCGGCTCACAAAGTTTGAAGTGGATTTGTCGAAGCACTTTCACAAAATCGGTCGGACAAATTTCTCACTAAAGAAGAGGAATAATAAGAATAAGAAGAAAATAATAATAACGAGCTATAACTGTGTTGGGATGCCAACACAAATGTCTCCGAACACCTCCCCATGTCAGAAATGCTTTTTGATGCCAGATATGAACTCAGGATTCTCAAAAAACCCTAAAAATTGAATTTGTTTGAAATCCGACGGACTTGATTTTTGGCCGCCATTTTGTTCAATGGCGGCCATTTTGAAACATTTGAAAATTGCTTAGAAGGAAATACTGATGCTAGAAATGAATTGTGGACCCTCCATTTACCCCACAACCCAAATGTTGTAAAGATTTTAACACTTTCAAATATTTCGGTATATAGCGGCCATTTTGAAAATGGCAGCTCAAAAAAAAATTTTGATCGTGGAAATGGACTTGGGGTCACTAGATTACCCTAGAAATAGAATTTGGTTGAAATCCGACAACCTTGAGTTTTTGACGTTTTTTGGCCGCCATCTTGAAACGGCGGCTATTTTGAAAATTTGAAAAGTTGAATGCACCCCTCCTAGTGACCCCCTATCAGCTCACAAAGTTTGAATTGGATCTGTCGAAGCACTTTCACAAAATCGGTCGGACAAATTTCTCACTAAAGAAGAGGAATAATAAGAATAAGAAGAAAATAATAATAAGAATAACGAGCTATAACTGTGTTGGTATGCCAACACAAATGTCTCCGAACACCTCCCCATGTCAGAAATGCTTTTTGATGTCAGATATGCACTCAGGATTCTCAAAAAACCCTAAAAACTGAATTTGGTTGAAATCCGACGGACTTGATTTTTGGCCGCCATTTTGTTCAATGGCGGCCATTTTGAAACATTTGAAAATTGATTGGAAGGAAATACTGATGCTAGAAATGAATTGTGGACCCTCCATTTACCCCAGAACCCAAATATTGTAGAGATTTTAACACTTTGAAATATTTCGGTATATGGCGGCCATTTTGAAAATGGCGGCTCCAAAAAAAATGTTGATGGTGGAAATGGACTCGGGGTGACCATATTACCTTAGAAATCGAATTTGGTTGAAATCCGACAACCTTGAGTTTTTGACGTTTTTTGGCCGCCATCTTGAAACGGCAGCCATTTTGAAAATTTGAAAAGTTGAATGCACCCCTCCTAGTGACCCCCTATCAGCTCACAAAGTTTGAAGTGGATCTGTCGAAGCACTTTCACAAAATCGGACGGACAAATTTCTCACTAAAGAAGAGGAAAAATAAGAAGAAAAGAATAAGAATAACGAGCTATAACTGTGTTGGTATGCCAACACAAATGTCTCCGAACACCTCCCCATGTCAGAAATGCTTTTTGATACCGGATATGCACCCAGGATCCTCTAAAAACCCTAGAAACTAAATTTGGTTGAAATCCGACGGACTTGTAATTTGGCCGCCATTTTGTTCAATGGCGGCCATTTTGAAACATTTGAAAATAGATTGGAAGGAAATACTGATGCTAGAAATGAATTGTGGACCCTCAATTTACCCCAGAACCCAAATGTTGTAAAGATTTCAACACTTTGAAATATTTCGGTATATGGCGGCCATTTTGAAAATGGCGGCTCAAAAAAAAATTTGATGTTGGAAATGGACTCGGGGTCACTAAATTACCCTAGAAATTGAATTTGGTTGAAATCCGACAACCTTGAGTTTTTGACGTTTTTTGGCCGCCATCTTGAAACGGCAGCCATTTTGAAAATTTGAAAAGTTGAATGCACCCCTCCTAGTGACCCCCTATCAGCTCACAAAGTTTGAAGTGGATTTGTCGAAGCACTTTCACAAAATCGGTCGGACAAATTTCTCACTAAAGAAGAGGAATAATAAGAATAAGAAGAAAATAATAATAACGAGCTATAACTGTGTTGGGATGCCAACACAAATGTCTCCGAACACCTCCCCATGTCAGAAATGCTTTTTGATGCCAGATATGAACTCAGGATTCTCAAAAAACCCTAAAAATTGAATTTGTTTGAAATCCGACGGACTTGATTTTTGGCCGCCATTTTGTTCAATGGCGGCCATTTTGAAACATTTGAAAATTGCTTAGAAGGAAATACTGATGCTAGAAATGAATTGTGGACCCTCCATTTACCCCACAACCCAAATGTTGTAAAGATTTTAACACTTTCAAATATTTCGGTATATAGCGGCCATTTTGAAAATGGCAGCTCAAAAAAATTTTGATCGTGGAAATGGACTTGGGGTCACTAGATTACCCTAGAAATAGAATTTGGTTGAAATCCGACAACCTTGAGTTTTTGACGTTTTTTGGCCGCCATCTTGAAACGGCGGCCATTTTGAAAAGTTGAATGCACCCCTCCTAGTGACCCCCTATCAGCTCACAAAGTTTGAATTGGATCTGTCGAAGCACTTTCACAAAATCGGTCGGACAAATTTCTCACTAAAGAAGAGGAATAATAAGAATAAGAAGAAAATAATAATAAGAATAACGAGCTATAACTGTGTTGGTATGCCAACACAAATGTCTCCGAACACCTCCCCATGTCAGAAATGCTTTTTGATGTCAGATATGCACTCAGGATTCTCAAAAAACCTTAAGGTCACAAACTACCAGGAAATGGAGGAAAATTCGCCTTCAGAAGCCCATGTGTTAATTTTCAGATTTTATTACCATGGCAACCAATTTTCAAAAATAATGTATATGGTTCTTGAAAGCACACATGTGAAAGATTTTAAAGGTCCATCATGACATCTGATGCTAGCCTGGAAATGGGTCGAGATACACTCAGGCACCTGCCATCCTGGAAGTAAAAAAGCAACAAAAATGAGGAAAATATACCCATTTTCAACCCCTCCTAATTCAAAAAAAAAAAATTCCCCAGTATAATGACAGATATCAACTTTCAGCAAAATTCCTAACCTTTCCAACAAGGCCAAATTTGCAATAGGGTCCTTGATTCCTTTTCGAGATATTTTACATCAAAGATGCAGCATGCTCTTTTCAACTTACCGTTTAAAGTGAAAGTAGAATTGCCCGCCTAGAAGTCAAACTCTCATACATCTCACAGTCACAGTTTCGAATCCCATAAAAAGGCACTGGATCAATGTAGAATGGTCACCTCCCTATATTAATACAGATATCAATAACAATGAAACTATTTAAATTCTATAAAATACTCTTTTAACATATTTACATTTTAACCCTGGTCACTTTAGCTTCGTATTGGCAATTCGCCAGGTATATTGAGACTTAAAAACTGAATTTGGTTGAAATCCGACGGACTTGATTTTTGGCCGCCATTTTGTTCAATGGCGGCCATTTTGAAACATTTGAAAATTGATTGGAAGGAAATACTGATGCTAGAAATGAATTGTGGACCCTCCATTTACCCCAGAACCCAAATATTGTAGAGATTTTAACACTTTGAAATATTTCGGTATATGGCGGCCATTTTGAAAATGGCGGCTCCAAAAAAAATGTTGATGGTGGAAATGGACTCGGGGTGACCATATTACCTTAGAAATCGAATTTGGTTGAAATCCGACAACCTTGAGTTTTTGACGTTTTTTGGCCGCCATCTTGAAACGGCGGCCATTTTGAAAATTTGAAAAGTTGAATGCACCCCTCCTAGTGACCCCCTATCAGCTCACAAAGTTTGAAGTGGATCTGTCGAAGCACTTTCACAAAATCGGTCGGACAAATTTCTCACTAAAGAAGAGGAAAAATAAGAAGAAAAGAATAAGAATAACGAGTATAACTGTGTTGGGATGCCAACACAAATGTCTCCGAACACCTCCCCATGTCAGAAATGCTTTTTGATACCGGATATGCACCCAGGATCCTCTAGAAACTAAATTTGGTTGAAATCCGACGGACTTGTAATTTGGCCGCCATTTTGTTCAATGGCGGCCATTTTGAAACATTTGAAAATAGATTGGAAGGAAATACTGATGCTAGAAATGAATTGTGGACCCTCAATTTACCCCAGAACCCAAATATTGTAGAGATTTTAACACTTTGAAATATTTCGGTATATGGCGGCCATTTTGAAAATGGCGGCTCAAAAAAAAATTTGATGTTGGAAATGGACTCGGGGTCACTAAATTACCCTAGAAATTGAATTTGGTTGAAATCCGACAACCTTGAGTTTTTGACGTTTTTTGGCCGCCATCTTGAAACGGCAGCCATTTTGAAAATTTGAAAAGTTGAATGCACCCCTCCTAGTGACCCCCTATCAGCTCACAAAGTTTGAATTGGATCTGTCGAAGCACTTTCACAAAATCGGACGGACAAATTTCTCACTAAAGAAGAGGAAAAATAAGAAGAAAAGAATAAGAATAATAAGAAACGGAGCAAAAACAATATGTCTCCGACACTTTGTGTTCGGAGACATAATAATAATAAGAAACGGAGCAAAAACAATATGTCTCCGACACTTTGTGTTCGGAGACATAATAAGAACGAGCTATAACTGTGTTGGGATGCCAACACAAATGTCTCCGAACACCTCCCCATGTCAGAAATGCTTTTTGATGCCAGATATGCACTCAGGATCCTCAAAGAACCCTAGAAACTAAATTTGGCTGAAATCGGACGGACTTGATTTTTGGCCGCCATTTTCTTCAATGGCGGCCATTTTGAAACATTTGAAAATTGATTGGAAGGAGATACTGATGCTAGAAATGAATTGTGGACCCTCAATTGACCCCAGAACCCTAATGTTGAAGAGATTTTAACACTTTCAAAAATTTCGTTATATGGCGGCCATTTTGAAAATGGCGGCTCAAAAAAAGTTTTTGATGGTGGAAATGGACTCGTGGTCACTAAATTACACTAGAAATAGAATTTGGTTGAAATCCGACAACCTTGAGTTTTTGACGTTTTTTGGCCGCCATCTTGAAACGGCGGCCATTTTGAAAATTTGAAAAGTTGAATGCACCCCTCCTAGTGACCCCCTATCAGCTCACAAAGTTTGAATTGGATCTGTCGAAGCACTTTCACAAAATCGGTCGGACAAATTCTCACTAAAGAAGAGGAATAATAAGAATAAGAAGAAAATAATAATAACGAGCTATAACTGTGTTGGGATGCCAACACAAATGTCTCCGAACACCTCCCCATGTCAGAAATGCTTTTTGATGTCAGATATGCACTCAGGATCCTCAAAAAACCCTAGAAACTAAGTTTGGTTGAAATCCGACGGATTTGATTTTTGGCCGCCATTTTGTTCAATGGCGGCCATTTTGAAACATTTGAAAATAGATTGGAAGGAAATACTGATGCTAAAAATGAACTGTGGACCCTCCAATTACCCCAGAAATCAAATGTAGAGATTTTAACATTTTGAAATATTTTGGTATATGGCGGCCATTTTCAAAATGGCGGCTCAAATTTTTTTTTGGATGGTGGGAATGAACTCGGGGTCACCAAATTACCCTAGAAATAAAATTTGGTTGAAATCCGACAACCTTGATTTTTTTGACGTTTTTGGCCGCCATTTTGAAACGGCGGCCATTTTGAAAATTTCGAAAGTTGATTGCACCCCTCCTCATGACCCCCTATCACCTCACAAAGTTTGAAGTGGATCTGTTGAAACACTTTCATAAAATTGAGCGGACAAATTTCTCTGGAAAGAAGAGGAATAAAAAGAAGAAGAAGAAGAAAATAAGAATAATAAGAAACGGAGCAAAAACAATATGTCTCCGACACTTTGTGTTCGGAGACATAATAAGAAACGGAGCAAAAACAATATGTCTCCGACACTTTGTGTTCGGAGACATAATAATGAGCGTTACAAACAAAGACAATGTTGTTACTAGCTTTGTCAGCTGGAACCAAAACATATTCCTCATGTAACCTATCTCATTCTTTTATCACTTCTGGGTTACTAAACACAGAAGGATAGATGGTACGTACTTTTATTTCCATGTGTCTAATGCGGGATTTTAATATCCCTCTTATGCTTTTAACCCATTTTGACAATGTATCAAGTTCTTCTTTTTCATATATAGCCCATCGTCTGGCATAATCTTCGACAGAATTCATAATAGAGATGAAGTTCTGTCGCCAATTGAAAGACCGAGGTTTTCTGTATTTAGGACCTTTTAGAATAAGTGATTTGAGGTCCTCATTTTCAACTATATCAACATTACCAGTAATGACATGTCCAGCTGGACTGTAGTTGAAACAAGATGAAGAACAAGAACATGTTGGTGGATTACGTATAAGATGGTCTATATCTAGGCACTGCAAAGTTTGTTTATAATTGAAAAGTTTGGATGCAATAGTAGAAGTATAGCTGTAGGAAATACAGGGTGTAGACTTGAACTTGAAATAAGTTGGAATACACGACTGAACCCTTTTATGACGAAGAATGTTGCTTATGTTGACGGCATCTATTCCTTTGTTTGTAAATTTGAGCTTAAGGAACTGGCGGCATGATTTGGAAGGAATATCATCCATGGTCCGTGCTGGTTTATAGAGCCTGTGGTAGGCAACATCCATAATCATAGAGTTCAGTCTATATTCAGGTGTTGAAAAATCCAAGTATAGACTAGCCATAGCTTCTTCAAATAACGTGTGTAAAACTCTCAAAGGAATAGAGTAAAGTTTTGTACGAATATGATGTGGATCTAATTGTCTGTTGACGTAAGGCAAAAGTGAATCAAACGTGACATCATTTATACTTGGTCTTTTATATAAACAATGTCCATGACTGCGTTTCCGTCTTTGAGTATTGGGAAAGAGTCCCATCACATTCACGTTATTTCCTTGTGGACTAGTCAAATTTCCCACATCACATACATTATCATTGCATCCATATAGAAACGCAGTGCCTAGGGTCCTGATCCAGTGATCTTCTCGTTATCTACGAAAAGGGGTACTTAATGTTGGATTGTTTGTGTGATGGTAATTTTTTTTCTAAAATCCTTACCCTCGTGGACAAGATGGAGTGGTCCGGTGCATTAAAATCCTTGTAAAGAAGTTGGTTACCACCATTATTAATTGAAATCTGTGCCCCGATATTCTTTGATTAAGTGTACCCCTGGTTTCTCCCACATAGATTAAGCCACACAGGTTACACTCAATGGCGTAGACAACATTAGAAGATTTACAAGTCAGATTATCAAAAGTTTTGGTACAGAAATGTGTATCTAAATATCGAGTTGAAACCACATTAAGAGATTTTGGAAGAAAATCTGCAAGATAAGAATACAAAAACGGGTAAGTTAATAAAGAGGCACAATTTGTGCCAATGGAAATTCCAACAAGATGACATAAGTATTGTCAATAAGGAACTCCAGCAGCACCTTTATAGTGTCAACTTCTGAGTACTTGTGTGTAGGAACGAAATGGTCTATATCAATATATTTTAGATAACTAATCACAAGTTATGAATGTTTTCCAAGTTCCATTAATATGGAGGAAACAGCTGTCTAGGATATAAAAAGCCTAGTATTTCACTTATCGCAAGGAATGGTGGTGTAAAGTGTTAAAACATTGTTATATGTTTTGATGTTGTTGATTTGGGAAAAGTTTTGTGATTTCAAATTAACAAAACGTTCTTTAGAATGTTTGAGAATCCACATTTACATCACAGTTCGCATATGTGTAGCACAGTACGCCTGAAGTTTCTTCTTCACAGCAGTTAATATTTTCGTGATGGGTAAAGATAGAACATTTAGGAAATTCCTGGAAAATATATATGGCTTTTGCGAAGTTTTGGAATCCAGTATAGATATAGTAACCTAAATCATTCATCTCATTGACTGGGTATTAAATGTGTTAAAACTGAAACGTGAGTTTGAAGAATTTTGTTATTTGAAAGGGAATTTTAGTATAAGTTCAATTACCTAATGTGGAATTAAAGCCTAGTTCTTCGATTTATAAGCCTTACATAGGACGACTACGTTGTAACAAGCTTCGTCAGTTGGAACCGGTACATACAGTGTATTCCTCATGTAAATTATTTAATTCTTTCATCATTTCTAGTTTACTAAAAACAGAGGGATATATTGTTTGATATGAGATTTTAATATTCCTTTGATACTTAAAAAGATTTAAGGTCCTCTTCTTCATATTTACTGTCTTTTGCTGTGATCCATTCTGACATGGTTTCACGTTCTTTATATTTAGCCTATATTTTGGTATAATCTTTGATAGAATTCATAATAGAGGATGACGTTCTGTCGTCAATTGAAAGATCCGGATTCCCTGAATTTAGGATGCTTTGAAATTAGTGATTTCATGTCGTCATTTTCACCTACTTTTACATCACCAGTAATGACATGCCCAGGTGGTCTATATTTGAAGAGAAGTGGAACAACACGTACGAGGATTTTTGTATCTTGTTACTGTATATTTTGTAATGTAAAAGTTTTGATGCAAGTGCTTTTATTATGAAATAAAATACATTGAAATTGCATAGATATAATTGATAAAACGGTGGTGAATATAAGTAGAAGAAACTTTTAGATGGCGTTATGCATACGATTGAGAAAATATACAGATGGTGTTGATTCCTTACTAATAGCGATGCCAATCCAAACTGATACAAAACAAGAACTTGCAATTCCCGATAATAGGATTCGTACAAAAGATATCTTTGTAACATTTCTAATGATCTATGAAAATGAGATCACTATTCTTGTGAACAGAATGTATTGTCTATAAAGTGAATATCTGTATACATTGTAAGTGTGGGAAATATATTCTTATTTATAGAGGTACAATTTTTGTCCTAAGAGGAGTATCTTTTATTTAAGGTGGTTCACTACACCCTGAAATAGTTTCTCAAATCAGTACAAATTGATTTAATCATAAAAGATATGATGATATATCATAAATATGTAAGCCAAAAAGGCAGAAAATATGCAAATTCGGATAAAAACATGATTTTAAATATATATATATATATATATATATATATCAACACATATGAACAAAAGACTCTGGCGGATTTAAACTCGAGATCTGTAGTTAACCACTGAGCTACGGTGATATACCAACAAAACGATCGATACACATAATTTCATAAAACATTTAAATCGCCATCTTGTGACGCAGTGTCATAAAGAGTATAAGCTTTAGTGTAGTGAGCTACCGAAAGAGATTCCCTTTGAAAGGAATCATTTGAGGAAAGAGTTATTTCTTTTGATAAAACAGAGAGTATATCTACTTTCAAAGCGATATATACACATTACACGTATTGAAAGTCACCCTGACCTATATTTAAAGATTTACTGGGGGGGGGAGGGGGTTATGATTCTAACAAACTTGAATCTACACTATGTCAGGAAGCTTTCATGTAAATGTGAATTTTTCTGGCCCAATGGTTCTTGATTTGAGAAAAAGATTTTCCCAATATATTTGTATGTAAAACTTTGATCCCCTATTGTGACCCCACTATACCCCCAGGGGCCGTGATGTTAACAAACTTGAATCTACACTATGTCAGGAAGCTTTCATGTAAATGTAAACTTCTCTGGTCCAATGGTTCTGAGAAGAATATTTTAAAAGATTTTCCCTATATAGCTGTATGTAAAACTTTGATTCCCTATTGTGGCCCCCATCCTACCCCAGGGGCCATGATTTTAACAAACTTAAATCTACTCTATGGTAGGAAGTTTTCATGTAAATTTGTACTTTCCTGGCTCAGTGGTTCTTGAGAAGATTTTAAAAGGTTTTTCCCTATTATATTCGCATGTAAATCTTTAATCCCCAATTATGGCCCCATCCTACTATTGGGGACCATGGTTTTAACAAACTTAAATCTGCAATACGTAAGGAAGCTTTCATATGAATTGCAGCTCTTCTGGCCCAGTGGTTTGGAGAAGAAGATTTTTAAATGACCCCACCCTATTTTTGTGATTATCTCCCCTTTGAAGGGGACATGATCCTTCTTTTGAATAAACTTGAAAGCCCTTTGCCCAAGGATGCTTTTTTTAAGTTTTGTTGAAATTGGTCAAGTGGTTCTGGAGAAGAAGTCGAAAATGTGAAAAGTTTACAGAGGGACACACGGATAGACAGACAGTCGGACGGACGACGGACAACAGGTTACAGGTGATCAGAAAAGCTCACTTGAGCTTTCAGCTTAGGTGAGGTAAAAATCAATATCTGTTCACCTTTGAAAGTAATTTTCATAGATACACAAGTCTTAAAAACTGCTTGAGTTATATGTTTAAAATTGAAAGCAATATACCACCATCTGATATTAAAAAAAAAACGACTTGTAAGACAGTAGTATTTGAGGGACATCTTCATGTCATTAATTCCACACACACACACAAAAACCAGGAGCCACACTAATTAAGAGAACAGCTGTCGACGACATCTGGTTAACATATGTATGCAATCTAGTTGAATTCGAAATATTCCTTAGGTTAGTGAAATACCAAATGCTGCTATCGTTTCTGTGAAAGACAATAAAGGTAATTATGGCAATGGAGTTGGAGTTTTGCATTGCGATTACTGCGCCCGGTGTCCGTCTATATGATTGTTCATGGGTCGCCCAGTGTCTGTCTGTATGATTGTTCATGGGTCGCCCAGTGTCCGTCTGTATGATTGTTCATGGGTCGCCCAGTGTCCGTCTGTATGATTGTTCATGGGTCGCCCGGTGTCCGTCGGTATGATTGTTCATGGGTCGCCCAGTATCCGTCTATATGATTGTTCATGGGTCGCCCAGTGTATGTCTGTATGATTGTTCATGAGTAACATTCCGAGAATGTCTACCTTGATTACTTGATTCTTCAACAATTGTTATGGATTCATAGAGGAAGTGCATGAAACAAACTTAAGAAAAAAATGTAGATTTCCAATAAAACGTATATTACTCAGTATGATTTGGTGACATTAGAAACGTCTCTACCTCGCTGAGGATATCCGAATAGAAACGTCTCTACCTCGCTGAGGATATCCGAATGACACAATCTACATGTATTTTATGTTGCGTCTACTTTGGCATTCATGATGTAAAGATCAAAATTAAAAGAACAGTGGTTTTACGATGAATGTTAAGTTATCTATGACATGCGTAATCTCCTAACGTGACTCCGTCTTTTTATCTACATGTACCTACCCAATGACACCTTCGTTGGAGTCCTGGTGAAATCATGTTTTATGTATATGGTGTGTACTTTTGTTCTACGAGTTCACACAGTAAATCCCCGTTACAATTTATGAATTCCTACAAAAGAACTCGGTGTTTGAATTTAAACCTACTCAACTGAATCAACGATATATTGATAAATTTTAATGGAATTTTAATTTTCTCTGGTGCTCACAAACAATGTAACGCGATATCAGCATGAAGGTTTATTACTATCTTGAAAATGGCTTGTAAGACATGGATAATTCATAAAGTTAATTAGAAACAAAAAATTACTCATTCTTATTTTCAAAATGTTAATAAGACTGGTCACAGGTTGGAAATAACAGTCGAAGACAATAAGAGCCATAATTAAGAATCATGATTACCACGGAAGCAAATGACCGCCATGCCCAGCAGGTGAATTGGGGAAAAGCAGCATGCATTTTTATTCTCATTTTATTCTACAACACGTGGCCTTAATGAGAACTGAAGAGAGAAAACAATATTAGACTCCTAATCATTATTGAGAAATTCTGCCCTCTTATACATTCCATCATTTGCATCGAACTTTTCCTCTTCAGAACCGAATATTTGTACTTAGGTAATCCACTGATAAGGTAGGCAATTCGTTTGCATGTACATCGTATCTCTCACTTCAGCGTGTCTAATCAAATTTTCTAATCAAGAGTGTTTTCATCTCAGTGGCGTCGTAGTCAGTATGTATTTCATATTTTCTGACAATCAGCATTATTCTTACAAAAATATCTTAATTAAAGCAGGGGCTTTTTTGTATAGGGTAAGACATTTGAGTGATTAGTGGAAAGGAACGCAGTATTTAGGGCATTAGGACATTTATATGCATTTACTTACTAGATTTTTCTGTACATACTTCTTAGATAAAAAGGATGATTAAATACGAATGCTTTTCTTAATTGCAGCACAATTAAGACCTTTTCAAAAACAAATTACAGTAGTAGAAAATATACCTGGGGGCTGTTTTTCTTTGAAAATAGTAACCAGTGCATACTATCATGGGTATCTTTACGTTGTAGTAATACTTTTGAATGAAATAATTTGACAAAAATAGAAAGTGCATGCGACGCAACCTGTAATGAATGGGTAATATCGGTAATTACAGACTTTTAATTGCGCTCTGTTTCTCTGATTATAGAGAATTTAATGAAATCGTTGTCGTATTACCTGTACGATTTCTAAAGGTAACAAAACAATGTGTTACCGTAGCTGATGACGCTATGATGAATGTTAGGGTCAGGGGATTTGACAACCACGAGAACACCCGCAGGACATTTTCTGATGCAGATTTCGTGAAATGACCATTAACTTCAATACAAGTATCACAAATAGGTGTAAAATATTTTCTAACACAAGTAGGAATATAAGTGAAAGAAATCATGAATATTCAAATTATGCTGTCTTCGTGTTGCGCCGCAGTTGACAAATTTTCCCAGCTTGTCTACTGGATGTTAATGATAAACACAGTGTTGGTAAGTGTTCTGTTAATAATATAATACAGGGGGAAAATAATCCAACTTTTCATGGTATTGTTATTCCAGTTTTGCGAGAAATTCGGAATAGATGAAATCATCTAAATGTATTATCAATAATGTGTTGAAAATTGAATATAAATGTTCATGGAAAAGTGACCTTCAGCTGAAAAGAAACCCGAAAGCAAGTTAATACTGACATCTCATTTAGACTGATATTTCTTTCATGGCTCGTTTTTACTCTTTCCCAGCACAGGTTCTGCTTATTTTTCTTCAAATATTTCTGACAACACAGCAGTTATTTGCATTTTTTTTTGTTTCCTACTTTGAAGTCTGACGTAGGGTAAGGAGAAAGATGCTAGAGGTTGTCAAATATTATCATAAAATTTTAAGGAAACTAATGACATCTTACTGAAACTAATGAAAAGCAGTAAAAACTGCGAATGATAATTCCTCATTGCAAATTATCCAGGTAAATCTTGTATAAAATATCTAACCTATTTTAAATTGTGTTGTTGTTGTTGTCAAAAATCAACCAATTCTAAAATTCGGTACATGTACACCATGTACTAGTAACAGTTGTGAGTTTTGTGTTGGTGAAGACCGTTATATAGTTATATTGACCGTTAAATTACACATGGGCCGGGAATGTAATTGGTGGTTACGTTTCTAATAAGACATCAGTAATGATGTCAAAATCGACGGAATTCAAACCAATACCATCAAACATTAAAGAAAATTAAACCTGCAAATAGCTATTCTGTTTTGATCTGGTAAGGGGTATATCTATAATGTAATCATTAAAATGGTACATTTAGGAACACGTAATCAGCATGACCAGATACAGATAATTTACTTAATCCTGTCTATTTTATACCTCCAAATATCATTCGATCTTGTCCCAGATTTCTGTAAATAGAAACATTAGCACATTGAGTGCTATGTAGATGTATAAACGATCACTTTAATCAAGGGATTCCATAGGTCAATCACAGAACGAATTCCTGATATTTCAATAACTTCGAACAACTGATATTCCAGTTGTAATTAACTAATTGCCTGGTCGACATACAAAAAACTTAAATATCCTTAACAGATGCTAAGCCGACTTGTTGGTTCCAGTCTTGGAGAGTAGCCCAATACGATATGCAAAGTTCATGACGTAATATATGTCTGTATCTGAATAACTGCAACATAACAAACAGGTTTTATACAAGATCATACTCGTGTTCATGACAGCGAAACAAAGCTCCCAACAGATGGCAATATCATATAATATCACACACCCAGACTACCGGTGAAAGGCAATAATCGAAAAGCACATTTAAAAAAATAATAATCATATCAACAGATCAAAATATATCTCCAGCCCTTGACAACTCTTGTAAACAATGCCTGATGTCAGATGTCAAAGAAAAATGTTCCAAAAATGATGTAGTAGATAAAACACCGCAGAAAATAAAATAAAACTACGGGGAAATGATTGCCTTTTAGAGATCTGTTTTGTGTTTTTCCTGATGGAAACGCACCCGGGAGAAGAATCATCATCTCTGTATTTCATATTGTTTATTTTTGGAAAATGAAAATTAGTTTCCTGTGGAAGTGCATTGGAATAGATTTCCTTTGACATCTCTGATTCAGAAATTGACATGGCAATTAATGCAATACGTCTCAGGATTGACGGAGGTAACATTTTTTGAAGAAAATTACTTCAATGGCATTCCAAAGTAATAATTATTTTCCTATAAGAGTGCACATAATGATATGATTGTAACACCTTTCACTAAACCGAAATGTTTCACAACCACACCACCAATAAACGTAAGCGATTTAAAATAAAATATGCAACGTCTTTTGAAGTCATAGATGATGGGTAATGGAATTGTGTATTTAAATGACAAATTTATTTTTTTTAGTTTGTATAAAAGAACATATAAACATACATACATATCTATCAGACTAGCAGGACGAAATCGACCATGTACGTGGCGGCGCGTCGTCGTCAAACCGAGTTACTACTGAAGTCTACTTATAGCTTTAGGTGGAGATAGGGAGCGCGTAGTCAGTAACGAACATTGATTGCAAGAGTTGCCTGCTTCTGTAAGTCAACATTTCTTATACTCTCTATAACATGGATTGTTTGGAGCTCTCTGTTCCCATATCTGTAACGTGGTTGCTAGGTTTTGCAGCACCTGAGAAATAAGGTATTATGTTTTAAACTGTATAAAATGAAATAAATGATTTAAGATTCAGTAAGTGTTTGTTTACAGAAAAAAAAAATGCATGTTGATAATTTCAAAATATACAATGTATTTTATCTATTGTAAGTAAAATCGAAAAATGTGTCATATACATGTGTCACAAATATTTTTATTCTTAATAATTTATTAATTATGATTTCTCAAAGACAGTTATCTTCAATGGCAACGGGAAAAATCAAACATTGGACTAATGATACGTCGTTGAACATTGTCTAATCTATATTCATTTGACTTGGAAACAATCAATTCCATCTTCTGGATTTTTTTTTGATTTTTTATTGACTCAAATGCAAAATTTAAAAGCCACTGGTCTTTTGAGGGGAATAGAAATAATTAATAGTGATCTTAAAAGCAGACATTTGATAGTTTTAACAATAGTAATTTAGATCGTTTTTCAAAACAAGTCTCGGCAATTTCTTCCCCAATTTATGTGTTTTGTTGTTTTATCACAGAGTACAGCGTACTTCGCAGTAGAAGAAACGGTCGCGGGTGATGGTTACCTATGGCAATGTCTTACTGGTCCTTGGCAATTGATCATGGAATTACCTGTATAAAGATAATTGGCAAGTTGTGAGTATGAGCAAGGATTCCATCGGAGATATGCTATCACATGACGGAGTGATATCTGTCAACATGTCCCAAGATTCCACAACAATGTCGGTTTTGGACGTAGCCAAAGATTTAAACAGAAGCAACTTGACAAACTCGAAGTTCTTTATTAAGAACCATTACCTCAGTCCTATCAACCCATACCATCCATTCGCATGGCCCCTGGATGTAGCGGTGGTGTTCATTATTCTATATTCCCTGACCACGTTGTTGGCTATTGTCGGAAACATAACAACTATCATTGTTTTTACCAAAGGTAAACGGTCAAAGACAGACATTAGACCTTTTTTATTGAATCTGGCATTTTCGGATTTAATCATGGCTATATTTTGTATCCCATTTACTTTCACCCACGAACTTCTGGGGACCTGGGTGTTTTCAATCCCTATGTGCCCTATCGTCGTGTTTCTACAAACTGTATCTGTCTCGGCTAGTGTCTCAACCAATATGGTGGTTGGCATCGACCGTTTTCATGCAATAGTCTCCCCTTTGAAATCCCACAATGCAACACCTCGATATAAAATCATTATATTGTGCATATGGATATTTGCTGTATCCTTAAGTGCTGTCCAGTTAAAAGTCTGTGAAACCACGAACAAAAACGGAAGCATAGTGTGTGACGAAGAGTGGCCGGATGACGGATTACGGATCGCCTACTCCGTTCTCGTGTTGGTGTTGACTTACGTGATTCCGTTGCTAATCCTGGCTGTAACTTACTCCATTGTTAGCTGTATTCTGTGGAAGAGAAAAACTCCCGGAAATGCCGACGCTCAAAGGGACTCCTACCAAATCAAGTCGAAAAAGAAGGTAAGTAAACGAAACACAAATACTGATAATACATGAAGTTCTATCAATGGTTTAATCAAAGATCTTTAAAAACGGAAATATGTGCCGACAAATTTTGTACAAAAACTTTTTTTTTAATTCCAGTGAGTTAAAGTGTGTCACTACATTGATGTTGCACACATACTGCACTTTTTTCTTTTTTCATCAAGTTGCTATCCACAATTTTTTAGTATGTCCTTAGTGTGAAAAGTCTCTTCTCTTATTTCCTCTGGGAGGGCACCAACAAACTATTCTATTAATACATTTGACTAACTGAGGATTTGTTCACACTACACTATATTCTATATAGTCAGTTTAGCACCACCAGATCTTTTCAATGTGTGCAATGATAATATACTAACCCTACTTTTATTAATTTCGTATTCTTAAAACCATGCTTATCCCAATAAAAATGCACGATATGTTGATGTCATTTAAATGGATTTGGAGGGGGGGGGGGTTACAAAATTTTTCAATTATCACATTACGTAACGGACAGTACGTCGGTCTATAGAGACGTTACACACAATACTGGTATAACCGGGAAGTTTTATAGAGACGTTACATACAATACTGGTATAACCGGGAAGTTTTGTAGAGACGTTACACACAATACTGGTATAACCGGGAAGTTTTATAGAGACGTTACACACAATACTGGTATAACCGGGAAGTTTTATAGAGACGTTACACACGATACTGGTATAACCGGGAAGTTTTATAGAGGCGTTACACACAATACTGGTATAACCGGGAAGTTTTATAGAGACGTTACACACAATACTGGTATAACCGGGAAGTTTTATAGAGACGTTACACACAATACTGGTATAACCGGGAAGTTTTATAGAGACGTTACACACAATACTGGTATAACCGGGAAGTTTTATAGAGACGTTACACACAATACTGGTATAACCGGGAAGTTTTATAGAGAGTTACACACAATACTGGTATAACCGGGAAGTTTTATAGAGACGTTACACACAATACTGGTATAACCGGGAAGTTTTGCGTATATTGTTTCTACGTTCATTGTTTTGTATCAACATGTAAAATTTTATGATTTTATGCACTTTTCTTTGTATAATTATTATTTGCGACTTAGTCTCTACATGTTGAAGAAACTCCTTAAACCAACAAAATGGCCTTTTAAGAGAAATAAACTTTAGGAACCTCTTTCGCAGAAAAATCTGAAGTCGCGCAGTGGTTTTATAATAAAATTACATGTGACGACATTTTGTGCAGAAAAAGAGAGGTGTCGCAAAAAATGGGGGTGGGGGTTTGAATCCAGTGGAATGCTTACCACAATACCACAAGCAATGTAAGCATACCAACCACAACAACTACCATAATTAACCACTTTTCGTCCGTGTATTCCGGTTTTCCCACATGCACATCAATGACACTCTTCGCCCCAACATCCAAGTGGACGAGTGACGTTAATAATTATAGTAGAAATTGTTAATCGTCGTAAAATAAAGTTTTGGGATGGATTCTTCTCATATCTGTTGGATGCGTTAAGTTGTTATATTTCGTATTCAACAAATATAGAATATAAACATTCGTTTGACACAAAGAAGTTGTGTGTCAAGGTCAATTTAAGGTCACACTCCTTTCATATTTTAAAAAAGACATTGGAATTCAATTAGAGCAGATATGAATTGTATACACTTGCGATTCATTACAAATTATATCTTAATTTGCAGCATAATCAATTTATATGAACTTATCACTGCCTGTTCGCTTATCAGAACTGATAAACACTGATAAAAGATAAACCGAATTTCCTCTAATGATATTTGCATATTGATCGCTATTTCTGTCATACTTTTATAACTTAGATTTTTTTTCCAAAGTTTGTATACGAGAACATTGGTGTAATAAGACTTACTCAAATTTTTCTAAGAAAAAGATTAGTAGGGAATTTAAGTGGCTCCCAGAGGGGTAGCAAATTTTAAATATCATACAAATTTACTATAATATAGTCTCCGGCCTATAAATCAAATTTTCCAGATCGACCCCTCTTAGCGATAAATGTTACAACTGGAAGTAAGAAATAGTGATGTGGTTCCGTGTAAAAGAAGTGTTGCACCAAGTTCAAATTCATTTATTTTCACTCGCACCATCCATCAGTGGTACATGAGGTACAATTACGAATAACAGATAATGGTAAGTCGTCTTAATGAATCGTGAATATATAAAACGAAATACGAATAATAAGAGAAAATACAAGAGATACACATGCTATATCTACAAAGGAAAAGAAAAAGTAAGAGATATAAGTTATGGAGGACAGACTGCATCATAAAGTTTAGTTATGAAGACTCTCTTAGTTTGACATTATCTCACAAAACTTAAGTACATTTGGCTTATTACAAAATCTGGGATGTAAAAACTTTTCCCTGATACCGAAGCGGGAACTTCCCTAATCGGAGCTCCGTGCCAGCACTCGTGACGTAGAACTGACCTTCATCTATATTTATACTCTTATTGCGTATTTGCCATTTAATTAAATACATGTAGGATTCCCCAGTACAAAAGGCAAGCCTAATACATTTTAGTGTTAATACATTATACATGTAGTCTAAACATAATTTTTGAAAATGTGAAAATTAAATTGTCTTTTCCCCTTCTGAGTGTCAAATACAATGTACACGGTTACATGTTACGAGTGTATCAAATATTTAATATCTATACTACTACAGTCTAAAAGCTCTTACATTTAATATCTATACTACTACAGTCTAAAAGCTCTTACATTCGCATGTATTATTTTCTACCAAAAGTTGGCAACTGTACATGACTCTAACCACAAAACAAAATATGGGAAGTTTAATACGCATTAATAAAGTTCAACATAATTTCAACATTGCATGCACTTGAAAACATTGATTCACTATAGCAATTTGCTATTGGAATACATATCATCTTATCCACTGAAACTGTTTAATGGTTATTTACCTTGTTCGGCCTTAAAGTTTTTCTTTCAAAGCTTTGCAAAGTTTACAACGGTTTTTCGTAAAAGGCGCCATGCCTTAGTCAACACCTTTCACTATGAAAAACATACAAGTCTTGACTATTAAAACACATGTATTGCATGCTGTATTCGGCGTGTTTGTTGCGAGTCCTATTCCCAAACTAAACAGTGTCCAGGATGGAAGCTTATTTCAAACTCGGCACATTGTAATAAACAGAGATTTGATATGAAACATTTATAAAAACTAGAAGTGTGTTTCAATTAAGAAAGAAATCAAGATGGAAAACGTAATATTAAAATAAAATGTGTTCTTGAGGGATTCTAACCCGGTCGTTTTAAAAAAGAAAACATCTTTACAAATAAAAGTCGATGACTTACAGTTACCCACTGAATAATCCAGCTCCGGCAATTACATCGCTTGGGGTCGAATTTACTACTCGACCCCAGGCGATGCAACTATTACTGTAATCCAGTAGACCATATTACGAAGGAAAATTAACGTACAGATGAAGGTGAAGAAAATAATATCAATGAAGTAGTTTCGATTTTTGGATTTTACAAAAAATGCCCCGTGAAACAGATTTTCAAAGCGATATTCTTTTAGTGGAAAACTCGAAGAACATCTTCATGCTATATTTATTTTGTTTAACGGGGGCAGTTTTTATGAAATTCGGGGATACCCCTTCATTTTAACGCTAAAAATCATGTAAATCGCTTATTGCTTGATTTAAACTCGAATTATTTTGGATAATTTTTGTCAATACACGTCTTTTAAACTTATTTTCAAAAATGTTTGAATCAAGACAGAAGTTTCGATTGGTTTTATCATATATCTAAATAACTTAATTTTATCGATCTTTCATGCAACACCTTTAGGGATATTAACATGAAGACGTGCAACACCTTCTTTTTGAACATAAATTCATGTATTTAAACTGTTCAAACCAGGGGCGGATCCAGGAGTTGCGGTTAGGGGCTACTTAATGAGACGGGGGGGGGGGGGGGGGGGGGCTGGAAAGATTTTGTCATTTATTTCTCCGAGAGTGGAATAAATTATTGCTTCTTTTATCTTTTCCATTTCTCACAAGAGACTCCGATGTACCTTAAATTTGAACATTTTAAGGGGGGGGGGGGCAGCCGTGAATCTAATCACCACTTTACATTGAAATATAGATATACAAACAGATGGTCCATACAAAATAACAAGTAAAATATGCCTTTAAAAATATAAAGAAATAGAGTGTTACTATACGCGTTAAGCATGGGAATTCGAGGACCGGGAACACGTTTTTATTTTACTTTATGAATGTAAATACTTTTTTTTTTCAAATTGTTGGGCATAATGTTTTAAAGTAAATATTTATTTGTTTAGATGTTTAACAATATTTCTTGTTGCACCAAAGTGCAGTTAAGTATACAGTGTATATAATAGAATTCATCTCCAATTTCTTGTAAATTACAATGAGTATATATTCTGTCCCCTCTTGCCAATTAAGCCCAACGTCCACTTTCAACAGGTATATGGTGATAACATGTTTGAAATCTGCAGAATTGAATTACATAAGTGTTGGATAAAAACTTCGGATAGTTTTCAAACTTAAGTTCTTCGTATATTCTTTGATGTAATGCTATGAATGAATGTTGAAGAGTAGATTGCCAATTTGTCAGAATTGATCAAATAGCGTAAATTTGACTTTCACCTTCCACTTTGGATGGCATTGGATTTCATCAAGCCGGATTTTGAACGTCCACAAGAGTTCAAAATATTTTTAACATTTTCAATCCAACCAAATTTTCCTCGTGCTACTTGGTTTATGATCCTGTCTAATTCATAAAGAAAATTTGGAAAAAGAATTTTTTTTCTGCTCCAGAAAGTTGATATATTTGACCGCCTTATTACAGAAATAACCAACACACTAGTATAGGTTTATCTCTCGTCGTTTGGGTTTTCAAAATGATTCCAAAGCTGTAAATTAACTCCGATTTAAAAGAAGCCACTTTCTGTGCGCTCACAAAATGTCTCGGATGACATTTTCACGTCATATTTTGACTCGACGTTCGGTGACATCAATAGTGTGCGTGAAGTCAAACGAATGGAGGAAGAATTGACACGATGCAATCAGCATCATTTCCTTAATGAACACACGTGATACGGGTCTCGTATAACTTTAATGGTTGTCTTGAAAATTTTCAGACGTTTCATGCTTGATTGATTGTAGTTTGCTTGACATCTCTCTCGATAATTTTTCACTCATACGGAGACGTCACAAAGACCAGTGAAGGGCTTCAAATTTAGGTCTTTACTCGGCGCTTATGGCCTTTGAGGGTTCTTTAGCGTGCTACACCTACTGCGACACGGGACATCAGTTTTTAAAATCATCTCCGAGGACCCGTAACATTCACACCTGATGCCAAGCGTTTGACGATGGAACTGTCACTACCTGTTTTAACGACTCAGGTTTGTCGCGGCCGGGATTCGAACCCCGGCCTTCCACATGCAGGGCGAACGCTCTAACCTCTAGGCTGAAGCTGCTAAAATTTGAAGTTTCAATGTTACCATAAACTCCGGGAGAAAATTGTTATTAGTTATCATTCTTGACGATGAGCAAGTATATAAAAGATGAAACATTTGAAAACATATCAATAGGCATTATATATCATTCAATATTTTTAAGAATTGTATTTCTAGTAAAAATCGAAGGGCGACAAATCGTACCTAGTCGAATCTTTTAAAGTTGGAAAAACCTTAAGGGGACATGGACACGATTTGTGCTGAAATTTCTCAAATTTTATTTTTCCATTTTTATTGTTTATAATGCTTAACTGAAGTATTTCTAATGGTCAAACAAAATTTGAATATCAGTTTTTGAGTTACAAGTGAGATACAGCACTCACTATGTTTTGTCATGAAAACAAGGCTCGTGTCATGTTTTTGTTTTCATAGAGATTGCTTCATAGAGAATAGCATATTTAAAACAAAATAAGATACGCCCAACACTAGAAACTATTTAATTATGTTCAGAATTGACTTGTAAATTGAAAATTCTGCTTTAAACGACTTTTTTACTCGTATATTTAACCTGTGTAAACAAAAACATGGCACGAGCCTTGTTTACATAACAAAGAATTATGAGCTCTGTATCTCCCATATATCTCGACAAATGACATTCAAATTTTTGCTGACCATTTATAGAAATAGTTAAACCTTAGTTAAGCATTCTAAACATTAAAATGAATTTAAAAATTTTCAGCTCAAACCGTGTCCATGTCCCTTCAAGGCTATAACATGTTTGGATAAAACATCCTTGATAGATACAATTAAACCCAAAACATCATACAGTTATACAAGACTTTTATCTGTTTTCATGCCCAATATATGACCACGTTCTCGTACCTAAGTGCTGCATTAGGAGAGGTCTTTAGTAGTGCTGTAAATGAGTGTCTAAGCCCCTTCCCCCTCCGTAAAACATCTCTGCTGAAGATATACTACAAGCATTGGGTCATTGGTGTCAAAGCAATTAGTGTCAATCATGTCAGGTAAATATCTAATTTTTGTAGCAATTCATCCACATTTTCATCTTGAGACAGAAAAAAATGACTGTCTATAGGTTTTACATGTGCATGGTGTATATCCTGTAGTACCCTTACATAATACGAGAACAGTTACTAAATTGAGAACCCTTAGTTCATTTTCCTGATTTAAATTTTGATGTTAGAAAACACATTTAGCTTAATTAAGGTTTAATGTCAATCTGACTTGATTTTTCTACACGTCTGGTCTAGTTTACAACCCACTGAATCAATGTTGTATATAAAAAAATGTTTGAATATCTTCATTTCAGTAACAAAAATATCTGTGAAGTGATGGACTCTGACTACGTGTGTTCCAGTTGCTAAGAGCTATTGTCAGGGGTTTTTTTTTCTACGTAAAGAGACATAAATTTCAGTGTAACAAACATGTGAGAATGGTGAAAATGAAAATAGAAAATAACTACTTTCAATTTACATTCTTTATTTTGTTGCTTCATTTAAAAAGTATTTAAAATATTGACTGACATGTCCTCTATTGATGAAAATGATTCGAGCATTATCTCCCTAGATTGAAACATATTAAAAAAAAAACTACTTCATTTCTTGGGGGAAATTAGCTTTGTTCTCCTTAATTAGAGTCACCTGCATCAGGTGTGAGTTATTTGGTTCGCGTACTTTTGCATTCTTTCTGAAAAATGTTTTATATGTAGAAGTAATGTACATGTAAAATAGTGACTGTACATTCATCTAGAAGAATCATGCCAGTTTGACTTAGGTGGTCAACTCCCTTTCAAGGGGCATAGACACGATTTTTGATCGATTGAAATTGACAGCTTTTGTTATAGAAATAAAGATCTTTTATGAATAAGTGGATCATTAATATTTTTACAAAAGATATACTTTGTATTTACATAAAATCCAGCTCCCAAAATCGTGTTTGTCAACACGCATGTCATAACCAGGAAACCCCGTGCGGAAGTGAGAACACCAAGGTTTCTAAAAAGTATATGTCAAAAGCATTCAACATACGTTAATGATAGATCAATTTAGGGAGCAAGCACAAAGAAGAAAGAAGAAAACAAATTCGTTGTAACAGCATTTTTTCACCGAAACTGTCAACTGATAGTCGAGTCACGTGACGTATATAAACGGGGCTCGTGTCTTGATTTGAAAATGAAAAAGTTCAAGTGTCTCAAATATATCTTTACGTCAAATGTTGAATTTAGGTTTGTTGGTATGTTTTTTGTATCAAACTCGTGACCATGCCCCTTTAAACTGTGTACCGCTAAATCATTATCAATTTCAAAAAACTATTGCTAAAAGAATTTCCGATTCATGCAAAGGTTCCCAATAGGGTATATCGTGCGTTTATATAATGGTACCTATCGGGTATATCGTACGTGTTTGAAAGGGTGCCTATAACCCCTATTTATGGATAACTGGTAGGGTGGTGCTCTGTTTGACACAACTGAACACATAACACAGTTTGAGGAATTAGAATGGTCATTTATTAACTAATAAATGACAAAGGATTACACCAAAAAATCATTTAAAACAGTTAAAAATATAACAAACTAAGAACACAATACTGCAATTCATGCTAAGGAATTGTGACTAATAAAACATTACAAAAATGCCACAATCCTAAAAACTACAATATAAAAAATCATAAATACAATATTATGACTAGGAAAAACCTCAAGTTATAAGAGCAGATACTTTGGCAAATTGTATATACAAAAAGTGTCAAAGATGGGGTATCTTCCGCGCAGTCGATACAAAAGCTACTCTCTCGAACCGTGTACATATGTTAACGAGAGTTTTGACGGGGCATACACTAACTCATTCAGACAAACTCTGTGTATATCATGTCCGCATGCTGGTTGTGGCTTAATCTATATATGAAATGAATTAGCCTTTTTTTCATCTTAAGCTGTAGGATGTCTGTAAACAAGAAATTATTTTTGTACATTGAGAGATTTTTTTTTTTCGATTAAGGAATTTTTTTTTTATTGTTGACTGCTTCAACTGTAGATTAATTTCAATTAATGATTTGCCAATACGTGAAAACCCTTTATCTTACGTCAAACATGTGCGTGCCCTCTTGGAAAGGTTAATGAAATGTCACTGGAACTTCACTGTCAATAACTGAAGAACTGGATAGAAACCACAGAATCCACCTCTTTGATAGTTCATCAACTCCCTTCAGCTGCAGACAAATTCCTATTCATGGGCGCTTAGACTTTTTTTTTTTTTACAAGACTTATAGATATCAGAATGAAAACTTTTTGACATTGCGAAAAGTTGTGGAATTATAGTATCTATAATCTTCTCAAGATACAGCTTGGATGTCTTAAGAAGCGAAATCTTCCTTACACGAAACCTCGTTTTCTAGTCGTGTTGTTCTTTCTCAGTTACACTTGATGTAGCTCTGTTGATGACATTGATAAGCATTCTTTGGCCTTTCACATCTTTCTCTACAACCTCACAACCCTTCTATGAACAAGCGACTTCAGACGGTGAACAATAAATCGTGACAGTAGCCTTAATCCACTGAGCAGAGCAGTTATATTTCTGAAACATTGTGCATCATTGTGATATTAGATTACAACACGAATTGAGTTAATATTAGGTCTCTAATGCTTGGCTTAAGAACATAAATATCAGATATCTCACTATCACCGGACCTATAACATTGATTGACCCCTATCGTAATTCTCATTAAGTCACCGATTTCTTCCTCCAAGATTGATACAATTAATCTTTGGTTCGACGAAATTCTGCATATGAGCTTTTCATAAACCGATTTCCCTTAGGAAATATCATGAAGAGATCAGCTATTTTCTATTTTCAGTCGAATATCATGGATAGACACCAAAATGAAAAAAAATATCTATAAATGTTTACTACTGTAAGCATGACCCAACTCCTTCCACTCGCACAGAAGCTGTAGATCGGTCCGAAATTATAAAATAAAAATTGAAGTCCAATTATCTGGGTTTACGTGAATTTACTATACTGCCACAGAGAACGGGTTTGTAACAGAATATAGGGCGGCTATTTCACGTCGTAGTTGTCAGCCATCCTTCGTCATGGCTACAACTAACAGGGGAATAGACGGCTGTTCTGTCGGTGACGGCACTTTAAAAAAAAAATACATTGCATCATGTACATGTTCTTTATGTACAGTATATGCATAGGTGTACGTGTATATGTGTGTGTATGTATGTACATGTTTTTTTCTTTCTTCTTTTTTCCTGTTCTCTTACTCTGAATACTGACTTTGTGTATTGTACTGTAGTATTTGTATTTCTCTATACCCTTTGTTCTACTCTGAATACTGACTTTGTGTATTGTACTGTAGTATTTGTATTTCTCTATACCCTTTGTTCTACTCTGAATACTGACTTTGTGTATTGTACTGTAGTATTTGTATTTCTCTATACATTTTGTTCTACTCTGAATACTGACTTTGTGTATTGTACTGTAGTATTTGTATTTCTCTATACCTTTTGTTCTACTCTGAATACTGACTTTGTGTATTGTATACTGTATTATTTGTATTTCTCTATACCTTATGTTCTACTCTGAATACTGACTTTGTGTATTGTATACTGTAGTATTTGTATTTCTCTATAACTTTTGTTCTACTCTGAATACTGACTTTGTGTATTGTACTGTAGTATTTGTATTTCTCTATACCCTTTGTTCTACTCTGAATACTGACTTTGTGTATTGTACTGTAGTATTTGTATTTCTCTATACCTTTTGTTCTACTCTGAATACTGACTTTGTGTATTGTACTGTAGTATTTGTTTTTCTCTATACCTTTTGTACATTGGTTTATGATAATAAATCATCAGTAATCAACATGAGGCTAAGTTACATCCCATCACCGTTTTCTTCAGTGAAATGGGTATATAGGTAGTCGCAGGTTTGACTGTCTTTTGGGTATATAGGTAGTCGCAGGTTTAACTGTCTTTTGGGTATATAGGTAGTCACAGGTTTGACTTTCTTTTGACATCACAATATCAAGGTGACTGACGACCCCCCCCCCCCCCCCCAAAATTCAAAATATTACATGTAATCAAAATATAACATTGAATGGTTATTTTTTGAAAATCCCGTGGTATGAATGTCGCGTGATAGCAGATAAACTTTCATATCGAACTATCGTCCGTTATGCATTTGTCTGCTCACATACCATGTACCATTAATACTGGATCAGCGTGATTTCTAAAAACGATAGTTCAATTCTTCGATAAAATAAGGACACATGAGACTAAAAAGAAAATGATAATCGATATTTTGTTTTTAATTAAAAAACAGCCAACAAACAACACACGTCATATTTTGACAGTTAAGGTGACTCCACCCTCGTGTGACGTAATAGGTTTGAACAAAATCTTAACCTTGTATATGAATTTCCATTCAATGGGTATTTGTAGGTAAAGTAAAACACTGGAAAAGCTTATACATGTATATTCTATAAATAACCTACATTTTTAAAACAATGGACATGGGCAATAATTCTTATGCTAGTATATTCTCTACTGTATGTCTATTGTATAATAAAGGACACCACAGAGTCATCCACATCTGCTTCATACTTGGATATTTTATTAAAACATATATGTTAACAGCAAAACTAACAACTCAACTTCCAGAAAAACGGAATAACTTCAATTCAGCTTCTCCATCGTCAACTCTCTTTATCTATGTAGCAATATATTCCATTATCACCTACACATAATGTTTATGTCTCCCAACGGATTCGATACGCAAGAGCTTGTTCTGCGTATGATCAGTTTTGAAATCGAGACAGGCTACTGACAAATAAGTGGATGTTAGAAGTGGTCATTAAAGTCAGCATTTCGCAAATTCTATGGTCGTTGCATTATGTAAAACGGTCTAATTTACCAGTACAACCTATCATTGAGTCAAATGCTGTCTGAGGTGTTTAATACTACTTTTCACATTGATTTTTTAAATTACGGATTATTCTGTTTACCTTATTTAGATATAGGACCAACGGTGAGTGTGACCGGTCGACAGGGGATGCTTATTCCTCGAAGGCACTTGATCCCATCTCTGGTACATGTATATCCATGGGACCATGTTTGCCCAACTCTATATTTTGTATTCCTTATAGGAGTTATGAGATTGATCGTTATCATCACCTTTCATTTTTAAACGCAAATTGTACATACCTGTGTGTAAGTGTACCAATCAATTCCCCGCTGGTTTGTCCAGGGGTCCGTCTTCAGTGGCGGATTTAAGGGGGTGCACCTGACGCCCCACCCCCCTTCAAATTCAAGGTAAAGCATGGTATCTTGTTCGAAAGAAAATAACGATAAAAGAAGCTATCATTTTTTCCACTCTAAGAGAAATAAATGACAAGGTGTTTTGATTTATTGTTACTTTATTGGGAGAACTTACATTTCATTCTAAAATTAAAGAAAACCTTAAAATTCGTGCTATTTTATTAATTTCACCTCATTAAAAATGACAGAAAATAGTTAAAATTACATCAGAGGAGACATATTTCTAGCCTTATAAAATTCAGGAGCTACAGGGGCTTCGCCCCCAGGGTCCACCAGGATTTCAACCTGAACCCACTACAGGCCTTTAAGGCGGCCCCCAGACCTGTCTCATGAATTTGCGCCCCAAAAAATAAAGTAGCAGTTTTTAAAACTGTTAAGATTAAAATCTTGTCATTTTAACTAGTCTTGATGAATCTTTATGTTTAACGAAAGAGTGCAATTTTGTGACGTTGACATATACTTATATTATAGTGTATAGAAGAGTGGCAATATATACATTCATTTTTCTTCGATAATTGATTAAATTAAACTATGCTGAGTCGACAGAAATACAGTTTTTCTACTTTGAACCCATAATAGTGCGAGCACAGATCTGCCTTTTGAAAAAGTCATTCAAGCTTTCAAAATACACTGTATATATTTCATACATGTACCTTTTCTGAGGTTTCTGTGATTTTCTATTATTGTATTTAATGATTTCTGTTATTTTTACAATTCTTTCTCAATTTTCACCGTACACAATTAAAGTGTATTCATCTGATGCCTATGTACAAGAATTTAAAGTCTGTTCTATATCTTTAAAGATGGAGGGCGGTAAATGTCTATACTTTATTAGAAACATGTTTCGAATTAAGCACAACCCATTGTCTTGCCTACGAACTATTTCTAAAATACCACCGACTCACTGAAAATTCCAGACTGCATGAACCAATCATCCACCCATCCTAATCGAATTCCTATTGCGGTCATCAAACCAAGAATACTCGGTTACTGTACAACACCAATAGCATTTCAAACCCTCGAAAAGATGAAAATATTGATATTATTAACAATATATGTGCTTTTGATTTAAGGAACCTGAGAGAATATATTATACAAATATACTAGTAAATGACCGTTGATTGTTTAGTATAATTTCAAAATAATTCATTTCTAAATTGATGACTTTTCAAATAAACTCGATTTTTTTTTTGGTTGGAGCAGTCCTGATACGATAGAGACCAATAATGTATCTTTTCTCAAGATAGGTGATCACAAAGTTGCTTGAGGAAAACATCCCATTTGTGTGTGTGTGTGGGGGGGGGGGGGGGGTCCAAACAGTGTTGATGAATTTGTTTCCACGAAGAATACCTACTTGTCCTTTGATTAATAAAAGCCTTTGTCGCAATCACAATATTCAGTACTTACGAACCGAATGCTGAGGATGTTTGTTTTGTGTGAGTTTACAAATAAAGAAAGCAGACATAGGGACCGCGGCGGGTGTGACCGGTCGACAGGGAACGCTTACTTCAGGGGTCTGTGTTTGCCCAACTCTTTGTTTATATGTTGTTTTAATCCACATTTAAAAAAATTCACCCATGCTCTTTATCGTCGCCAGTTGTAGGTGAAGTGACAAATTTTGACGAATGCATGGCGTTTAAGGCCATACTACGTCGCTGTGATTGTATGTAGACACTTAGAGGGATAATACGGAAATATATGGGGTCTTAGAGGGATACTACTGAAACATATGGGGTTCTTGAAAAAAATCATATTGGGCTCGGCTTACGCCTCGCCCAATATGTTTTTTTTCGAGGACCCATATAATTATTTCTGTATTATCCCTCTAAGTGTCTACATAACGAAATTATCCGTTGACATTATTCATTATTTATGCTTTTCTAATTTACATGTACAACATGTAAATGGCTGGAAGGTATGTATTTTTGAGATGTTTTATCAAACGTACAAGAATGAAAACGTGGCCGTAACATTTAAAACATCAACGGCGGGATAAAAACAAGTTTTTCAACAAACTGTAAATTCTAAACTGAACTAATATAGAATTCGTATACCTATGACGTTATAATATGCGCTAACTTCCCACAATCGGATCACGCGCTCGTCCTTTTCCATAACCGGTTACGGAAATAGCCGAGTACTTATTATTTTCCAGTGACAGAATATATGTATTGTCGTGACATCATAGTAGATATATGTGGTCAGTAAGCCACGTGAAAGGGGCATATTGGCGATATTAGGTTAGTAAGAGGCATAATATCGTTGCATATAGTATTGATTTCAGCCAATGAAATTCCCAGATTTTTATCAGAGGCAAGATACTGCTCTTTATCGTGCTAATGCCTACCGTGACAAAGGACCTCCGTTAGAAGGACATATCTGATCCCGGATGCATGGCGAAGGAACAGCCACTATGTATGTTAACTGTGTTAAGTTTGAATTTGCGGCGGATCGAAAATCGAACCGGAGACCTCCGGGTTACGAAGCAAGCGCCCTAAACACTAGGCTATAAAAAGGTGAACTGTAAATCTTTTGGAGTAACAACCAAGCATTCACTTTTTAAAAATATCTTTGATGAGGTTCTTTGTCCCGTCGAGAATTTTTCACTCGTATTGAAACGTCATCAGCTGTAAGTGAAGTACCTCAAATTTAGACCCATGCTTAACGCTCAGTCTGACATAGCACTGGACCGTAGCAGTGAGGGTTCTTTAACGTGCCAACGCCTGTCGCGACACGGGACCTCCGTTAAAAGGTCATATCCGAAGGACCCGTGATTCTCACTTCTAAATGGCGAGTATTTGGCGAAGGAGCAATCACTTCCTATGTTTACGGCGGCCATGACACGAGCGGGGCTCGAACTCTAGACTTCGCGGTTACGAAGCGAACGCCCTACCACTAAGCTACCGCGACAGGTCTTGAGCAATTGATATTACACATGTAATTTGCACTTTTATTTAAAAATAGTTTCTTAGTTTAAATGATTTTGTATGATAGTAAATAATTTTATTATTATTCGTAATACTGTACATTTAATAAATATATTTCTTTTTATTTTCGCCCTTATCCAAAGTGGGCGAAATAAAAAAAATGGAGGAATTTAAACTCATTACTGAATGGCATTGGACGACCTAAAAACAGGATGGAATTGTTTTTAATAAATCGTCTGGACAAAATTCACTGATACATTACATTTCTTCTACCAACTATAACGATGTGCTATAAACCAATGGTAATGGGTTTGATTTTTTATGATATCCCTTGATATCTAAATCAACCCAACTGTCTGTCCGAAACAAATTCCAAAACGCTCACTAATCATAACACTTGCATTATACAGATTTATTTCCTCGAGAAAATGGTTTCTAAGATAAGTCAGAATACAACACGTTTTAGTGCGGGTTTTTTTTAATTTCATTTTTTGTTTCGGCTTTACGATTAGAGAAAAATCTGTATTGCTGCCTCACTAGGACAGATGCATAAGAACCAAGAACAATTCATATGGGAATAGAAATTGGATAAAATACTTTCCCTTAATGGGTTATTATTGGTCATTTCCAATCTTCTCTGGAAATTCTTATTATTGAATATTTTTTTTCAAGTTTGTATATTCTAAAAGATATATTGGACGTATCGAGATGACGAACATGAATTTAAGGATGGTAATAAATCATGTATTTTTGCTCGTCTGTTTCTCTGTCATTTCAACAAAGCTCCACAGTTCACTGAATGAACACGCTTACGTAGATGACTGGCGAAATGGACATGTCCGATGTGCCTTGAGAATTTCACTTGTGACGTTCTCAGCATTATTGTTAATCTAGTCATCAATATCCCTTCATTCATCATTTGTTGATATACAAATTAAATTAACAGAAATTCACTATTTTGGCATGCAAGTCATGTGAATATGAAGATCAGTTTATTGAGTTGGATCTGTAGCTGCAGAGCTTTTACGCGTTAGAATGAGTTTCTGTTGTAACCTTTTCCTCCAGATTCTGTAATGACACGAGACTCTAGGAAATGTATTGAGGAGAATACCTCTAACAGGACACGTATCTTTAACAGGACACGAAGTTCCGTAAGGATCCGGGTTAGAATAGGTCCTCAGTATCCCTTGCTTGTCGTAAGAGGCGACTGAATGGGGCGGTCCTTCGGGTGAGATCGTAAAAACCGAGGTACCGTGTCACAGCAGGTGTGGCACGATAAAGATCCCTCCCTGCTCATAGGCCGTAAGCGCCGAGCATAGGCCTAAATTTTGCAGCCCTTCATGACCGGCAATGGTGACATCTCCATATGAGTAAAAATATTCTCGAGAGGAACGTTAAACAATATTATATACAATCACTCTAACATGACACGTTAAAAGTCACACAACCGTTGGCAGTAACTCAGTGGTAGAGCGTTCGCTTCGTAACCGGGAGGTTGTGAATTCGAGTCCCGCTCGTGCCCTGGCCGCATCAAACCTAAGACGTTTAAGGAAGTTGGCTCCTGAGCATTTGAGCACAACTGCGCAGGTTGCTACAATTAAGTAAAAATTTAATGGTTCAATACTGATCCCATTGGTGCAAATATATTACACTGTAGACATCTATTACGAAATCCTTTCCAGTTAAAAAATTCTGTGTCAATTCAAATGTTGAAAGGGTTTGACAGAGACTATATTTTGTGGCGGAAGGATTGATTAATCAAAAAGTTCTATATCTGCGTGATATTACAGTTTCTGATTCATCAAATATATCTTCTATTTTTATACTCCTATACGTGTATTTCAGTTTTATAATGTATGATGCAAGTAGTTGAGACTTGGAACTAGATCAAATGTTGTTTATGGTTGATATATTTTTTTTCCATATAGAACACCCATTCAAATTTAAATTGATTTACTTGAAATTTTGTATAAAAATTCAATATTTTCGCCAATAATTTAAAAAATTTGGTCACCAACCCCCACTTTTTAAAGTTCTATTTTGAATTTTTAGACAAGACCTTGAAAATTATGTGAAGTTTTAGAAATTGACATAACTCATAATATGTCTCTTTAAACTCTCAAATTTGATATGAATATTGTAGTATATCAAGTGCTAAAAGGTCATTATTTAATTCCATTACTTGTATTAAACTTCTTTTTATCTGTATTGTTAGAAGACATGTTAATGTATCTATTTTATGTGATGATTGATTTCTGTTGCTTATATTGTGTTGACATCAACAGACAAATCAAGTTCAATTGAATAAATTTTAAGTGCAAAAAGGTCATGTTTAGCTCCATAACAAGCATTGCAACCCCAGTTTTTCTTTTCAGTTTCCTAATTCTCCTTCAAGGTAGAAATTAAAAATACACTTCCCAAAAATTGACATTGCTCCAAATGTCAGGTGCGAACCTTTTTAACATAGGTAGTGATTGCTCCTTTGCCAAACGCTCGGTATTTAAAAGTGAGAATCACAGGTCTTTCAGATATGACCTTGAAATCGGAGGTCCCGTGTCGCGACAGGCGTTGGCACGATAAAGAACCCTCACTGCTACAGCCCTGAGCGCTAAGCATGGGTCTAAATAGGTGATACTTCGCCTACAGCTGGTGACGTCTCAATATGAGTGAAAATTTCTGGACGGGACGTAAAACAAACAATCAATCAATCAAACTTAATTTATTAAAACCCTATACACCTTGTGACCTTACAATGCAAGTCTACAAGCCACCCGAACCTGTATCCCATTCCCATGCTCTCAATAATAACAGCTGATATCACTACTACAAAATATGTAATATGTGGCGTCAAAAGTGGCCTTTGATCAAATACATACCACCCGGAAGTGACGTAATACATGTATATCGATTTACATTATGAGTGACTTCGGTTTGTAACTGAGAACGAACCCGGGCTACACGAGTTGCAACGGAACGAATAGAGTTTCTGACGTATTGTGGCATTTAAGGTAGTACTCTACATCGTCATAATGGCTGACTTCCTGTAAAAACATGGATGAAAAAATCGATATCAGCAATATTTGACTTTTCCTTTACGATTTCAATACCTAGCCGAGTAGCTCAGTGGGTTTGAATACCGACTGCTGAACTGTAGGTCGCAGGTTCGAATCCAGCAGGGGTTTTAATTTTTTTCCAGATTACTTTCTATTAAAACTGTATTTTTTGACAAAATAAAGTAAATTTGAAAATTTTCAACTTCAAAATATTGTTGTACATATCCTCCACTTTTCATCCACATCAAATTTCTCTGGTGTAGCATACCTCCTTAAACTTTCTCCAACTAATTGGCGGATTAGAGAGAGAGGGGGGGGGGGGGGGGGGGGGCAGCCGGCACGCGCCCCCCTAAAATTTTCAAATATTATGTAAATCGTGGTATCTTCTTTAGAAAAATGTACTAAACGATAAAAGAAGCAATAATTTCTTCCACTCCCGGAGAAATAACTGACAAAATCTTTTGATTTCTTGAATTACTTGATTATGATGTAACGGATGTAAGAAATGACATTTTAAAAACATGTTTCTTAATACAAAGTTGTCAATCAGTTAATCCTTTGTGTCGAGAACAAGTTGTTGGTTTTTTGCTTTTACTTCTTTTTTTAAACTTTATTTTCTTTAATTATTTTAAGGATCACAAACAAATATGATAGTTTTTATACTTGTATTCCCAAAGAACGTTGTAGCTGACAAGCGGCGAAAGTAGCTGAAACAATAAAATTATAGCGAGAGAGAAGCATTTAATACAACGGTAATCACTAAAATTTCATACGAGTTTAATCTTTAGCTTTGACGTCATTGAAATATGAAATAACCCCCATATAATCGTTCTCTCTCTCTCAGCTCTATAGGTAATTCATCGGAAAGTCTCTCTCTCTCTCTCTCTCTCTCTCTCTCTCTCTGTAGAGTAAGGTAGTTATTGATCAGTACTTTACATCTGTCCTTCTCGAAGCGATGGACTCTTTAATTTTCACTTGGCTGAAATTCCGTAGCATCAAAGCTCATCTACTTCATTTCCTCTCATTAGAAAATTCTTTCTAGCAAGTTTTTGGTGAAACATTTGGATGTGATATTAATGAAGTATGTCGTGTATGACTCCCCGACATATCATGGAATGAATGATTAGTAATCATGACACGTATTTGGGAAAAAATACTTGTACAATCTATCTTAAGAACTAGGTCGAATCTTGTAATGTTGGAAAGTACTCAATGCGATGACTAAGGCGGATGGTTGTGCTCTACAATTAATTGCACATAACCTGCTGTACTTCTCCTTTCTCACCTAGAAAAGCTCAAGAGTTCGTTCATATTTAATCCAAATCATATCAAAGTTGTGTTTATGGGAATATTTAGTTCAATGGATTTCAATTCCCAAAGTTTCGATTAAACTTGAGGGGGAGTAACTATGTGACACAATGGATAATTTCTTGTTGTCAAGTAAATAATCTAATTGGTGGGGAATTTGAAATTTCATCCATTTTGCATATCCATAATAGATGCATATTCAAATTATTTGAAATAGTGAGTCAATATGTCTTTCATTAAGAAAAAGGTTGTGGGTTTTTTTCCTTCAAAAATCTGACTGGAGAGAAGAGGGTGCAGAAAAGTGTCTATGGTGCAACAACAGGTTTTGCTAATATGCACATCTACATGTAACTATCACAGAGAACCTCTCATAACATTACCCCTCAAAAACAAGAGACAACTTGGTGTACATCCGGGTTCTCTAACGTGAAAATGACGAGCATTAAATACCTTTTCAAGTATTGTAAGCAAATGGAAGCTCTCATATTTTGAAAACTCTGCTTTGTTTTGTTTTGAATTCTAGGTATACGTATCATTGCTCTTTGAATCTCCTTGTCTATTTATAGTGTATAATATCAGAGGTGTATATTTTGATTATATGCTTTGTAATGTGATGAATTCAGAAGTGCGATGGACTAACTGAGTGTGATGTACAGTATCGTGCACAGTTTTATGAGACACCTAAAGTGTAGTAAGAGTAAATTAATGCTGCTAATCATTGAGGCCATCGGCTTCTCCTTATGTGTGTAATTCTCACATTAAGGCTTATGTGTGTAAGCTATATGAAAATATTAAGAAATCGCTGTGTTTTTATTTCTCATATTTTTGAGATTGTTTGTTGTTCTTTGTAATTGTTCTTCTGCTACTCCTTAAACGTATTACTATTATGTTTATTTATACATACATCGTATTTCATGTTTCCCTCTGGTATCTAAGAAAGCTGTATTATTCCATATATGAACCTCTGGCGATTTTTCTTGCATGTACATTGTATTATATTTATTGTACCTCATGTACCGTTTAACATGGTTTGATCGAAATAAATTGAATTGAATTAATTCTAACATTGAGACTTATGTGTGTAATTCTCACATTGAGGCTTATGTGTGTAATTCTAACATTGAGGCTTATGTATGTAATTCTAACATTGAGACTTATGTGTGTAATTCTCACATTGAGGCTTATTTGTGTAATTCTCACATTGAGGCTTATGTGTGTAATTCTCACATTGAGGCGTATGTGTGTAATTCTAACATTGAGGCTTATGTATGTAATTCTAACATTGAGGCTTATGTGTGTAATTCTCACATTGAGGCTTATGTATGTAATTCTCACATTGAGGCTTATGTGTGTAATTCTAACATTGAGACTTATGTGTGTAATTCTCACATTGAGACTTATGTGTGTAATTCTAACATTGAGGCTTATGTGTGTAATTCTCACATTGAGGCTTATGTGTGTAATTCTAACATTGAGGCTTATGTGTATAATTCTCACATTGAGGCTTATGTGTGTAATTCTCACATTGAGACTTATGTGTGTAATTCTAACATTGAGGCTTATGTATGTAATTCTCACATTGAGGCTTATGTGTGTAATTCTAACATTGAGGCTTATGTGTGTAATTCTAACATTGAGGCTTATGTGTGTAATTCTCACATTGAGGCTTATGTGTGTAATTCTAACATTGAGGCTTATGTGTGTAATTCTCACATTGAGGCTTATGTGTGTAATTCTAACATTGAGGCTTATGTGTGTAATTCTCACATTGAGGCGTATGTGTGTAATTCTAACATTGAGGCTTATGTATGTAATTCTAACATTGAGGCTTATGTGTGTAATTCTAACATTGAGGCTTATGTGTGTAATTCTAACATTGAGGCTTATGTGTATAATTCTCACATTGAGACTTATGTGTGTAATTCTCACATTGAGGCTTATTTGTGTAATTCTAACATTGAGGCTTATGTATGTAATTCTAACATTGAGGCTTATGTGTATAATTCTCACATTGAGGCTTATGTGTGTAATTCTCACATTGAGACTTATGTGTGTAATTCTAACATTGAGGCTTATGTATGTAATTCTCACATTGAGGCTTATGTGTGTAATTCTAACATTGAGGCTTATGTGTGTAATTCTAACATTGAGGCTTATGTGTGTAATTCTCACATTGAGGCTTATGTGTGTAATTCTAACATTGAGGCTTATGTGTGTAATTCTCACATTGAGGCTTATGTGTGTAATTCTAACATTGAGGCTTATGTGTGTAATTCTCACATTGAGGCGTATGTGTGTAATTCTAACATTGAGGCTTATGTATGTAATTCTAACATTGAGGCTTATGTGTGTAATTCTAACATTGAGGCTTATGTGTGTAATTCTAACATTGAGGCTTATGTGTATAATTCTCACATTGAGACTTATGTGTGTAATTCTCACATTGAGGCTTATTTGTGTAATTCTAACATTGAGGCTTATGTATGTAATTCTAACATTGAGGCTTATGTGTGTAATTCTAACATTGAGGCTTATGTGTATAATTCTCACATTGAGACTTATGTGTGTAATTCTCACATTGAGGCTTATGTATGTAATTCTAACATTGAGGCTTATGTGTGTAATTCTCACATTGAGGCTTATGTGTGTAATTCTAACATTGAGGCTTATGTGTGTAATTCTAACATTGAGGCTTATGTGTGTAATTCTAACATTGAGGCTTATGTGTATAATTCTCACATTGAGGCTTATGTGTGTAATTCTCACATTGAGACTTATGTGTGTAATTCTCACATTGAGGCTTATTTGTGTAATTCTAACATTGAGGCTTATGTGTGTAATTCTCACATTGAGGCTTATGTGTGTAATTCTAACATTGAGGCTTATTTGTGTAATTCTAACATTGAGGCTTATGTATGTAATTCTAACATTGAGGCTTATGTATGTAATTCTCACATTGAGGCTTATGTGTGTAATTCTCACATTGAGGCTTATGTGTGTAATTCTCACACATTGAGGTCATGGGCGTCTCCTTCATGTGTGTATTGCTAACATTGAAGCCACTAACGCCTCGTTCATATGTGTAATTCTAACATTGAGGTCATGGGCATCTCGTTCAATTCTTACCTATTTGAGTCTGAGTTGCAAAACTTAAGAATCTTTGTAAGAGAACTCTAGTTCCACTTGTCATATCAATATGCTTCTCTGTAATGCGACTAAATCAATGTTCTGTCTGTGATATTTTAGTTTTCACTCATGTAGGTACGTCACCAGCTTTAGGTGATGTATCACAATTTTCCACCTTTGCACGACACCTACATGTACATATATGCACGATCATAGGAGTGAGGTTTGGCCCACGCCTACCATGGCTTCTGTTTGAAATATCCATGACTGTCAATTTCTGATGTCGGGTGCGTGGTGAAGAAACGTGCTTTCCTCGATATTTTACACATAAAACTCGTTATTTTTTTCCACAAGGAAAGTTCTACTTATTGGCTGGTTGCCTGTCCCCCTAATGTTAATAGTAGTAGTGAATGGTAGTGGAAATGTAAGCTTGAACCGATGAATTGAACCCTTACGTAAGGATCAACCCTTGCCCTTCCCCTCCCATATACACGAATTGGTCGGAGTTACCTCCACCCACCCCTTAATGCCTGTCGAAATTTTCAAACTGTGATGTCAACTTCTTCTCCGGTTACCCCACCCCCTGTGAAAAACGATGCCACGTGCCTGTAACACACCTGTCTATTGCGCTTTGACACGATGTTGAAAGTCTCAAACACCAAGCAACGCTGTTTTCATACCAGTCGTCTCTTAAAAGAGTATAAAAATCAATAGAAAAAAAGGTAAAGAAATGTTTATAACTAAACATAAGTACATGTACCTCCTCCCCTTGGTAAGCTATGTTAAAGATGTGTTTACAAAAACGAAACAAATTTACAACCGAAAATACCTAAATCATGCTTCTCTTGGATGCTGCAAATACTATGATAATGAAAGTAACAGGAAAGTACCTAAGGGGAGGGAGATGAACCCGGTAAGCATGCCGAAAGTAACGAGATTCCGATTGCCGCTTAATTCGTCCCGTGCTTTTGTAAGAATATTGCGCGTCTCTCTAAAGTGCACGGAAATGTCAACACAAAAACATCTACCGCCTGTCAAATACCGTACAATGTAATTTGTCAATAAAGGAGAATATGCTAATGATTTGGTGATAGTTTGAATTTGTTTTCGGTTGGGGTGGGGTTGTGTGCCAGTAGATTCATTATTTGATACACGTCCATGCAGTTGCTGCTTGGTTTGAATTGAATGAAAAGTTCAAGGATCTTGCACTTGTTCTAAAAACTGGGTAATTTGACGGAAGTTTCATGCGATTGTACATGCAATTCTTTTTTAGAATAGAGCAGTGGTCTATTTCAATTTGAAATGCATGCAATTTTGTCGTAGTAATCAATCAGCTATACAAGTCATCCAAGCATGTTGTGTTGTGAAAAGTTGGACAGGAAGCAGACACATAGAAAGGCATTGTCACCCACAGGTGCTTGAGGACAGGACACAGCACCTACCTATTTTGACCCATCCTATCCCTGCTACAACTCCGAAAATAAACGTAAACATACATTTCATTAAAAAATACCACACCCGACTATCATAATAGTTCTTTTCTCCAAAATTCAAAATCCTAAATTGTTGGAAATGGGAAGGGGGTTGACCCTTGCTACTTAGGTTCAATTCTTCAGTCTATGTTTACATTTTCATCATTCAGTAAATTCTATCAAAGGGGGGGGGGTAATCGTTAATTTTATGTTACTTTGCATGTAATTATAACGGAAGATGAAGTGAAGGTAGTCAAGAAAGAAGGGCTCCTTGGGCAAGTTAATTCAGTTAAAGTTAACTAACCGTGCAACTGGGTCCTCATTTGCACGAAGGTTAGTTAACTTTAACTAAACTTAACTTGTCATTAACTCGTACATTTAACTGTCAGTTAAATTTTACTATTAGTGTCTTTGAAAACTTAAAACGATGATTATCCTATTTATAACCCGTCTCCCCCCCCCCCCCCCCCCTCTCTCTCTCTCTCTATTAAATGGAACCATGAAATGTTTGTAGAATTTTGAAGGGATATAGATCATTTTGAAAGAGGAGCAGGAAAAATTATATGATATGAATTGCTATAAGTGTACATGAAACTGCATGCGACAAAATTCGTTTAAGATTAATCATAATATTACATTATATCGTGTGTATCGACCTTCAGTCAAGACCTCTGTTAGCTGCTAGGATGCGCTTTTCAGTGTCATGACGTCACATGTATAAATGGTAAGAAGGTGACGATTTGAACAGATTTCTGTCTTTCCTCCTTCAGATAAAACTGAAGCCAAATCAAGCTTTGAAAACGTTTTCATTTCCTATCGATTGATATAATGACTGGTCTTTGCAAAAGCAATCTAAAATTTAATCTGATACTGCATGTTGCGTAAACAGTAGTAAATTAGATTTAATTGACGAATGAAAATGGTAATGGTGAAGTACCGGGCAGACAGATAAAGGTTGCGATCTTCCATTCTCTATTTTGAAAAAAGCCCTAAAAAGTTCAAATTCCTCACATTAAGAAGCAATAAAGGTGCAATTTGAGAGTCATCACAGAACGCGCGCATTGTAAAGTTTATCAAGCGATAAAATGTTTTATAACTGAACAATTTTATTGGAAACATTTTCTTAGCAAACTTGGTTTGGATCAATTAAGAGCATTATTACACAAGGCGCCCTTTTCCATTTTGATAGGAAATGAAATAGGAGGTGATAAGATGTCCAATAAAGCATTGGAAATGTTAAAACACAGCTTTTCTGTAACTTAATTGTAATCATCAACATTACACTATATGAGCTGCATTTGAGAGCATAACAACTACATATATACTGTATTAGTTTCAATATATAAGCTGTTCTCTGTAGAACTGATACGGAATACAATTGTGAAGATGGTACAGATTTCCACTTTTCAAAATATAATGGAAAATGAGACAAAATCTGTTGAAGACATATCACCAAACCAGTTAACAAATGCGACGTCTCGGGAATTTCCGATTGCGTTCTAAAATAGCACAAAACTTGACAACGATCACCTACACTTGTCTAGTTCTTGTCTTTTTCAGATTATGTATTAAATTTCATTATCACTTGTAGCTTATTTGTGTAGGAAGTGTCACGTATTGCGGTATTACAAGATGGAATTTGAGAAACATGAAATATTTCAAAGAAAATAGCCTAAAAAGTGTATCATGATACCAATCGTAAAACGTTTCATGGTAAAAAAAAAAAAAAAATCCATTTTGACGAGCATATTCATTACAGACGTGTACGTATATAATGCGATCTTTCACTTGATATAAATAAATATTCTGTCGACAAGAAAGGATTGCTATAAGAAATAATTTCTTTTTTAAAATACACGAAATGATCTGCAACGCTTCACGTCAGCATAGTTTTTATGAAGCGGGTAATTCATTTCTTATAATCACATTAGTTTCATTTCTGTTGGAAACTCCAGTCTTTGAAATAGACGTTTTATATTTATCAAGATTCATACGCGCATTGTCCACAACTACAAAGTATTCATGAGGAAAATGACTGTCATTGCTATATGTAAAGATATCGAAGGCAAAAACATTGGAAACGTAAATATAAAATAAAATCCTAAACTATTTTCGGGTTGTATTTATTTGACTTTAGATATATTTTTTTTAATGAAGTTTCAATGCCTGAATCCTACCCTTGCTCTCTGCGTTTTACTCTATTTCTCCTCAAATGACTTGATGTGAACTACTAAGTGAAGATCTAAACGCGCGTGTGTACTTTGAAATTCCGTTTTAACATCTGCCTCTAATTCTTTAAAATTGAATTTAGGTGGAGCTAGCGGAAGTTCTTCATCGATCTTTGCATTGATAAAGATTTAGGAAGCTAAGCAATCAGTCAGTTAATTCAAAATTCGTATATTTTAATTCTTTATTTTAAAATACCGAATTTAAAGAGTCCTGTTGGAGGCATTCATAATTTGTTTCCTACTCGATTTATAGAACCACATTGTCAATAAAAACAGGGAATGAATATGATTTCATGGTGAGTTCAGTGATGACTGCTCGGTGGATTTTAAGTAATCTCATGTGTGGTTGATGATTTTTTAATTATTCTTAATAAATTAGCTAATCTGATCCCAGAGTTCCCTCAGATTAGGTTTTTATTACTCAAACGTGGTATATCTCTCTCTTCAAGTACACATACATATATATATATATATATATATATTCTGCACCTTTAAACTCCTCCTCTATACTCACCCGTGCTTCCTCGTTCTCTGATCATGTCTTCTTCTATATCTTTAAACTCGTAAAATGAATTGAAATGTACACTTTGTGTTGTCATCGTCCCAGTGGCACGCATTTTCCGTAGAGTTTATGTGTACCGCATCATCAATTACGAAAAGTGCGGACCACATGTAGCGATAAATAGGTGTTCTATCGGTCTCTATGCTTCGTTTGCATAAAATTTTGAAGGGTTCATTTGAATCCTCATTTTTGTGCCTTGTTCTAATTAAACCTAATGACGTGTTTATCCTGAGGCTGAGTTTTTACACTATTCAATACTGTAACGTCGTATAGTTTCAATTTCATGTTGCGGCAATGTTGTGTTTCAGCTCAATCTAATTTTGCCAAGACAAATGTATCTATTTTATGAATTTATTAATCTTCTAAAATCGGCCCTCTTGAAAAAACAAACAAACAGAAAGGTTATCAAAAACAATTAAAAAAAACTCCATGGTACATAGCGGAGCAATCCCATCGCAATATGACCTTGACCTTTTGACCTAGATAGGTTAATACATATGGGTACTTTTCTATCCCCTTTTTATCGTCTCTCTAACCGGTAGCGTTGAACCTAAACCGTAAAATAGGTGGTGACTGTTCTCCTGACAAACGCTCGGCAGAGTAGCGATTCTTTCGGATGTCTCATTAAAGGTACAAATACTCCCATTTTAATGCAATATTTTAGTAAAGATATCAGTACTACCACATTCTGTGAATAAAATGAAACAAGTCTTAATATATTTTTATATTGAATATGCATACAAAAAACTATGGTTTTAGAAAATAGTTTCAAAATACAACCTGTCTTTTTAAACTCTTTCTGAAACGAGCCGAGTGTTGACCATGTGACTATCCTATGAGCATTTCCAGCAATGAACTACCCTTTGGTGTTTTACACAATATTTAGCATAATGAGGTTAGTCTGATAGGTCCTTATTACAGTCTTCCTTGGAATACAGTATCATATAATTGAAGTATTTTACAGTCTTCGGACAAAACACTTCCTCTCCTTTGTGGTTGGAAGAAAATGTATGATGTGAAAATTCTAATTTATTTCATTGGTTGAAATTCTGTTCAAGACTAGGGAGATAATTTCGTGATGATCTAATTTACGTACGACTCAACAATTTTGTAAGATTTTCAATCTTAAAAAAAGAGAGAAAACGAAGAGAAGAAAAAGAAAAATTGCAATAAAATGAAACTAACATTTTAATCTTATTCATAACAACTATCAAAAACGTTTCTATAATTCAACAAATAGCAGATATGGTCTTTTATTTGCACGCAAACCTTGAAATTCTCCATGATAAAATTTGGGCAATTTTCAGCTACTTAGTAGTTTTTGTTTCTTGCTGTGTGAAAAATTAAACAAGCTGAATATCTGATTTTCGCTGTTTCCTTGAGGTTGAGAAAAAACAATGCTTTCTATTTTTAGTACAAATATCATGTCTACTTCAAGGTCATACTTAGAAAAAATATTGTACAGTAGTTTCTAGTAGGTTTTTTTTTCTAATTGATTTTATATAAGATTTACCCTGTTAGAAAAGTTTGATTATGTGGTCATTTAATAAGAATATAAATACTTACAGCATATCATACATTTATATCAGTTTACTGTATAAGGCTGTTCCCAAAGACGGCAAACTTTGTTAAAAAGCTATACTTGTTCCTATATCTTTAGTCGATGAACTCAAAACTTAACGACGCCATTGTACATGTGAAGATGGCGCGCACAATGCATACATTGTACAAATAAGGCCATCTAAAGATATCCGAAAGTTAAATCATTCAAGAATGAACTTAAATTTTGACCTATTACTTTTATCTGGTGGTGAAATTAAATAGTTTACGTCACATAAGGTATTACATATCGCCATTATACATGTACATGTAGATGCATAACCATGTCATGCCCGGTTCACACTGTCGTGCGATCCGTTACGAACGCCACGATTGGCCATTCGTAGCTGAAGTTTTCTGGAATATCAGGTTTTGATACGAGATGATGCGAGTTAATCCGTTATTATACGATTTGTTGCACTTTGATCCCGTTAGGTCACGATATAGATACATTTCTTTTGTCACGATCAGATACAATCACATACGTTATAAGATTGTACCGATCAAGTTTACGATTGGACCTCGATCTTATACGATGTCTTTCACGATCAGGATCGAAGATGATCACTGTCTGAGTTACGATTGGACCCTAACGGGTATTTATACAGCCCGATTGACCATTTAACTTCATTTTTTAACATCTAGAAAGTCAACAACACAACCCACAAGCACTAAATTGGCGGACGTTGAGGTTGTTGACAATGTGGCATTTGCAGCATTACTGTATGCTTATATTATAACTACCGTGATAGATCGTGGGACTTCACAACAAAGTGTGGTGTTTACCTTAAGATTGATTGGTATCATCGCGATTTGGGAGCACGATTAGATGCGATATGTTGCGCTTTGTTACGATGCAATACGATCTGATGCGATTATAACGACTGAAAATCAATCGTGTTGATCGTAGAAAAAAATTTGACAGTCAAAAAATGTTCTACGATCGACACAATTGTCACGACTGACCTTAAGATCTGATAAGATTTGATAGGATCACCACGTTAAGTCCACAATGAAGACCACGATTTCAATTATGACGCGAATCGTGATACTGTGAACATAGCATCAGTTTGGAAACAAAACTATCTTCATACGATTAGTGCGAATGTACCATTAAAACATCCGTGTCCCTACGCGATAAAGAACCCTCGCTGCTGCGGCCTAAGCACTATGTATAGGTCTACCCTCGCTGCTGCGGCCTAAGCACTATGTATAGGTCTACCCTCGCTGCTGCGGCCTAAGCACTATGTATAGGTCTACCCTCGCTGCTGCGGCCTAAGCACTATGTATAGGTCTACCCTCGCTGCTGCGGCCTAAGCACTATGTATAGGTCTACCCTCGCTGCTGCGGCCTAAGCACTATGTATAGGTCTACCCTCGCTGCTGCGGCCTAAGCACTATGTATAGGTCTACCCTCGCTGCTGCGGCCTAAGCACTATGTATAGGTCTACCCTCGCTGCTGCGGCCTAAGCACTATGTATAGGTCTACCCTCGCTGCTGCGGCCTAAGCACTATGTATAGGTCTACCCTCGCTGCTGCGGCCTAAGCACTATGTATAGGTCTACCCTCGCTGCTGCGGCCTAAGCACTATGTATAGGTCTACCCTCGCTGCTGCGGCCTAAGCACTATGTATAGGTCTACCCTCGCTGCTGCGGCCTAAGCACTATGTATAGGTCTACCCTCGCTGCTGCGGCCTAAGCACTATGTATAGGTCTAAATCCTCGCTGCTGCGGCCTAAGCACTATGTATAAGCACTATGTATAGGTCTCGCTGCTGCGGCCTAAGCACTATGTATAGGTCTACCCTCGCTGCACTATGTATAGGTCTAAATTTGTGGCACTTCACCTATAGTTGCTACATGAGAAATTCTTGACGGGACGTATAACAAACAAACGCACGAAAGCTCATCAAGAGGCCGGAAATAAATGTTATTCCATATGTAGTATCCATACTAATTCTGTTTGATGAGAACTATAACTTGGACTATGCCTTTTGATCCTGATATCATTTTTTCCTCCTGACTATCGTTGAAGCTAGAATGACATTGGAATCTGGAATACAACTTTGTTACGAGGATATAAAAACACAGTAAATTGCTTTCAAAATTTATACCGTGTACCACTAGAGAATTCTCATATTAACTACTATGTACAATCTATCAGTAAAACAGATTTCACAGGAAGTATGGTGGTTTATAGGATTGCTCTTGGGAATAATTAAATGGGGCATGCACAAAGTTAAAGACGCGGTAATTTGGTCACTGCATACTTTGCGATTCAGATAATTGTCTACATGCTGAAGAATATGTTCATTGACGCAAAGAAAATGGTAATTCTGTGAATAGTAACACACATTACATCCGATACTTTTAACAATAAAATACCCATAGGTGTCCAATTCATGTATACTAACTTACAAAGAAGGTTATAAATAGTATAAGGAGCGTTTTCTGTTTATGTAATTTGCATTTTATAAAAGGCACGGCATCAAAGGTGGATCAATGGTTCACGTAAACATGATCATATGTCTAAAGTTTACTAAAGAATATCTATAAAATAAATATAACCTTTTCATTTAATCACTTCTTTTATTTTAAGTATACACCAATAAACTTTTTAAAAATGAAACTATTTTGTACCTTTGATATACGCGTATAGAATTGGAGATCCAAAATAGACTTCATACTAAATGTTAAAGCCTAAAGGGAGAGGCAACCCCCAAAAAATTAAATGATAAATGATAGGGTTAATCATATGATGAAAAGTCAAACTATTCAGTGCTAATTTGAAAACGTTAAAAATTGAAATTCCCATGACCGCAAACATTTCAAATTTCATTCCAAGTGTTGATAAAAAACGACAAAAATTATATAGGGTCCCGTGCCTTTTATAGGCCATATTTGTACTTTTTTTTTTTTTTACAACCCATAGCAATCTGCAGTAAATTACACCCTTCATTTTAAGCTCATCCCTACCATGGTAATTTCCTCAGTCTTTTCTCGATTTTGTGCAATAATTTTTCATCATGACAATTAATATGAACCTCTATAATATTTCTTTCGATTCCAAATAATTTCGCTCTTGATATTAGCCAATCACGCAGCACCTAGACATTTATACCTCAACTCAATCTTGGGTAAACTGCGTCCGGGTTACGTATGCGGGAGTTTGGTACTCTCATTCCATAAAGATGTGCATGTGGTAGATTTTACGAATGAGATGATACCTTCCTGTCAATCTGTTAACTGCACAACTGCGAAGGGGAGGTGTGAAAAAGTTTTTTCCCGAAATTCCTGACCCAACCAAGTCAAGACTATATAAACTGTGGATCCATCATTTTCGTAATAACAAGTTGAGGAATTAGACACTTGTATGAAGAAACGTTTACCGTCTGGCTGGTCTGCGACTCGACTGAACGTCTTCTTCTCTCAATTTCTTCTTGCGAATGAACGGGCTCAAACCATACGACTCCAACTTAACTGTTCGTGACTTGTCATGTTTACAGTGCTGCTGCATCTTCACAAGTCAAGGGCTATTGATTCATTATCTCGCACTAACCCTTGACATCAGTGACTATCAAAAAGTTGGGCTCGTTCTGATTGTTTCCACAAAAGAGTGGGAACCAATGAGAAAGTGGTTCTATTTATATCAACGCGAAGCGAGAGATTCAAATAAAAACACGTGTATTGATACCTACAGTTATGGCTATTTCAATCGTTTAAGCAATATTGTCTTAAGCAAAAAGGTTTCCAAACTTGATCTACTATCAACAAGAGGTACTGTGAGCAATGCTCACTAAGAATATCCCCTGCTTACCCCAATCTCCCAAAGGGTGTTGGTAATAGGTATAAATTACCTCTTTTCTGAGTGTAAAAAACAAATGGCATGACAAACCGAACCATATTGCTACTTCGATGTCCAGTGCGCGTGACCTTTGACCTTTTGACCCCAAAATCGATAGGGAACATCTTCATCCCATTGGTAGTCCATATGTATGATATGGTAACTGTAGGTGGAAAGGATAACGCTTTAGAGCCCGGAAACCATATTGCTACATCGATGTCCAGTGTGCTTGACCTTTTGACCCCAAAATCGATAGGGAACATCTTCATCCCATGGGTAGTCCATATGTATAATATGGTGACTGTAGGTGAAAAGGATAACGCTTTAGAGCCCGGAAACCATATTGCTTCTTCGATGTCCAGTGCACTTGACCTTTGACCTTTTGACCCCAAAATCGATAGGGAACATCTTCATCCCATGGGTAGTCCATATGTATGATATGGTGACTGTAGGTGGAAAGGATAACGCTTTAGAGCCCGGAAACCACATTGCTACTTCGATGTCCAGTGCGCTTGACCTTTGACCCTTTGACCCCAAAATCGATAGGGAACATCTTCATCCCATGGGTAGTCCATATATATGATATGGTGACGGTAGGTGGAAAGGATAATGCTTTAGAGCCCGGAAACCATTGCGTCTACAGACGGACGGACGGACGGACGGACAGACAGACGGACAACCCGATTCCAGTATACCCCCCCCCCCAGAACTTGTTGCGGGGGTATAATAAATGTGATTAGTGGTGTAAATGCGCGTGTTTATCAATACAGCAGTATGAGATGGCGTCATTTGTATCCATGTACACCATAACAAGATGCAGTGATTTCATTGGATGTTTTATTTATAGTGGATAGCGTAATGGTCTAATGAGCCCAACTTTTATATAGCGACTGATGTCAAGCGTTAGTATGAGGTAACGAATCAATAACCCTTGACCTGTGAAGATGGGGCTGCTGATAAAATAAACCGGAACCGACCGTGTGACGTCAGAAATTAAACTTCAATGGCCGCTCTCTTACTATCTATTTTGTATTGCTTATAGGAGTTATGAGATTGATCACTGTTCGTTATCTTCACTTTTCATTAATCACTGTTCGATATTTGCACTTTTCATACAAAGTATAAGATTACTTCAATAATTGCCGTTACTATCGAATTCCAATTGGCTGAGTATCTAACAATCTAGAAATGAGAGATCGTCATATTCTACGTCTCCTCGAGGTGAACATAACATTTGGGTTTTCCAACATTTGACCAAAAGTAAATTTAGAGTTTCAAAATTTATACGATGGATTATTAATTTTGATCATTCGAAAATATTCGCGTCTCTACTCACTTCGACTAGACCTTACACTATAAATGACTTCTATCACAAGTGAATTACGGTAACATTCAATCCAATCTCATATTTAAATCATTCAATCAGAATTCACGTCTCTAATAACCTTTTGCTAAGTTACAGATTAGTTGTATACAAAGGTGTCTGGCCAGGTGTCTTTTTGTAGGCTTTATTTTTCGATGTTTTAAATTATTCATCCATGTAATAAAACAACGATTAGCATTTTTCGTGGTCTATACGATGCTTTGGCTACCCGAGAAGTAAAGTACGTGTATTAAATTAACTGAATAGGGCTAGAAATTTACAAGTATCTTGGGCTGAATAGAATGAAGTGTTGATTTTCACATAAATCTAACAGGAACAAAGTCTATATATCAATGTATTGGTCCGTTTTCGAAAAAGGAGAACTTAAGAGTTAATTCGATTTGAAGCGAACACTCACAAAGTACAACTATATAATAATAATAAAAGTACATGTATCTAAGCATTATATTCACAGTGGGTAATACATAACAAAAGCATTATCTCATGTAATCACAGTGGGTAATACATAACAAAAGCATTATCTCATGTAATCACAGTGGGTAATACATAACAAAAGCATTATCTCATGTAATCACAGTGGGTAATACATAACAAAAGCATTATCTCATGTAATCACAGTGGGTAATACATAACAAAAGCATTATCTCATGTAATCACAGTGGGTAATACATAACAAAAGCATTATCTCATGTAATCACAGTGGGTAATACATAACAAAAGCATTATCTCATGTAATATCATCCATAGCAGGCACGTAACATCTTTTTTTCTTCAGGGGAATGGGGTGGGGGTGGGTAGTCGGAAAATTTGAATTCACAATTATCAAAATTATCTTTTGCCCAACCTTCAAAATCCTAAATCGTGGGGGTGGGGAATTTGTTCTTCACTTCATATGTTTATTTTACCAGTTCAAGCTTACATTCTTACCATTCAATATTGCTGTCGAAAATAGACAATTTATCTTACTTTGCATGCATAAGTAACGGAAAATGAAGGTTCTCCCCCGTACCCCCCCCCCCCTCCCCTCCTGATTTATGTCCATCCTAAGGGGCAAGATCCAATTTAAAAGCTGATGCTATTCACTCTCCGGCATCTATAAAATATCAGAATATCATAAAAAGCGCATCCTGATTACGGGTCTATTATTATGGCACAATTTTTACGGTGAAATTGTATATTATGATATCACAAGGTATGTCCTCATATCCACGCCATTTTTCCAATTCCTAAAAAATTCAAAATAGGCAAAAATGTTAGATATTTAATTTTCAAACTTTTGCATAGATGAATATGTTTACTGATAGAACTGACAGTGATGATTAATATTCACCATCTTTTCTTTTTTTTTTTGATCATGGACTGTTCTCATTAAGTCTTTGTAATATTAGTCAATATACGGTATTCTCCTCATCAAATTTCTTCCTTATATTTCTGCTTAAAATTAGAAATATTTTATGCATGTATTAAACCTAGTTCTCTCTTACAGCAGGAAAAAAATCATAGAAATAGGAATTTTTCATACACAATTTTTTTTTTATCAAAGGCGATCATCTAATTTGTTGTGTGCAAGTCCCCTAAGTGGTTCAAAAATATATTTGGAGACATCTTTGATTAATTGGACGTTATTTTGCAACTTTCAGAAATGCCAATTTTGTTTTAGCAAAATTATTCGACAAAGTGTTCAAGGATAATGTACACGTATGTACAAATGCGTACAATAACTTTTTAAAATGAACTTTCATTACGTCTAAAGACAAACCTTAAGTAGAAACTTCTAATATAATCATGAAGAAAAAAAGAATTGAAATTGTGGATATTCAAGAAATTAACCCATTTGCTGAATGATCTCGAGTGCAAATTCGGTGAGACAGGTTAAGAAGAAATCAGAAACTACATATAATGTTCACATAAGCGTTTCCATTCACGTACATTAGTAACAAATATTGCAGAATGTTAGAAGTTTGAACTGCTTACCTACTTGTGTTAACGTTTAGGAGTCTTTTAATTTCTTTGCAAAGAATAAAGGATTTCATAACGATCAAAGCAAATAAACTACATATTGTTTGGAGAGAACAAGCAGACGATGAAATAGATCGCGATGTCGCTCCATGCAATGTGGCACCAGCTTGTGCTGTTAAAAGCTAACGCACTTTGAAGCTCCAATGCCAGAAACGTTGGGAGAAAGAGTATTTTTCATTCTTTAAATACACATCTATGAGTGTTAAACAGTTCGGGAGGGCATCCCTAAATATTTACAGGATCTGTTGAAACAAATATTCTGTTTTCATTAAACAAACGTGTCTGGGTTATGTATAACTGTCCAGCTATGTCGTAACCCTTTTTTAAAAAAACCCCGGCTGAAATGATTAGATCACTTGGTTTTACTCGGCTGGACGGCGAGAGTTGTTGTATATCACAGTTTTATTTGACGCATGGATACACTTTCTCGGGAACAAACACAACAGACATGCCATTTCTTTCATTATGCAACATTACAGTAATTTTTATTTGTAGTTTTAGTTTTTGGAATTTACATAAAACTGTCAAACACCGTTAAAGTATCGGAGAATTGAAGCAGGTCGAAATGAGCCTCGCAGGCAGTTGTCAGCGATGGAGGTTCTAAAGCATTTTGTGTGAAGATAAAGCGACCATTCCAATTCGATAAAGCTCTAGTGATCAGTTTACCTCCTTTAATTCGTTTATTTCGCCCGTGATATGCGAACGAATGCCTTGTTAAGCACACAATATCCCATATTTCATTTTTATTATTGCATTAGATTGTTAATATCTCTCTCTCTCTCTAAATTTGTTTGCAGAATTTGAACACGCAATGGTTTGATTTAGGACCCTAGAATATGAATATGATCTCTGGATTCAGCTAAGTCCATGTCAAGAAATTACCTTTTTTGACACATTTTGTGACATTTCAAGTAAACGGAAAACAATTTCAGTAACCATTGGCTAAATGGTTAACAAAACGTACATGTATAATGACTATACATAAAGAAAGAGACAAATAAACTTATATAGGTTTTGAATACCAAAACTAGTTAGAAAGACTGGAAAACTCTCCTTTTTTGTCATTTCAGAGGAGTAATCGAACGTTTGTGATTTGCCTGAAGATAAAACCAAATTGTTAATCACCAGGCAACACATTATTGCATTGTGGGGAGAAACTACTAATATTCTGTTCAGGGATTATGTACTTTTATGACATAAAGCATGTTGATTGACAAAATTATGTTCTGGTGTGGACTTTGTTGGTCTATTGAGACTTTCCTGTCTGTAAAGAGAATTACTATACACAAATAGGTGGACTGTTCACCGATTGGAATTAGAAGCAAGCTAATGGCAAATAAAAGAACATCTTCGAAATGTGAATTTTGGACCACTCATTTGGTCACAACTATAAATGTGTGGAAAACTGATGCCTCCGAATTACATTTTAGTGAATAATTTTCAAAGTAGGTTAAAGGTAACTTTCAAGGTCACAAGGTCAACAAATTTGGTACCAATGGAAAGGTCTTCTCACAAGAAATGCGCAAAATAAATATGAAAACAGCGCCTTACGGTTTAAAAGATATGGCTTATATTAGAATTTTCTAAACTTAGGTAATAGGTCAGCGTAAAGGTGATCAGGTCAAATATTTCATCACAAGGAATGCACATGCCAAATATGAAAGCTGCACCTCTTATGCTGTAAAATATATGACCAGGGTTAAACTTTTTTGTTGTTGAAAATTTCCAAAAACTAAGTCAATGGCATATGAAAGTCACCAAATCTGGTATTGTTGGAAAGGTCTTCTCACAAAAATGCTCATGTTTAATATAAAAACAGTACCTCCTACGATTTGAATGATATGATTTATATTTGAATTTTCTAAAAATTGGTCAAAGGTCAATGTTATGGTCACCAGGTCAAACATTTTGGTGTCAATGGAAAGGTCTTGCCATAAGGAATACACATACTACCAAATATGAAAGGTCTACGTCTTATGGTGTAAAAGATATGACCAAGGTTAAAGTTTTTGCCACAGACAGACAGGTCAAAAGCTTGATGCCCTCGAATCTTCGATTTCGGCGGCATTTGAATACTTTAGACATTTCCTTGTCAATCCTTTAAAATAAATCATTCAGAATTGACTTGATATTGTGAAAACAGAGCTCATCAAAGGGCTTGAACTGTTGTCAATATGGTCCATTAATCGTGATACCTCAATGATAAAATTTCTTCGTCCATAGATATAACTATTCAGAACCCAATTGAGATTGTTCGGTATAGGATTTTCAGTGACAGCTATGTAGTATACTACATGCATTAGTCAATATATACAAACAATATACTGAATAAAATACATGTACATGTATATGGATGATATCTCGTTACGAGCAGTGAGTGGGTCTTTCGTTTGATTGACAGATTTAGAATGGCAGTTGGAACAGATTCATCACAGAATCTTAGCAGTTTAAAAGATATGCTTTACAGTCCGCCATCATTCATATGCCATTCTATATGAATGATTTCAAACTGTATTAACACTAAAGCATATGCAAGCGTTGGATTTCAAAGTACGCGTATATCATGAAAAAGTCAGGGATTTACAACCATTGAATTTTAGCCAATCAGAAAGAAGCACATGTGCATGCATGCCTTTGTCTTAAGTTTTCATGAAACATAGTTTGGGACTGATAATATCTACTTTCGTTCTGAAGTGTGTCATTTTTCGATGAAACTTTTCATAAACTAAGGAAGTAAAAGCCATATCAATAAAAAACATTAGAAAGTTTTACTGATATTTGCTTATGTATTTTACATTCACTGTACTCTTATATTTCTTTTGAAATCGACATTGCTTTATTATTATCATTATTATTTTATTCATTTATAAAGCGCAAAATTACCTATAGTTTCTATCATAGACAATAAATAAATGTTTGTTGTAACTAGTTCAATCCGGTGTTTTACTAATCTCGGCTGAGATTCGGCTGAATATTTGGACTTGCGCCTTCACCGAATCTCGGAGCAGTCCTTCATAACTCATGTCTGGAAATTTACTCTCAGCTTCGGTCGGTTCTAGCAATTAATGTGCACTTAGGTGACACTGCTGTCCGCTTAAAATAACTGATTTGACTGTTCAACTAACTCTCTATCACTATTAATGTTGTATTACTTACCGTCTAAGTATGTACATTTCATAAAATAAACATCACTAAGTTTTCTGTTCAAATGATGACTTCCATGGTGTAATATCTTATCTCCCGAAATTGAAGAGTTCCAATATAGAAGTCATTATTTGAACGGAAAATTTAGTGACTATTTTCATTTTGGGATTTTCCTACCTAAACGGTAAGCAATAGTGATAGAGTGTTAGTTGAACAGTCAAATCACTTATTTGAAGCGGACAAAAGGGTACAGAAAATCAGAAAACGGGTTTTATATTCGCACAGGAAGTGTTAATACCCAAATTTTCATAAACTTGTCAAAAAAAATAGAACAAGCATGTTCTATCACTTCTGTAAATTTAAAAAGAAAGAAAAAATCAAACTCTTTTGAGAAATCGCACTAACAAAACATATAAGAAGAATAGAATTAGAAACTTATGTATTCCGTTACACAACTGCCTGTTTGGAAGCCATAACTAACAAAAAAGTTGAAATTTTCGTTGTCACGGGTCCTCGGGGATGACCTTAAAATCGGATGTCCCGTGTCACAGTAGGTGTGGCACGCTGAAGAACCCTCACTGCTCAATGGCCGTGAGCGCCGAGCATAGGCCTAATTTTGCAGCCCTTCACCGGTCTTGATGACGTTTCCATATGAGTGAAAAATTCTCAAGCGAGACGTTAAGCAAGATACAATCAATCAATCGTTTCGTTTGTTTACTTCCGGTGACAACCAGAAGTGACACGTTTAACCCTACTGGGCTCACCCACTTCTCGGGGTCTGTCATTCATAAAACGTGCAATCTGTTATGGTTTTCTAAGAAATTGCGAGAACATATTGTCCCTTTTTATAAGCAAAAAATCGCCTATATTTGACGAGCAGAAGACACCCCTGCAAAAAGCTTACAATCCCAGGGTGTTATCCATTGAACTATTTCTGAGAATGTTTCTTGTCAAAAAAGCGGGGAAAGTTTGAAAACATTAATGTCTTCCGACTGAAACGTTAATGATAAGATGGCTGGTTGGTTTTATATTGGTTAACGTCCCGCTTTCAAAGAGAATACTTCACTCATATGGAGACGTCACCATTGCCGATGAAGGGCAGCAAAATTTAGACCTATGCTCGGCGCTTATGGCCTTTAAACAGGGATGAATCTTTATCGTGCCACACCTGCTGTGACACGAGACCCTGGTTTTTGCTGTCTCATCCGAAGGACCGCCCCATTTAGTCGCCTCTTACGACAAGCAAGATGTACTGGGGACCTATTCTAACCCGGATCCTCAAGGACCGTTAATGATAAGAAACAGTAGAATAACAGGAGGACGAAAGACCCCGAAAATCCAATCATGCCAGTTCATTTGCTCTGAAATATGAATAAACGAACACTGAAAATAGTTCTGGAACTTGAACTTAGGACATATTTGAGATGTTTTCCCTGTACCTGTATTTAAAGCTACACGTTCTTCAGCTGTTTAACAGAGAAGCAAGACTTCATTAGTGTTCGGAAGTGAATACACAATGTCATACTAAATGCAGTAAACACAAAACATTCACATACACAATGCAAAAATATCTTCTGATAAAAGAAGATCGCAACTGTCTCAATATATTCGTCTTTAACCTTGATACTGGATGTTAATGTCCATGTCTACATACACTTGTACATTTGTAACATTCTCATCACCTTAAACCATCAACAAGATAAGTTTGAGAAATTATTCTTCTGCTCCAAAACGTTTTAAAGCCTAATTTTTTATACTTTACAGGTGGTAAAGATGCTGATTACCATCGTAATGTTCTTTGGGCTGTGCTGGCTTCCGCTGCACACGTTTATCCTGGTGATGGAAGTGACAAATATGGACAGACAAGCAGACGACAATTTAATCAAAGTCCTTGGTCATCTCTACTTCGTGGCCCACTGGCTTGCAATGTCCAATTCCTTTGTCAATCCACTGATTTATGCATTTATGAATGAAAATTTCAGAGTAAGTTACTGAAGAAGATTTTTTAAAGATAATTTCATTATATCTTCCCCCAAATCTATTACATATTGTTTTTTAAGTTCTGTATGAGAAAAGAGTAACAGTCGAAGCTGTTAGTTTTGTGAGTACATAGGACAGAATTCATACAACGGTAAATTCTAGAATGTTTCATCCTTACAAATTCCAATCATCTTAGACGTCGGGGCCATGGGGCACTTTCGAGGAAAGAGAGAGATTTGTTAGCGCCGCATGAAAATAGAATGTAAATATAAGAAATAAAATACATGAGGGTATGAACAGCATCGCTTCACGCCGACATACTTTTCATGAAGCGCTATAATGCGCCCTGGGTCCCCATGAGTTCACGCAGTCTGAAACGTAATTCAAATAACCGGAAAATGACCAACAGGCATGATTCCTTTTTATTTTTAGACAAATTAAAATTGTGCTGAAATCTAGCGATTTCTGGGAATTTGTCTCTCCCTTTGGGGCCCAACCAGGTCACCAAGTTTTCGAAAAATGGCTGTAATGCACATGTACATGTATCTTTGGCTAGGCAGATGGCCCACTGGGGGCCTCAAGGGCGGCCTCCAAACTCCATGCCATATATTGTTGACCACCTCCATCTTTTATTTCGGTTGTCTCAAAAAATGTAAATTATCTGTTTCGAGTAGGAATATATTGAAATATAATCTGGATGTCTACTGCTTATTAGTTGTAAAATAACAAATTTGTTGTTGTTTCATTCGATAAACACAATCCACACGTGATAATGTAGCAGGTTGGGCTAATACATTTAAAAATCATCTTCACAATCCAAGTGTCCGATTCGCTTAATCTTATTTATGATCACGGTATAAGACGAATAAATTGCATTATCGGCGAAACATACGGATGATTTGCGTAATATGATGATTATGCAAATTATTCCATGCGTCCATCGATTTTCATACCCTTAATAAAAACTAGGCATTTGGTCCTTGATTAAATAAAATCAATTCCGCCAAACCAAGGGAGAAAACATTAAGATGTTAATCATGACAATCATGGGTGATAAAACGTTTGGTCAAACTCAACGCTTCCTGTTTTGCAAACGAAAAGCAGACGATTGTAAATTCATAACAAGATAATTTGTTTCAATTTCATTGGCTGTAACCACGGAATATCGAGCAGTCCAACTGTACACATCCTTTATTTACACGTTACATTACCCCATATGGTGTCGACATCCTGGGACAACATAGAGTTTTAGCGTAGCAGAATTGACATGTTCTCCTGTGAATCCTTGAGACAGATATTATATATAACCTATCATTGGGTCAAATGCTGTCTGACGTGTTTCATGCCGATTGTTAGACCGTTCTTTGCACACTGATTTTGACTACGGATAACTCCGTTTACCTGATCAAGATATAGGGCTCATGGCGGGTGTGACCGGTCGACAGTGGATACTTACTCCTCCTAGGCACCTGATACCACTTTTGTAGTGTCCAGGGGTCCGTGTTTGTCCAACTCTCTATTTTGTATTATAGGAGTTGATCACTGTTCGTTATCTTCATCTTACATTGTGGCATCAACGGTAACGTCATTGTGATGTCAACGTCATAGTTATTTAGGCGTTGTGATTTTACGCAGTATGGAAGAACCGTTGTGGCGCATCTCGGTCTACATTTACCCTCCACCGAACGCTATAGAGTTTTAAAAACATGCAAGTAGATAGAAACCGAAAAGACCTATTAAATTATATATATATTTTAGCTTTTTGAAATGAGGAAAACGCCAAATTTACTTGGATGGAAGTATAATGACAATTGTATATATGTAATATAGGGAGTATCTGTTCAATTCTTCCCAAAAGACGGGCGTAAAATCTTGCATTGACACTGGTTTTTGTTTAAGTGAGTTAAAAGGGGGGTACTCATTATAACTTCCCTTTATGGACCTGTACGTCAGCTTCATTTGATTTAATATTGTTATACATATGTACACAGAAATACTTAAATCATCATTGATCTCTTTCATAAGTTTATATAAATACCAACAGGAGGTTTTGTTTATATGTAGTTCTTGCTTTTAAAAATTCTAAAAGTTCATTCGCATCTTCATTACATTAAATAATTGAGTACAGAAATAATTCCTCTGTAAAAAAAAAAAAAAAAAAAAAAAAAAAAAGTTTCATATAAAATTGCAATCAAATACACGGTGTTAAATAAATGTCAGCTTTATTAGGTTCATTACACTTGTGATTTTATTGATTTTGACTATGGATAACCTGATCAGGATATAGGGTTCACGGCGGGTGTGACCGGTCGATAGGGAATGCTTACTCCTCCTAGACACCTGATTCCACCTCTGGTGTGTCCAGGGTTCCGTGTTTGCGCAATTATCTATTTTGAGATTGATCACTGTTCGTTATCTTCCCCTCTCACTCAAAGTTAGAAATCTCTCTAAAGTCAGAGCCACGTTGTTTGCATTGGTTAAGCTAATCAATATTAAACTGTTTTCTTTGGTTTGTTAACGGGCGATGAAAGTCGGAGAAATGCATACATGTATTCTGTGTCAGAGGGTTGTGCAAATTGTTCTGCAATGTTTGCGACCTCCATCACCCGTTTAGATTTAGTATACACTGTAGATAAAAAAATTTCAAGTACGTAAAAAACAGAAATATCTTAAAATCTTTCAAAACGTGCAATTTTTTTATTGGCACATCCCTCGTATCAATGATCAATTTGCATTGTTGTTTGATCAAAGGCGAAGATAACGAACAGTGATCAATCTCATAACTTCTATAAGCAATACAAAATAGATAGTTGGGCAAACACGGACCTCTTGATATACTAGAGATGGGGTCAGGTGCCTAGGAGGAGTAAGCATCCATTGTCGACCGGTCACACCTGCCTTGAGCCCTATATCTTGATCAGGTAGATGGAGTTATTCGTAGTCAAAATCAGTATACCAAGAACGGCCAAACAATTGGTATGAAACACATCAGACAGCATTTGACCCAATGATAGGTTATATTGGCAAACTAAATCGTTATAACGACCATATAATTTGCGAAATACTGACTTTAAAGGAGACTGTAGAAACTCTGACGTAAACACAGCAAACTCCTACTTCATTTGAAGCGTCCAAAATGACCTAAAAAATGCCGTCTTGAAGTTACCTCCTAAGGTTTTGAGCACAACTGGGCAGGATGTTACAATTAAGTATTTGAGGTTGAGTAACGAAGATCACCGATTGACTAATCGTTTTGCCATCCTAAAATATGATATGAATAGTTACAGGTGACCTTATACGTTACATGCGTATTTTAAAATAAATTACTGTCTTTTTCCTCATTCCTCATATTGTTATTTTTATCAGCATATGAAGTCGCTAAAAATTATACGCTAATAATAAATTACCAGATTTAGAAGAAAATGGCGAATGCCGGTCGTTAAAAACCTATTATACTTGTATAGCTTCGTGGAAAAGCAAATGTAGACTCTCGTATTTTAGAATGTGAACATTTGGTTCTTAATCTTTTATTTGGAGAATTATTGAATAAGATATATTTATTGTCATTAATTATACAATTACAGACTTTTACTTAGCTAATGTTTTTGGAATCACCTCGATCAACATCAATGTTTTGTGATTAATAAATCTATTAACCTCAACAAGATAATGCATTGTTTTGATATCATTAATGTCGGTATATGGTGGTCACGTTTTTGCTTAACATGGAAGATTTAAGCAAGAGTTTTGGGATGAAAATGTAATCGTTGTCTTCTTGTATTACTTGAGGGAACATTTAACCTATTTAGTGTGACAGCCAATCCATTTAGCCAATATATGTTTTCAAGAACAGTCCCTTGATATCTTAGGGTCCAAAGTTGGGTACTCTGCAACAATCAATGCTGGAATGCTTAGATAATAAAATAATAAAGAGGACGCGGAGTTTGACCATGGTTAAAAAAGTTGTTCCTTCTTCATTTAGAATTAATCAATGTGCAAATCTTGAACGTAAATTGCCCGATCAAAAATGTCTCAACAAGTGCATTATTCTGTTGCGATACGGTTTAAGAAATCTAATTTGCAGTTTATGTATAAGACGCATTCAGGGGCGGATCCAGGAATTGCGGTTAGGGGGCGCAACTTTATGAGGCAGGGGGTCTCGGGGCTCCTGGGTTTTACAGATTTTATAGGGCTTGAAATATGTCTCCTATGTAGTCATTTTTACTTTTTTCTGTCATTTTTAATAAGGTTAAATTGATAAGATGACGCAAATTTTAAGGGTTTGGGGGGAAAATGTAAGTTCTCTCAACAGAAGTAATTCATTAAATCAAAAGATTTTTTCATTTATTTCTCCGAGAGTGGAAGAAATTAATGCTTCTTTTATCATTTACATTTTTCTAAACAAGAGACTACGATTTACCTTAAATTGGCGTCCCCCTTAAATCCGCCACTGGTATTTGAGCTGTCGAATATATTGCATAAATAAAAAGATTACCGATACAAAAGGAAATGACAGTTGATCTCTTACTTTTCTTTCCATGTTTTATTTTTTATTTCAGTATGACCTCAGGACTTTGCTATGTCCGTGTGCCACGCGATACTCTAGAGGGCGACATAAAGTGGTCAAGAAGAAGTCTCGAGGGAACGGCTACCAGTTGTACAGATATACTTGTACTGATACTCCTGATTTAAGTTCCAATGGCAGATGGCTTGAAAGAAGTCGTACACAAGTCACTCGATATAGTAAATCCTCGTCCAATAACGAGACAAAGCGGAAAACGTCCTGTGCTTCTTGTTAAATTAAAGTTTTCAAAATATTTTCATTTTGGTTAAATGTTTTGAATTAAAAAAAAAGAAACGTACAGGAAATAGTAATGTTTTGTCTACTGGTATTATAGACTTACTGATTTCATATTGATGAATACTGACGCAGAATGCTCGAGGTTGCGAGCGCAATTTTACACGAAGTGTGAGTGCCAATATTCACCAATCTAAGTTCAATAACTCCGTTATCATATAACGAAATCAAATTGCAGGGGCTTGATGTTGATTCGTATTAAGTTTGGAAACGGAACAACATTTTTTACAGAAAATTTATGAGCTATAGAATAAGAATTCCTTCTGATGCGCATGACTTTTTACGAGGTTTTCAGTAAAAAGTGAGATTCAATATATTAAAGGAGCAATCCATATCAAAAACAGAATACGGAGTCTCACTGTTCAGTACCGAAAGTTGAGAAAAACACCATCAATTAAAAATATCGTGGGAGTTTGGACATAACGAGAAATCAATATGTGTGTTTTGATTCCAGCTACCAGAACCCGTTGATTACCAAAAATAATCATTTATTTCGGTAATTACACCAAAAGGCATTAATTTTGTCAAACACTTTCTAACAGTAATCGACAGATTGATTATTAGAGAGGAGGGTCAGATATCCAAGGGTGCTCGCTTTAAACGTTTTACTCAATCATAACATGCACAGTGGTGTGTGTGTGTGTGTATGTGCACGTGTCTGTCTGTGCGTGCGTACACATGTCTGTGCGTGCGTGCACGTGTCTGTCTGAGCGTGCGTTATTCTCATAGTCATATAGAGTCGTCACCAGCTGTAGGTGAAGTACCATCAATTTTGACCTATCCATGAATTCATGTCGCTCATGGTTCCTTATCGTGACAACGCAGGCCTACCGTGATAAGGGACTCCGTTTTAAAGAAGGTATCCGAAAGACCCGAGACTCTCCCTTCTAATAATGCCGGGCGTTTGGCGAAGGAACCGTCATTAGTAAATCATTCCTTAGAATTTCACAGGAATTTAATTAGTGCTTTCACCCATACACATCGATGTCAAACACATGAATTTACTACATGTATACAGACAGGAACATGGAAATAACTGCTGGTCAAGAAAATGTTTACGATATTGTTGAAGTTGTGTATTTAACCGTGTAATTATATTTACATTTACAATAATCAGAGTCAAGCAGTAGGAGCGGAAGAACCATGACTCGGAAGGACAGTGACAGGTCTCGTATAGTTAAGTAGCAGAGTCATTTTTATGATACAAATTGCAGAAACTCTGTAGACTTGGATCAATACACAGAATGGACTCTACAGAAACAAATGAACACGTTCTAAAGGTTTGAAGCAAATTATTGGTTCTGTTTCATTATTTGAGTAGGACTGATTTTGAACGATTCTTTCATTCAGCTACCGAGATCTTAATAAATCTTCATTGGTAACAACAACAAAAATGAGAGACCCATGGGCCACAACGTTCACCTGAGTCGCCTTCGTCGTACTGTTCTTCAGTAAAATATTTTTGTACCCTCTTTATTCCCACGGAGAATTTTGACTCCCATATTATGACCCCACCATAGCCCAAAAGTGTTCTGACTTAAATGAACTTAATCCACACAAGCTAGGAATGCATCAATATCACTAACATGCTGCTGTTCAGGAGAATATTTTAAAAAGATTTGATATAATATCATGTATTATTATACATGCATATAATAATTAACTTTTTATTTAAGATTTTGAATCCCTATTTTAACCACACTTCTGCCCCAGAGGAAATGATTTCATGAAATTTGAATCTGCACTACATTTGGATGCTTGCATATTTATATAACTCATCACAACCCTGCTTTTCTTAAGAAAAAGAATTGTAAAGATCTTTTCTCATATTTTCCCACGTAAGCTTTGATCCCTTATTGTGAACCCATCCTACCTCTTGAGGCTATGATTTGAACAAACTTGATTCGGTACTGCCTGAGGATGCTTGCATATCAATATTACTAATCATGACCATGCTGTTCTTGACAAAATGAATTTTAAAAATTATTTCCTATTTATTTATAAGCAAACTTTGGTCCCTATTGTGGTCAATCCTATCCCCAGGGGCCATGACTTCAACACTTTAGAATTTACCCTCTCTTGGAGATATTTCACATTACTTTCATCTTTTCTAGTCCAGTGATTCTTGGGGGGAAATTTTTGAGATGAGTCCACCCTATTTTACCTTTTTCTTGGTTATCTCCCATTTAAAGGTGGCATGGTCTTTCATTCGAACAATTTTAAATTCCCTTTACCCAATGATCGGTATCAAGGAAATTGAAATTGGCACTGTGGTTAAAAAAACGAGAAGTCGAAAATGTGTAAAGTTACATGAGAACGGACTGACGGAGCAAGGATAAGGGCTGCATCAGAAAAACTTATAGCTCAGGTGAGCTAAAACGTTATAAGAATAACAATGAAATGCCACGGAGTTCTGCTCGTTATAAATGCAGTGTCGTTACGAGTCGAAATCGATTGAATCCAATTCACAGGGACATGAAACACTTGCAGTAATTCTCATTACAGGGCCACTAATTTAATCACAGAATACCACATTCTATCGGAAGCAATGCCATTTTTATTAGAATTCTTTAAGACAAGGAGGAAACTGAATATTTTCTTTTAACTGATGTATTTTCCAGTTACCACTATTTTAACAAGCATTGGTGCCGGCAGTTATTTTTTAGTCAACGCCATATCAACAAGGGCCTGTGATACCCGGAACTGTTGTTTAGCTTGTACGAACGTTGACATTTTCCGTCGATCTCCAACTGAACGCTGATCTTTAAAAACAAGGCGGAAAGAACCCAAGGGAAAGGTAGATGACCGCTAGGGCTGCCACTTCCCACTTTCAGTTTGGGGCTGTAGCCACACAGTTACTGCAGAGTCCCTATTTCTACTGTTTCTTGGGAGGAAGGGGCAGAATGACAACTGGTCCTAAGGGGTACTCGATGCCATACAGATAAGATACCACAAGGTTTTGTTTAGGTCACCTGAACTTCGTCATTTTCCGTATCTCATACAGAAAACTAAGGAATAGAACATCGTCATAATGGCTGACTTTTAAAAAAATGAAAATATACAATTATATCAGTAATACTTGTTTATTCCTTTTTACACATCTAACCTAGCTGGGTATCCCAATCTGTTAACGTGTCCACTGATGATCTATAGATCGTGGGTTCGAGTGTAGCAGGAATTTAATTATTTTTATTTTAGATTACAGATTTTTCTGGTGTGTTATTCATCATTGATGATTGTCTTTCTATCACTAATCGGCTAAACGAACTTATGGGAAAGATAGAGGACCCCGACTATCATTCCCTGTCCTCGGTTTGGTGTTAAACGGGTGGCTCCGGGGAGTCGGCTTATGGTTGGCGAGCTTATGGTTGGCCTCATCTGAAATTTGATGTTTTACATAACCTTCAGTGAACAATGGACCGTTAAAGAAGATCGGAATGGTACTACTATTTTTGACAAGGAAAGACCCCCCTAGCAAAATAGGATATCCCTTGGACCATCATACCTGAAGTATAGGTTTCCATTGTGAAATTATCGAGATAGAGAAGTGTATGTTAATTTAATTTGCGGTTGATCTTGGTATCTCAAAAGAAGCTTGCCATTATTTCATGTATATAAATAGTATTCACTCACAACGAAATACTGAATTCACAGAATGTCTGGTAGATATGGTAGGTAGAAGTTTTAGATGTTTATATTTTGTCTGCGAAGTCTGAAGAAATCTCAAGTGGAAAGCACTACGAAATAGAAAACCAGTGTTTTCTTCTTTTTAAAAAAAAAAAATTAGTCCATTCCAAATAGTGTATGCAGCGTATTACTGGTTATGTTTCCAGTTTTTATCTTGAAATTATACAGTTACTAGTGTATGATTAAGAGTACGGAATTTACCTTTCATGCTAAAATGAAATTCTGATAAGCACGATAAAATTGTACCAAGCATGCGCAGGTTGTTACCGAACCGTGGACAGGACAGGGGCGAACATCTTTGAACATCCGAGGAAAGAAAACAGCGAGATATTCTCGGACTTGATACACTGCACGAAAAATTGCGTTTAATATAAAATTAAACACCAATTATTCCCCAATTAAATGTCAAATTTAAACGTAAAATGCACATTTAATAGAAAATTAAATGTCAAATTTACTTTGCGTTTCCAGTGGCGTATAATTTTCCGTAAACGCCGAAATTTAATGACAATTTTATCATTAAATTTCGCAAGCTCGGTCCGTCTACGCGCCAAAAAACTCGGTCGTCATATTTTCCCATACAAAGTCTATAACCTATAAATATTAAATTTCATTTTACTTGGAGTTTCACGTATTTTCATATTTTGCTCCATTAAATTTCACATATAAGCGATATTAAACGTCAATATACTCGGAGTTTGGCGGAACTTCATTAATTTTATTTGAAGTTTCACGTATTTTCATATTTATACTCCATTAAATTTGACATTTAAGCAATATTTAACGTCAGTATACTCGAAGTTTGGCGTATAATCCACCCATATTAAACTTCATTTTACTTGAAGTTTCACATATTTTCCTCCATTGAATTTCACATTTACATCTGTAAGCAATATTAAACGTCAAATTACGCAAAATTTGGCGTATAATGCATCCATATTAAACTTAATTGGAGTTTCGCATAATTATTCTGCATCTCTATAAAGCTTCCATATAAAACTTCACTTTAGGAGAAGTTTAGATAAGTATAGGCATACGAGCTATATAGTAAGCTTCTTTCTGTGAAAATTCACAAAAGTTATCATGAATTAGTTGCCTTAGAAAAGAAAAGGCATGAATAATTAATATTTTTTATTGCATTTTTTTTTATTTCACATAACATCTTGCCTGGGATGTAAATTCATATATAAGAAAAAAATATATGTAATGAACAATATTACGATACAATATGAAAAATATTGCTATTAAAAATATCAAAATACAGGAATACCAAAAAGGATTACATTCAGAAATATGTCCCAGACATTTAAGAAATGTATGAAATGAAGACAAATACCATCCAATACAATGCAATTATACTATTAAAGCCCATCACAAGGTTGAGTCCAACAACCGCACACATGAGTATAAACTACATTACTAAACAAATTGATGGTAAATATAACTAGATACACACACACACACACACACACACACACACACACACACACTATGCTATCACACAAAAATCATATAAAACTCATGAAAGGAAATATATAAAAATATATCTTTTGATACAAAGCTAGCATTGCACTGTGATGATGTAAGATTGTCTTGGCATAATATAAAACTACTTCACACATTGATGGGTATGTAACCTGGAATTTTCCCAGTAGGCTGTCCTAAACATTGCATCTTTCCTCTTTTGACACATTTTTTCTCTAACAAAGCAGTGAACGTTTATGGGGAGAAGCATGTTGAATCAATGAAGACAAACTATTCCCGAAAAAGTAATGTTTTCTTATTCCTTTGAAAAGCAAAATGAACAAATCTTTATGACATATGCAATATATATTCATCAACAAGTATCATGGTATATGTACATAATAACTACAAAACTGACAAGTCAGAAAAGGACCTGTAATATATATTTCAGAGGCAGGAATGACATAAAAGGTACATATAAAAAGTTAAAAGTTCCATAACTCTATAAGGCATGACATAAAATATTAAATATAAAAATGAAGTCTCAGAACTCTGCAACAACAAAGTTAATAACTAATCAAATTGAAAGGGATCTTCATTTGCCTAATATTTTATTAATGTTTTAGTGTATTACCTTAAAAGAGTTTAAAAAAATCAGTTACACAAATGAAAAAGAAGGTATCCATACAATTACAAAATTAACAAGGAAATTGTTAATATTCTATTACATGTAAGTATTGAGAGCGGTAATACGCGTTTTACAAAGAATCTATTTATTTATTGGTCTCATCCTCAAGCTCACTCTCATTCTGTTCAGCTTGAATTTGAATTTGAAGTTTCTTTTTCTCTGCCCTTCTCCTTCGTCCCCCATCTCTATCACTAGCAAAGCGAAACCAGTCTTTTGCCATGTTGAAAATTTCCACGTCTGTTGCATTAACACAGAGGCGATTCTTCCTCATTGTTTCTGATTAAAATAGATAAAAGAATGTTCATCAAAAGTGTTTATTTCTCTCTCTCTCTCTCTCTCTCTCTCTCTCTCTCTCTCTCTCTCTCTCTCTCTCACTTTACATACCTTTCAATATTTCCTGTAATTTCAGTGAAGAGAAGGCAATTTCCCCCCTTTTCCCATCCAGTTGATGTTTACTGCTAGTTTTGTGGTGATCATGTGGGAAAGTAGTCTCCTTACTGAACTTTTCGTGTTTTCACCACCAATAGTTGATAATGATCTCACCTGCACATTGTAAATATTGATAGAGAGTCAAGTGTATATACCATTTCATGTATTGATAATTCAAAATACAATATCTTAAGATGAACATAATTTTGCAGGTTTGTCATAACTTTCTCCAAACAGTTTAGGATTTTCTTTTCTGTTACTGAAAGAAATCCACGGCAGAGTTTAAGACAGACATGCAATTAGTCCAAAATGTATGTATGGTTTTGATATAATTTATATAAAAAAAAATGGAATCAGCACAGAATGATATCATATAAGTACCTGAGCTAGTGGGGCTTTTGTTAAATAGTGAAACTGTAGAACTTGATGTTGCTTTGTTGCACACGTCTTCTAATTTACCAATATGACGTCCCTTTACCCCTTGAGTACTTGTTCATTTTCTGTGAAAACAAATAGTCAGCAAAATAGATTTTAAAAAACCCAATATGAATAATTTAGAAAGTGTTTTTGAAAAATTTGAATATGCAATGGCGTGGGAAAAAACCCAAAACAGAAAGATTGACCTGCAATGAAAGAACACTTTTAAAGCCTTTTGTGTACACTGTTTTATAATACATGTGCAATTAAGACAATAAAAATATTCAAAAATGATTTTTTTTTTTAATTTAAGCACTTTGTTACTCTGGTTTTAAAAAATCTCAAACGTTTATTTTTAAACATAGCGCAAACCCTGTTCACGAGTTTGAAATAAGGCTTATATACATTATTACTTACAACTGAGAGGAGAAAAGCAATATTTTACAATTTTGAAATGGGGTAAAATGACAACTTATAATTTACTTGACAGTCAAATAATTTCCCATCCCCCCCCCCCCCCCCCCCTCGCATGCACAAGATAAATGCATTCAAAAATTGAAGATTACACATATGTGAGAGAAAAAAATCAACAGCCTCAACAGGGGTGAAAGTCATTCTCTCACCAGAGGGCGCTTTAAGCAAGCTTCACATCAGCGCACGGAACTCTGGGTAGAGAATGGGGTGCAAGTATGGAACGAAACATCGGCCATTACTAAATCATGTGACCGGCAAATCACGTGATATCTTAAAAGGTGAGGCGGAAAAAGACGAAAGTAGTAAAATTGGAAAATTGAGACATTCTTAATGATTTACTTTGGAAAACAGTATAAGTAAAGTATAATTCATTCTTTGGAATTGTACATCATATTAAAAAAATTATGTAAATACGTTCCTTTGAATGTAAGCCTGACGTTATGTAATATATATATATATATATATATATATATATACACTGTAGATACAGCCCGGAACGTGTATTTCAGTATAAAAAAAAAAGTTAGAAAGAGCACACATTGAATAACAAGATGTACTTACATATTGTCTTGCGAAGTAGTTTATCCAAATTTCTTAAATCCAACAAAAATTTCCGTGTGCATCAATTACGCAGCTCAAATGCGAAATTTGTGAAATGGATACACGTGCTGACCATCTCGATATATTAGATTTCGTAGTTACCAAGGAAACTGGCCAGTCTCCTGCTGTGAGAAGCACTGATGATGTTGACCTAATTTCTTAAACAGAGAAACTTTCTCTTATCTCGGAATATGCCCCCCTAAAATCGGCACTTTAGCGAAATTATGTAATCGATGTTTCTAAGATTTTACAGGTCTATTAACAGATTAAGTGTTGGCGTCTTTTCATTATTTTAATTTTAAGCCCCCCCCCCCCCCCAACTTATTTCATGTTCTAGCATATTTATAAAAGATATCCAATCTTTGTGATATCACATATATATGTATTTAAAAAATTATTTACGTGTTAATTTATCGCTATTATATGCGATTTTTAAAATAAATGTATGCCGATATCCTGTTTAATGTCAGTAGCAACCACCACCCATTTTTTAAAAATTACCCGAAACAATAAAAATCAGGTGCAATTACCAATTTTGAGTATGCTGATTTCAAATCTGGATTCCTTTTACTCCAATTTCTTATAGAAAATGAGGTATAGTGTCTTAAACACCCCTACCGTCAGGTTGCCAAAAACGGAAAATGTTTCATTTCGCATCAAAAGGTGACCCAACTTTATTTCTTGAAACACCATTACCCAAAACAATAAAAAGCAGGTGTAATTACCAATTTTGAGTATGCTGAATCCAATTCTGAATTCCTTTTACTCCACTTCCTTACAGAAAATGAGATATAGTGTCTTAAACACCCCTACCGTCAGGTTGTCAAAAATTGAAAATGTTCCATTTCACATTAAAAAGTGACCAGAAAGTTATTTCTTGAAATAAGGCATACAACAGATAAGGAAAACAACTAATACTAAATTGTTCCATGAACATTCTTAGTTGTTTTGGAAAGAATATATCTCACCTCTGGACTTCACAGATACAGGAAAGGAAAAGGAATACGGAGCGGATCAACAATCTTAAATTTAATCAGATTGGGCCATAGCCTAATGAACTGATGAACAGGAGCAAAAGTAAAATGAATAGGAAAACTGATTTATTAAACATCAGCAAGTCTTTTCCGAGAACTTCTGGCAGAGCTGTCGGGGGGGGGGGGGGGGGGGGGGGGGAGCTGAGTTGCATCATTATCAGAATTTACCGAAACAGTGGACTCTCTGGCCAGTCTGGGGGATGAGCTAGTTGCATCAGAACTGACAGAAGCAGAACTCTCTGTCCAGTTGGGGGCTGAGTGGTATCAGAATCTATTATTTATTTATTTTTATTTTTTTAAAATTCAGAAATTTAAAAACTGCATGATCAGATTTTTTTGTAACACTAATAATTAATGTCCCTTTATTGCGATGACTCTTCAAGTACAAACCATGATATTTAAAAAAATGAAATGAAATGATAGATAAATAAATAAATAAAATATTTGTAAGTTACTTTATTTAAGTAAGTCACTAATTAAGTGTAACTAGTGGCAGTGCAACTTGCAAGTGACAATTGCATCATCTGTAGCTTATGACCCCTTTTGCCTTGCCTTGTAATTAATATTATTGTAAATTTGGCAAATAGCATTTTTAACCCCCCAGTCCATACCCCACTTTTCTTTAAACGTTAAAAATCCAGCTAATTCAGTGAGGAAGAAATGTCACTACCATATTTCGAATTTCCTCTAGACTATATCAAATTAAATACCGCACTGCTATCAGTCACAGATTGACACTGGTAGGGGTATGGGGACCTGGTCTGTGAGTGTGATGGAAAAGATTCTGATGAAAATAAAGATTCACTCATCATTCAGAAATGTATAAACATTGTATTAATGTATACCACCGGAACGTTGTGAGTACGTTAATAATGGGAGTTATCTTTCCCTGGATATCTAAATCAATCAAATAATATATGAACACGGGCAATTATCGTCCATGTTTGACCTCAGTATAATTTATTCATGCTTAAAATGTATTAATATGTCACTCTTTGTTGCGTATTTCACCGTTAAGTAAATGTTTACATATACTCGCTCTGCTTAATCGCTTCAATCTCAAAGGGATTTTCTGGAATGTGCCTAATCACGTGAGATACGCTAAATATAGCTATTTTAGATCCGAACGATCAACTTCGCATCATTCGTAGGCTCTAGGTTTATCCACACTAGCCCGTAAAAAATAGGGTGGAACCTCGTCCCACTTTTCCTGTAGAAATAAAAATAGAACATGACGCGCCACCTAGCGAGCGTGGTTGTTGCTAATGTCAGTTATCAAGAACATTTCAAGCGTTGGGCCAACGTTGGCCCAACACAACTATTCCAACGTAAAAAAAATACTCTAGGGCGCACATTGCTAACATAGCGCCGTTGTTGGGCCAACATTGTCTTCCCGACTTAAGTGTGATGAAAATTAAAAAAGCAGCATGTTAGCATTGGGCCAACGTTGTATGCCCAACGCCAACCATCGGCCGACAATACAACCATTTACCAACGTTGGCCCAACATAGTCATGCTATCTGGGCTAGTATAAAACTGGTTTTCCTACTGTATAGACTTTCCCCTAGCTCTAACCTCTATTCTGTTATAAAAGTACTGGTATCATGTATATATATACACACTTACTCTTATGTTTGGAGGTACAAAGAGGCTGGACTCTTGTTTTCGGGTCTTTTCGGGTATTTGTTTTGTCTGCTCCTTAATTTCTTTAACTTCCTTTGCCAGATCATCAATTTTTTTTTTTCAATCTGCATAAATATTGTATGATTTCATTCTATAAAAAAAATAGATGCAAGCTTAGTGGAACACTTTCATAAATATATAAATTGCTGTATGATACTGGTATCCATTTTTTATTTGCAAATGAAGGACAGAATATGAAGAGAAATATTTGTCACATTAAAGTTCTCTCGAATTTCACAAAAATTTGTTGCGAAAGCTTATTAGTTGGTTTGTCCTACCCTTGATTATAAAACTAAATGTAAACTATCAAATCAATCGAATCAGTCCTGTTGATACCTTTTCCCCGCTCACAATAAATATTGTGGGGGATAATAAAGGAGACTCATGATGCAGTGCTATGTACAGCTGGTGATACATACAATATTAAAATAAATGGCAGTCTTCTAGTTTATAGACGCATTGTGTTGAAGTATATTGGAGAGGATCATTAAATTGCAAGGACCTGTACGTATCCAATCCATTTGTATGTAGCTCTATTATACAATAGAATAGATTCAAATGAAAATAAATGGAGAGAAGTAATTTACGAATTATCTGTGTCCATTGGTTCACTTTCGTGTCACATGCATGCCTATTTACTATAAATAAGCTGTCTTGAATACTTAGGGTACATGTACAAGCCTTCCAGTCTGATTGACTTGGCAGTTGGCACAGGCACTACCCTTGGTACCCTCTGTGTTCGGGACATTTTATACTGTTTCAATTTACTTCCCATATATAGCATACTTGTTGTGCAATGCATTTGCCATCGGTATTATTATGAGCAATGTGCAGACCAATCCTTATAAGATCATATGCATATAAAGGATATGCATTTGTATGTGGTAGCATGTAGTTATAATGTTTAATTGTTAGAATTGTATATCCTCCCTGTAGACCAGATTAATAAATAAATATACCTCTTGACCTATATGACACTTTTGGACCATCTGTATTTATTCCTGTACAGAGAATCAACTGTAAATATATTTGTGCAGATGGAAGGGTTCAGATAAAGAAGTTTCTTACATTTGTCCCAATATCAAAGGTGTGAATATATGATGTTTTAAAGCAATATTTCATAATGTACATGAAGTGTGTTCATTTCAGTAACGTATACTTGTTTAGCAAGTACTTGAAAGATTTTTTAAGTTAGTTTTGTCATTTTGTGGTAATTGACAATGTAATGTTTGAAGATGTTCATGTATAGTCATCCACCGGTTTCGTCCTGTGCCTGCCGGTTGACAAATGTCTCTCGGAAGGATGTTTCGTCCTATGCCGGTTGACAAATGTCTCTCGGAAGGATGTTTCGTCCTTTGCCAGTTGAATGGAAGGATGTATTCTGAGAATTTTTCATACCAATGCAAAACTTTTCAAATGAACTCATTTGACACAACAGAGGTAATGGCGGGTGCTTATTTAATTAGGAGCACGTATCTCCTCTTGATCGGTTGCACGGAGGAATAACACACGTTGCAAATAAACACTGAAACCAAGGCTTGTTCATTGTGAAATTGATATAGAAAATCTGTACTTGGATTCTTGCTAGAATTATAAACTGACAACAGGGTTTGAATACTCGTTTATATTGTGTATAGTTCATATATACATTCTGTAGTATTTAATATTTTAAATTCTTGTATTTATCAAGCGGGGGCACATGTAACTTATGCACAACATTTGCGTAGTGCAGGTCGGACTGCCTGGACAGTAGAATATGAATATTGTACAAGCAGTGCGCGTGTGTAAGATCTATTTGAAATCATACATATTTGATAGAAACGTATACATTTGTGTCATATGGGATAAAATTTAAAATGGTTATTAAACTCATATTATATATGAAATTTACTAACATTAAATCTGCATTATACATGGAATAAAATTGGAATTTAAATTTCATTTTACGGACACGTATAAATTTACTTTAAACTCCAATTAAATCTGAAACTTCACGAATAATATAAGTTTAATGAAATATAATATCTGTAAACGCCAAATTTCATGCAGTGATATTCAATATGATTTGATGATGGTCTTTTAAAAACAATAAGGGTTCCTTAGAGAGAGAAAAATAACATGTAACATTCACTCAAACATTGATTTTTCACCCATTAACAATGACAAGATGTGTTCTTTGTTTCCAAACATTTACCTTGGGAGTAATCCGTCTGTAACAAGAGGCCAATGGGCCTTAATGGTCACCTGAATATCACACGACAAGAATTGCATGAACATCGAGTGCATCATTTGTGGCTATCATGAACTTCTACTATCTATGGAATCCGGATAGGGCCACGTAGTTTACTATCGCACCATCGAGGTTTGGGTCGATGGTGCGATGACGCGATAATGCGATGACGATAGCGCGATGGTGCGATGACGATGACGCGATAGCGCGATGACGATGGTAAGATGGCGCGATAATGCGATAACGATGGTGCGATAGTGCGATGGAGCGATACTACGATGACGCGATGGTACGATGACGATGATGCGATAACGCGATACCGTCATCGTGCCATCGGTATCGCATTATCGCATCATCGTCATCGTACCATCGCGTCATCGTAGTATCGCTCCATCGCACTATCGTTATCGCGCCATCTTACCATCGTCATCGCGCTATCGCACCATCGCCTTATCGCGTCATCGACCCAAACCTCGATGGTGCGATAGTGAACTACGTGGCCCTATCCGGATTCCATAGTAATCGTTTGTATCATCAACTACGGTAATTTAGTGTTATATGTTTGGACTTGGTGCTTTGTATATAACTTCGTTTTACCGATAGATGTGTTCACGTGTACTATTGTCACGTGATATTTATTTTATAACTATCAGGAACAGAACACTATGATCGCCATTTAACAGCGTTAGTAGTAGCATACTTTTGAGGATCATTTATTTATCCTTAATATCCTCTATTATAAGGATTATAAAACTATATGCAATATCAAATATCTTGTATACATAGAAAAAGTGAATATATATACTCACCATTGTCATTGCAAAGGAAGTCTTTCCAAAAATATGGGGGGGGGGGGGGGAAATGTTAATGTATTTGGTACCCCACTTAAATTACACAATTATACAGCTGCAAAAATATTTGGGCTCTTGTTTGTATATAGAAGTCAAAGGAAAGTTCATTGGAAGGAGACAGTTTGAGAATATGGCATGCTGCAAGGGGATGCCTTGTCACTGTGGTGTTCAAAGGTCAAGGGTAGAAAATTTGACCACCACGTGAAGTTATTGATCAATACCAATCTTCATGCATGGGATTTCTGCAAAGTACACTATTCAAGTTTTCTTTAACTATAGACACATTTTGCGACGTTTAGGTAAATGCAAATGGAATGAAACCAACTTAGAACAAAATTTAATCTGCAATTTCATCACAAATAAAATGGAAGAAAATTTGACGTATTAAAAGACAATCAGGAAGTGTATCGCACAACTGTTTTGAATAAAGATGTTTTTTTCTTGATATGAACACATGGTCGGGATCCAGAGGTAGGACCTATTGTCATCCGTCGTACATATTGTCGTCCGTCGTACATACTTGTAATTTGTACGTGGTCTACCCTCATGGTATATGTATTGTCGTCCATTTGATAATTGCTGTAATGGGAAAGGAGAGGGTAAGATAACTGTAGGTATCTCTGTTAAGAGTATTTAGTTGTGGAGGCCGAGGTCGCCTTTTTGTCAATCCCATTAAATGATAATGTGTTTGGCTGTTTCAAAGTTTTATGCAGAAATAGAATACAAAAAGACATATTCATTTGATACTGGTAGTATAAATTTGAATTTAACAACTGTTTGATATGTCAATGGACGACACTAGACACCGTGCGGGTATGTACATATTGCCGCCGACGCACAGTATGCTCCATCACGAGGGATGAACCATTTATTTAATGTTCACAGAACGTATTATTCCCATTCACCAGTACTTATGAAAATGAAAACACACATTTCGAAAATTTTCAACCCGTTTTATATCTTTGAAATGAATGTTTCGAAATGTTTAGAGCAATACAGGCTGTAACTGACGGTAAATAAATTAAAAAATAAAAGAACAAATAGTCAACATATATGTGATTGAATAT